>NC_050468.1:15288425-15607354 GCF_013373865.1 Monomorium pharaonis
AAGCGCTCGCATTAATATTCATGTATGTTGATAGTTATAGTTACAAGGTACTTCCTGCAAGTTTAGGTCTAACCGGAACAGTCGGGCATAGAACGCAACCCGCAGAGGTAACGCAAATTCGTGCCGATAATGCCACTTTGCATCAGAGGGCTGCGACCGAGGGAGAGACTAACTAAATTACAGATGCAAATAACAGAGGCTGCTTCTTACTGAGATTTACCGGATCGAATGTGGGAGTAGAGCTGCGAGCCACTTATTGAGCTATTAATTTGCACGTACAAACAGGCTCAATTTGGCCGCCATTTATTTAAATCAAGAGAAATTTATCATTTAACATATGGACGATGTCGATGGGGTCGGATTACCTCATCGATGTATTTGTACACTTATATTTAATGTGTTTTGAAACTTTCTTATTTTTTAGTTGTAACTTTTTTAAATGTTTAATAAAATTGAATATTAAATTTTTTCTTTTTCGCGCTACTTTATTGCTTAATGTATTATTTTGGGTTTGAAGTTTAAGCAATCTTTAATTTTGAAACAATTAAATATAATATCGTTTAATTATATTTCCAGAAATGATGTATAACTTATGTGACAAAACAAGATATGGAAATGTTTTCATAGGGTAGATAACGTACAAATAAAATTAAAGTCGCGTGCAAACTCGCCATTTTAACCCGATCTATATTTTCTTACAGATACCGTTATGTTCAGGCGATGCGCGTAAACGCGGTTAATGAACAGCTCGCGTTTCTATGTCATATAAAATTATAAAGAAAAAGAAAGAGAGAGAGGGAAAATCGTATGGCCAAAGTTGAATTTACATCATCTATATTATTTGCGTTTATGACCATCCCACATCGTAAATGTGCTCTCACTCGTGATAAATCTAAAAGATATGTAACCGCCCATAAAATTGCGTCCAAATGCCTTTTCATTTCATTCGATAGAGTGGCAAAAATTATTATAATTTTTATTCGACCTAGTCTTTTAGCATTTTAGTGTTGCGAACATATATATAAAGTAGATATAATAATTTAGCGTCTATAAATGAATGTTTACTAAATGATTACATTATTAATGATCTGCACTACCCTTATCTTTAATTTTTATGTACGAATAACATTTGATAATAATTTTACAGAAAAAAAACATGATAGTTTTACATATTGGTTTTAAATTATCATGTATATTTATAAAATAATTTTTTTATTTTAAAGAAAAGAACATAAATAGCTTATTCATGAACATTCAGTTCTTAATATTTGTTTCTAGTATTATTAATCCAGTAAAATAATATTCTACTGATATCTAAATATTATGTAACAAAAATAATTTGCTTTGTTTTAAGAAAAGATTAAATGATATCTAATAACGTTCTAATTATTCACCGGTCTATTGTATGCTGTCGATATGCGTCAAATACATGTGTAAGCGTTATCGCGAATCTTATCTGACAATGTGGCGGTGAGTGTCGGTCTGTCACCTGTTCTCTGTACATTGGCAGAGGGCGAACGGCAAACATCGATATCAATAAATCGATCGCACCGGATATTCCGTTCCGGCGTCGCGGCAAAGGGCGCCCGACTTCGGTGGCGCAAACAATCGCGCCCCGACGCCAAGGTAACGGGGATCTTCCATGACTCTTCCCTAGCCCCGTCCTTTATTTCGCTTCCTCCCCTGCTCCGTCCGCTTTACGCTTCACGCCGCTCCCCGATGTTGTTCCACCCGAGTTTACTGCACCGAGATAACCTCGACCGGCGACCTCACCACTCTTGTCGAGGGCCCGCTATGCGTTATCCAAGCGCGAACTAACGAGTTGGCGCAACCGTCCGAGATGTTTGGTTCCACAGTTTGGCCTGCGGAGATATTACTTTGTCCTGACAATCCCCGAACCTTCATCGAACCTCCGTCGTGATTTATTCGCAACGTTAACCCTCACGGCCGGTGTAACTTACAACACTTTGCGGCAACAGGAAATTTACTGCCCGACAGTATATGTAATAGGTGGGTTTTTTTAGTAGACGTAAGAATTGTAGATTTTTTACATACAGATAAAATTCATAGCAAATTGAGGAAGCCTTAACAATAATGTTGCTTATGAGTCTAAATCCTTGCAATTCGCTTACATCATAATATTAAAATAACAATGAACTAGAACGTTACTGTTAAGTACAATATTTTTTAATTTAGTATTATTTTATTTTTGGTTTCATGTTTATCCCATTTGCATTTAGTTGCCGTTAGACTACATTCAAACTGCGCGCGTCAAGTCTACTATACTGCCGTGTGCGTAGAGTAACGTGCGATGACCGAGGCGCCACTGGTGTGCGGCAAAACCCACTCTTAGTTAGACATAACTGTCTTTTTCAATATGGCGAAAGAAGAATGCGTGCGTTTGTGCATGTAAGATCAGTACTTCAGGAAATAAGCATGTAAAGAAATACAAGGAAAACTAAATGTTATTCAGCCCACTTGGGGAGAGAAAATACCGCACACAAGGTATTAACAATTACTCTAAAATGAGATTACAAATATAAATTGTATATATATGTGACAGTGAAACACGAAGATAAGATTAAAAGTACTGATATTATGATAATAAAAAAATTATGTTATTTACTCTTTAAATTTCCTAGAGTGAAACATTACTCTAAAAGAGTGAAAATCGAACATATCAAAGTTTGAGTGATTTGTCACTCTAATTAGAGTGAAAATGCACTCGAACTTAGATTTTCACTCTTTTAGAGTAATGTTTCACTCTAGGAAATTTAGAGAGTAATATTAAACTTTTAAGAATCTCCACTGAAGTAATAGTAGCATTTATTTATCTTTGGAGTTAATAATACATATACATTATTAATTCCTATAAAAATTATTTAACAATTCTTAATTATTTAATGTAATTAATTGAACTTAATTTAAACAAATAATTCGGATGTGCATAAAAATTCATTTCTCCATATATTGTTCACATTGAAATTAAGGATAGAGATAATTTTCCGGGTAAATTTTCTGAGACTAATACTACTTGTCGCCGCACGTGTCGGTATCATTAACCTTCACCCCGCGAGAGTAATCACTCGGTATTTCAACCCCTCGCACCCTGTTCCATTTGGCCTCGTCCCGCCTTTGCAAATACCAGAAATCGAGTGCCTAACGTGTCTGTCGAGACTTAATCGTCGGGAGCATAATTTTCGTCAGTCGTCCAAAATCGCAGCGGAATTTCACTCGCGCTATGGCGCGGAACGGAATGGGAATGGCGCACGTTCGTAAACGAAAGCTTCGCGTTAAGGGAGTGACGCGACGCGGCGCCTCGTCGACGAGGGTCCGCGTAATTTCCAGCTGGGAATACGGCGCGCGTAAAAAAAATAGTAATAATGGCGTCAGTTTTGTCCCTGTCGACCCTTCGCCTCTCTCTCTCTCTCTCTCTCTCTCTCTCTTTCTTTCGTTCCGCCTCTCCCATGAGGTCACCGATGTTCGTTGTGTAGCCTTTTTCCCTGACAGCCAACAATTTCGCGGGACACACAAGTGCGAGGGAGTGCACGATTGAACGCGCTGATACGAGACGGTAGATTTTTATCATCACGCATGTTTTCACGCGCGGCACGTTTGTTCCTTGCAAAAACGATCTGGGAGAAGTTTGCTTTATACGTGATGTAACGTAAGGGGTAACACGTTCACATAGAATTTAATGTGATAATTCTAATTGTTTTCGAGTTGTTTACTTTTTAATCGTAATATGCTTTTAATGGTTTCTTACTGATTATATTATTAATTAATTACAGTGTTTATTTCTTTGGTTTCATATATTGTTGTTGATGTAAATAAGAGAGAGATTAATTATTGGTAGGATATGTTAGTAACTGTAGAAATTTTAATTATTTTTGCTCAATTTGAATTCTGGATTTGCCGATTGGTAAAAACAAATGCTACAATACACGTCGAAAAAAAAGTTAATAAATTGGCTCTACATTGTTCAAGTTGATTAAATTTCTCTATTTGAAATATTTATATATTCAATTTAAATACAGAAAATTGTGAACCCCTTAACTTAATTATGTATTTCTGTATTAACTGAAATGTATAAATATTTGAACTGAAGAAATTTAATGAAAGTTAAAAAAATTAGTAATAAGTTTTCTTTGTTTTCAAAATAATTAAATTGAATAGTCTTGAATATTTGCAATTGTATAATAGAAAGTAGATATTAACAACAAATATCGAAAGAAAGATGTTATTGTATTCTTGAGAAAATCTTTTGTGTGGAAAATTTTTTCAGAGATATTTTAATGCGCTTATTTTATTGCTTCACTCACGTCGAATTATGCGCCCTTATCATTTTTCTCTGAACGCTTATAAGAAGATCCCTACGCTATAAAATTTAAGGCCTCCACGGCGCGGCCCGAAATCCACGCGTCGAGAAATATTTACTTTTGAGCTTCCACATGGTCCCCGGCGAATACGGATTTAACCGAAATCCTTTTACCTTCCGAGCGTCTTTGTCACATTGTACTGGATTTACTTTGTCGGAGTGCTTCGAAAAATGCCGCTAAAACAGCTTGTTGCGGCAGCCGCAACTTAGCGTTACTTGACCTCTTGAATCTTCGTACGATTCTTTTAGTGATATTTCAGAACTGTTATAAAAATCTGTATTGAATTAGTGGTTAAGCGATATTTATTTTTATTTTTGCTGTATAAATTATTTGTATTTTTAAATATTGAATTGAATTTTGTTTAATTTTTGTTTAATTGTTACATTTTTGGCATTCATGGCATTTTTTTTAACTTATTTATATTTATTTATATCTATATAATGTTTTCAAAAGTACTTTTATTCAAACATGCAATGACAAAAGTAAAGTTTGTTTATTTCTTCTTTTAAAATATGTAGTTAATATTATATATATCAAAACTTTAGTCAGTCTTGAAAATGATATAGATTTATCAAAAGTTTCATCTGCATTGACATGCTCATTTGAAGCGAATCACTTCAACATGAATCGCGCTTATCCGCGTATGACAGCATTGAGAACAGCGTGTCGTACGCCAAAATTTATTGAAGCGATTCGATATCAATCGAGACCTCCATTGTGTCTCAATGCAGTGTAACGTCAGCGAGATGTGTCCGTCGAAATTTACGTTCGCAATGAACGCTCGACGTGTTGTAATAAACGGCGATACCACTATTTCGAGTAGCCGCAATACCATGCCGTAATAATGTTAATTTCGTACGGATTTCGGATTATACGGAAAGGGAGAATAACAGCAACCATTTGCTTCCGGTCGAACTAGATACCAAATGGTTTTACATGTTCTCGCACGGTTCGTTGTCGATATCGCGGCAATTATTTAATTGGGATACGAGGCTCTTATTTTGCAAACTTTAACAACGGATATTTTAAAAGAAAAAAAATTCAATAAAATTTTAGTTTTGCCGTTTTCATTAGCAAAAGTTTTACAAAGAAATGCTTTTCTTGTTTAATTGTTAAAAAAGATGAATTTATAACTCCAAGTTAAGTTCACAATATTATGTATTCTTTTTATAAAATTTATTAATACTTTACATAAATACTATTATATATTAGGGAATGTGCATACATCAAAACATAGAATATGATTTTTATTGATACAACTAATGTGTATATTCAAAATTTAACAATTACATCATAATTAAATGATTATTAAGAATTTAATATATATCCCTCGTTCAAATATTCTATTAACAAACATATTGCTTTATGCGTACAGAATGCAGTAAAATTTTACTTCAGATAGCGCAACTACTGCTCGTTAAATAACGGCGAATGCGGATTATTTGATATTTTTCAGATGAAGAAAATCGGTGTTCTGAAGTTTCCTCTTGAAAGTTAACACGATTGTAATTCTGCATACTCTTAATGCTCTTCACGTCTGAAGTTATAATGCTAACGTTGCCTCTTTACGCCCCGCCGGATTTCGAAGTCTGGAAGACATTTTTGTCATGTCGCGTTTCGGGACATAAAGACACCTTCGGGGGTGGCAATGAATTCCAATTTTGCGCTGAACTCCGTCTTATGCGACAAAACACGCTGATATGCGCGGAACAAAAAATTCCGATGACTTACTTGCTACAGAAGTAGCCACTTTATTACGTGAATTTTGAAGAAATAATACATATTCTTTATATCTTTACTTTATTAGAAATAATTTGCTTGTCTCTTATTAAATTTGTAATTACACGAAAACGGAAATGAGTCCCTTTAAGATTATTAACATTAGATAATTAATGTCTTAATAAAAATTTTATACACAGTAAGAATTACAATTTAATTTTATATGAAAGCTTCTTTTATTATATAGTTAGAGTTATTTCATTATAAAAATTACATTTTAGTAATAATTTTTTATCATTTATAATTGTATTACGTTTTTCTTTTCTGAAAGAAATTTTTAAATAAGTTTTCTTTGTTACTTTAAAAAATGTTCTTTAAAAATCGTCAGTGTTTTATGTTAATAGAAATAATGTCATTTATTACTATTACAAATCCACGATGTAATTTCTAAATACAAAGAAAATCATATAATCCTCATGCAACGAAAATTTCTGTGAAATGTGACGGTACATTATTCGCGTAACACCTTTAATGTTAACCCGATCAAGTGTCTTTGATCTTACCCGAAACCGCCGCTCTCGTTTTGTAACTTAATATGACACGTAATCCAATCCGTTCGGAAATCCATATGTAAAATGGAAATCTCCTTTGCACCGCGCGCGGCGCGTTATCAATATTTTTCGACAGCCCTCGAAAGGACGTTCCGCGGGCCCGAAAACACTCGCCCACGACCCTCGGGGCAACGAGATCCAATTGCCCGTGCGGAACCGCCACGCCGGCGACCCCGCGAAACGGAATCGCACCGCAGGGGTGTTCCCTCCTCCTTCGTAGCCTGGGACTCTGGGATTAAACGACATTATCCGAACCCTCCCGACTTTCGCCCCGTAAATACGTAATTCTGGTACGCGCGAAATCCCGCCAGTTCCCACAGGTGGTGGTGGCGGCATTACTCCGCTCGCCGTTAAATCTCTTTTGGATTAGAGACATACGATGTGCGTAATTCTCGAATCAAGTATTATTTTGCATTATGCGATTATTATCATCTGCAGTGTGTACGCTCTCGCGGGTTTACGCGCGAAAAATTTTAGTTATTCTAATTTTGTTTAGGAAAGAGTGAACTATATGTAAAAAATCCTTAGTTATAATTTAAGTCTTTATTTTCATATATAATCTTTTATGAAGAATAAAGGATTATCATCAAAAAGACACCAAGTTATATTTTTAGAAAAAATTTATCTATTAAGTTTCAAATTTATTAATTAATCTCTAATAAAAATACAAACAAATACAAAGGGCTCGTTAATGCTAAGCAAACATAATACGATAAATAGGTCGATATCCCGAGCCAAGACAAATTTTCCTAATACATTATAATTTATTAAATAAACATTATATAATTATAAACGCGATTAATAACACAGTATTATTAGTCGCGTTTATAATTACATAATATTTATTTAATAAATTATAATGTATTAGGAAAATTTGTCTTGGCTCGACATATTGACCTATTTATCGTATTATTCTTGCTCTAATAAAAACTTTATGATTATTGAAATTTTGTTTACAAAAGATAATGTCGAACGAAATTTTCTGTAGCAAGTTTCTTCTTAAACAAAAAAATGACTGCAATAAACTTTCTCTAACCTTATTTCAAGACTACTGTAAAATAATAGTAAAATGACACGAAAAGAAATCGTTATTTTGCAAAGTTATAATAACCTATTATCAAATAGCGAAAAAATTTAATAGATAATACACCTACCTAATCAAAGTCATGTACATACATATGTATGGTGCAAAGCATTGGTGAGTTCTAAAACTATCACCGTGTTTACGTGATTTGTGGCCGCGCTAGGCGCTTTCGGATGTACACGCGATTTATGCTTTCGCGCAATATGCCATTACTTATCCAACAATTGCGTACGCATTACGAAGCTTGCTGAATAATTGTCGAACGCGAGTAACGGTCGAAGCATAGCACGTATTTCTCACGTTGCATGTCGAATTGCAAACATCTCGGTTCATTGTTCGTAAAATCGGACGACCAGACGATGCGCGATAAAGGGTTGACCTACATAGAAAGGATGAAAACCGATAGTCCGAGTACCTTTTGAATTCAGAGTCAACCTGTTCTTAGCAGGAATTAAAACCGCGGCCCAGTTGGGAATGGATCATCCATCTAAAATGAAAATGTATTTCAGAATTGAACGCCGGGAAACTAAACAATGAAAAGTTTCTTTTATATCTCATTCCAGGTGAACTTTTACACGAGAGACTTTTTGATCTTTACCTTAGAGCGCGCGCGAAAAATTATTACGGTATTTTAATTATTATAATATTTCTCGAATGTTAAATTAAGAAGTAATAGTATTTCAACGAACAATAAGCAACGAATAAATTTCTGCTAAGAGAAAACCAATTTTGAGCTTGCTTAAGCATGGATATATCTTCTTCGTTGCTTATTGCTTTCTTTTGTTTTTCATTATTCTTGTGCATAACAGAGCTTAGAAGAGGAAAATATTATAGACATAGCGCAGATGCGTCTCTTCGCCTGTGACAATTCCTTCGTGATTTATGACTGTCTTGCATTAGATTAGCGCGCGTGTATTACAAGACTTTCAGTTAATTGGATTTGCGATTAATATAGCAACGCTCGAGGAAGTAACTCGTTTTATTTCCGCCCTAGGGGGACGTTTAAGAAATACTTTTACATATTTCACTTTAACGTACTTACTTTACTTTTTAACATACTTTATTATATTTACTATATTCTCGCTCTCTCTTTTCTTCTCTTCTTCCCTCTTTTTGTTTCTTTCTATCTATCTAGGCGTCTATTTTTATCTCGACAAAATAATTTTATATTACATGTATAAAACACTTCCAAGAATAGAATTAGATTGATGTTAGATTTTATAAAACATGCTTTGCTTTTAGGTGAAGTGAAACTGTTAAACGACAATTAAATATATACAAAACTAGTCGATTAGCGCAGTTTACCAAATCTTTAGATATATTATTTTAACTTAAATTCTTAAATAGTTTAAAATAAATTATACATATCATTGTGATTAGGATTATTTAAAAAATTTTATAATGCTATTTTTCTTACAAATTGTATGCTATATGAAATAACCTTATGAAATAATTATGATATTGTTTTTTCTAAGGAAAGTAAAATTATGAATGCTCTCATGTTTTATGTTACTGTTATTAAATTAATTTGCGTGAAATAATGCATTAATGTTTTTAAAAATAAACTTTTCTCTCTATTATATATTTATAATAAAGATGAAAGGATAACACTGCGTAGGATACACTGGGAAAGAGCTTGATAACAGTTAAATATTAAGTGAAATAATTTAAATTAAATATATAGTTAATAAACAAAATAATACTCTTATATATTAAGTATAATCAAATTTTTTGTAACTTTTTTGTGATAAATATACATTTAAAACATAGGTTAATTGTATAATCTTGAAATTATCTCTTTAAATATTATTAATGTTTATTAAATATTTAAGTAATTTAATTAGTATTATTCCACTTAACATTTGGTAGCTATTAAAACTTCTTTTAATGTTTAAAGCTTATTGAAATTAAAACTGCGTCAGTGCAAGTATATTCAAAGATGTAAAAGATATCGTCATCACATCTCAATAGGTATTCTTATCGAGTAAAAGAGAATCGATATCCTGTTCTTTCGAATGTTCCCTCGCTTTACACTTGACGTTAGCTAGACGTCAAGAGAAGGCTAACGGCAAGAGAAAGTTATTTACCGGGAAATAATATGATACGAACGATCGATAGTCTATTGTTCCATTGTAATTTTATGTTGTGTCGCGAAATGTATCAAAGTAATTCAGGACGATGTGCGTCAGCAACAGAGCGACATCGCCAATCGGCCGATTAAATTTGCATAAGCTTTCTAGCAAACATTTGTGCCTGTTGTTTACAAAATCGATGAAATAATAACGTAGAGTGAAGGGAGTACTCAATGATATGCGTATATGCCCTGTATTTTTTTCTACAATAGAAGCTGACATTTCAAAGAGGAATTTCTCCAAATTATAACGTTATGGCAAGTGATGCGGTATTTTATGTCCGACATTCTTCAGGCCTTCAATATCGCACGTCCTTCCTCTGTCTTTCTATAGTATTATCCTTGAAACTCCTTACGGTCACGCTACCGCGAACTACGAGGATTTATCAAAAATGGACTGCGCAAATGTTGACGTATCTCCACATTCGCTGTCGTGATTAATCGATGAGTCGTGCACACGTACGCGGTTCATGTATACGCGTGTGCGCGCCAGTGAAAGCACAGATGTGAGGCACGCGCGGCCGAAAACTCGATTGCAAGCCCGACTACCGTCGCGCGGAGTCGTCGGCCCGGCGACGACGGAACGCGGCGCGGTTATTTACGGCGAGCTTCGCGTGCTTCTCGTCCGACTTCATAGACCATGAGCATGTGTGCTCGATAAAGCCGGTCTTTTCTCCTAGGAGCAGCATCGACCTACCGGAACGCTTCAAATGCGAGCGAGCGAGCGAGCGAGCGAGCGAACGCAAAAGCCGCCTGATATTTCCGTCTGGCGCATCCGATAAACCGCTGGTATACGTCGACCTGTAGATTAAAAAATTTACCTCCGTATCGCGCGAGCGTGCGCTCTTTCCAATCCCCGAAGCGTATTAAAATTTCAAACATATTTCACGGTTACGGCACGGCGACGGCGACGGCGGCGGCGGCGACGGCGGCGGCGGCATCCGTGCAAAAATTTGCGATTATTTATGGCGCGGTTTCCGCGCATCGTAACTTTTTGTTTTTTTTTTTTTTTTTTTTTCAACCTTATCGGATACGGATAACTCTTTCCTATATGGACGGGTGCTTTACCGCCAATGCGGATTGTGCTTTCCATATCACGTACACACACGCACGCGCGCGCAGTCGAATCCAAACGTTTTTGTTATTCGGGCTCTCCTGCCAGTACATCCCCCTTTCTTTTTCTTCTTGTTCCGAAAGAACAAGAAATACAATCGTTCATAACATTAGATTTTTATCGCGAACGTTTTTTATCGCGTCGTTCGGCGCGATAGTATCACAAGCACCGGCTATACTTACTTACTACGTGCTCCGCGTGCTTCCATACCTCGATCTAACGTAACAGAGCTCGCACCAGATATTATCGTTTTTTGAGAGTTTGCCGTTCTCGCGCGAAATGGCATCGCCACCAAATCGAAAAATCCCTTCCGATAACCAAGACCCACAGAAAATGCCCTTTATATTTCTGACATAAGCGATGAGATTGTCCGTTCACATTTAAAAAAAAAAGGTTTGATGATAGCTACCGAATGAATGAAATAATATGTCAATTAAATATTTGATTAATATAGCTAAAAAATATTTTACCAATATTTAGCAAAAATTCAGTAATAGATACTTTCTAAATATTAACCATAGAAGACAAATGCGGGATGCATTATCACCCTAAACGAAATTCGAACTATCTTTTTTTTCTTACGTTTTTCGTGTTTTTTTTTTTGCTTTAAATGGATTTTTTAATACTTCTCTGACAAACAAAACACGTGTTTATATACATTATCATTTTCTTTATAAAAAACGAAGAATATAATTTACTTAATTATTATGTATGCCATTGGTAGAAAGGATTGAGACATCCGAGAAGTTTGACGTTTTACTTCGCTTTTGTCTTTAAAGATAGGCAAATTCAGTTTTGTTTGTCTTTTAGGGTCAAATTTAATTCAGACGTCTTATTTCACTCCGTATTCTTTTCTAAATTTGAATCAGTGAAATCTTAGTATTCTGCTACATTTATAATTATAATCATCACAGTGATTACTTACTGTCTTTCAATAATTCTCATTGAGAGAGGAGGGGGAAGGTACTGACCACACACACTTACTGTCACTGACAACACTGCATATATCTCTGATTGATATAATTATAAGAACAGCATTAAATGCAGGTTTTTCAATGACTAATACATTGATTACGATTTAGAGAGTTGGAACTATTACCAAATTATTTTTTTAGTGCAGATGTATTCCTTGAATTTGGAAAGTAATATCAAAGTTTCAAAAATACTTGAAATAAGATTATTTCAAACTTTTAAACGTAGTTTTTCTATGAAAATCAAGTTTGGAATTAACATCTAGGATTATAAATTCAATTTATGTATTTTCTGTTACTCTGGGGAGATTTTTTTATTGAATTTAATTGCGTGAAAGAAGCTTACCTTCTATTTTTTTAATAACTCTTTCGTAATAAATATATTGTTAGAGCATAAGTCAACTGTGTGACAAAATCTTGAAATTATCTCTTCAAATATTATTTCACATTTAATAAATATGAAATGTTGCTGACTCGATTGTCAGACTTGCAAATTATAAATGGAGGCGCGATTCGTTTTACACGCTTTTCGCGACCGCAGTACGATGAAGCTGTCCCTGCGGCAGTTCGGAAACCCATGAACCAGGACTGCTGTTCCCGACATTCGCTTTCGATAACCTGCCGAATAACGTCGAACCTTAGATTAAAACATTCCGCGCCATTCGTTCGATCCCTCCCTCACTCCTTTCCCTCCCTCACTGTCGCCCCTTCCAACCGAGGAGCCCCTAGATTAAAACACGAGCTTGATCGGTCTGACTCTGTGTGATTGAAGGTTGAAGATAGAAGGTTGAAGGGAGAGTGAAAATAAAGCGATGGTCGAATTGCGGTTGTATATGCATGAAAAACATTAATGCCATCTGCTACAGATGCATTTAGTGGTCAAAGGTCTTTGTGATACACGTATTTAAAAAAACGTACATTGGAAAAAGAGTTTAGTAATATTTGATTGAGCTTAGATACCAGTTACTAATCTTTGGTGAAATATTTTCAATATTCAGGTAATATAAACTAAATATTTAGTAATATTTAGTAATCGTTTGATAATTATTTAGTAACAGATTGGTTACTGTTATTATATTTGATTACTAAATATTTGGTTATATTGAAATAATAAAACATTTAATTGAAATTATTTCATTAAATCTTAATTATTACAAAAATTGTTTCAATATACCTACTTTTTGCTTACATTATTAAGAGTATACATATGTCAGAAATTTTAATTACGTTAGCAATATTTTACTTACCTATTCCAGTATTTGATTTTAATATATAACATCGAAGAAAAGTTTCACTTTGTGCGTTCGCCAATAGTAAAAGAATTAATAAGAATAGACATATTTTGCAAAGTTTTATTTCCAAAGTTTTGGATGAAAACGTAGAGAGCGACACAGTTATTCAACAATATGAATGAATAGACAAATTCTGTAAGAGAGAATTTGGAGATAATTCGAGATAGACGCGTTGGATCATGGGATGTACGCGATGTGGGGAAGAGAATCCCTTTTGACGAGGTGAGCCCAGTCGAATGCGTGCTGTTCGTTGATAACAGCCAGACCATGTTTCGTAAAATCCGAGAGATTCGACTTTCCCATTTCGGCACGAAGACACGTCACAAGGAGGCATTAGTCGTTTAGGGAGAATGACAGATCAATTTGACGGTGATATTACGAGGATAAGACTTGACATTCCTGTAATATAAATCGTTCATATTGGTTCTTATTAAATTTGAGAGCAGACCAGAGCAGAACAGAGAGTATCGGAGGGAACAAAGTACTCTGTGAAGTTAAGGAGAATTTGCATAAGAGACTTTTGGAAGTAAAGCTACGATTTTATGTCAATTATGTTTTTATAATTCCAAGATATAGACATGTGATATCTGAAAAAAAATTGAGCACATAGTATTGTTTACTTTCTTCTTATATATATATTACCTTACGTAGAGTGAAAACGTAACACATTATTAATATAGATACATTAAAAAAATGACTTCTTTAGATTACTTCTATTTATTTTATTAGAAAAACACTTGATTTATTTTTACTTTTAATAAAAGATTTTAGTAACAAATTATAATTAAAAGGAAGTTAAATTTCTATTCAAAGAGTTATAAATAATTATTACATAAGTGAGATATATTATTAATTATGCATAAATCACCAACAAATAATGTATCATGAAACTACTTGACTTTAGAAGTAATAATTTAACATACACAAATATTTGTGCAGTTTATTATAGAATCAAATTTTCCTGCAATTTTGCATTGCTAGATTTATCTAGTTGCTCTCTGTATTTTGCACACACATGTCAACCTGGTTGCCAACTATAGCGGCACCGATGTAGCTTCAGGATTCCACGAGCGAGCTTCTGCTCGTTGTCTGCCGGAGGTCTGTCCGCTGGAAAGATAGACATTGCCCGGATGTCTGCGGATCCGGTATCCGGCTTTCCGGTATGTCCGGCTGCCGAGCCTGCCGGAGTGCATTGGTATGCGACGAGGTGGCGCGCGAACGGCCTGCGAAGTGTTGCTTTGGTATGTCGACTGTGTGTGTGTGTGTGTGTGTGTGTGTGTGTGTATGTGTCTGTACAGCTCCGAATTGATCTATTTACTTATCTATTTACTTCTGCACTTGCTTAGCGTCTTCTCGAATCATCGATAATTTAGCATCTTAGATTGAGTGACATAATAAGGATATGATAAAAGTTATGCTCTACTCAGATTGACATGATTGGCAACCGTTAGAAGGGAAACTGAGATTGGTAAACTCGTGATTTTTCTTACGTTAATAATTAAGCAATATTTTCTTGAATTTTAATTACTTTTCAAATACACGATACTTGAGAAAGCTGACTTTAAGATAAAATTATTTACAACAAATTACTGAAAATATCTAAAATATTTAAGAAACATCTTTCTTCTCATGTGATGATTTCAAAAATTCTCTGCAAAACGACTCACCGTCCTGAAAAAGTAAAATACCATGGCATGGAAATAGCATTTTTGCGATTCGTATACGTGAGAATATGCTCGTTAATTCTATCGAAGATACGTAGGTAATAAATTTGTCTTAGACAGCGACAGTTCTCGGGATACCCGGCACTTTGTGAGTGAAGACGCGGGAATTCGAGGTAAGGTACTTCCCGCACGTGTGCGGAGTCCGACACCCCGAACTCCGTAGACAGATGGGGTAATTACTGCGAGGTGTGCTGATAGCGCACGGCCTCACCGACCTCAGGTTGAGGCTGAGCCCACGAAAGCACCTTCCGCACGCCCTGGAACCTACCTACCTATCTCGCCGCCCTTTGTCATAAGATGGACCGCGTGGGTTCTAAAAGCATCGGTAAATGAGATTCGTATCCCACGAGTTTTTTCCGACATGCGTTTTTATGCTGACGGTGACTTCCGCGACGAGAATTCGGAAAATTCATGTCGCTCCGAAAGTGACCGACTTTGTTCGCAAAGTTGATTAAGAGCGCATTTGAGTACACGGCAACAAGGTTGTAAGGAGAGAATATAAAGCTCGTGAAAGTCGCTTTGAAACGTTTTACCTTCATGTTTCCACGGAAATAAAGTATAGCCAGCCGGAAACTACTAGCGCGTCACGGCAACGAGAGCGTATGATTATGTTGGGCTTGTACTCCTGCGTTCTTATATTTTTTATAAGCGAGCGACACGGCTCGACGCGCTTTAGACTTTTCCAACGAATTAGTGCCTTCCGTGGACCCTCGTAATTGATGGTAGCCATGAACTTCCGGACGTTCCGAGATTTCGTCGTGACGGAGCACGTATTTTCCTCCCGGATCCTCGTCGTTTTTCCCTTCTTGCACCATCGCTGCACGTCGCGGCCGCTGAGCATGGAGCTCCCCCGAGATGGCGAACACGCGCCACGAATTATTAAGGAGCCTTGCAATTAGCGGCTACTCTGCCAGTTAGTTAATCGTAGTATGCGGTGAGCGCGCCTAGGGACCGGATCTCTCAACTAGGAGAGAATATATAAGAGGACGTCTATTCGCGTCTGTCGAAATGCTCAGCTCTGCTAAAGTACGACCAAGTGATCCGCCATATTCGTGAACCCGAAATTAAATTATTTCTGTAAGAAGGCTCTTAACTTTTATTCAGCTTTTGAAATGAAGTAAAGGGAAAAAAATCTTTTTTTCGTATTTTTCTTTGATTCAAAAGAATCTAAACGATTTTATACTTAAACCTAGTTAAATTTCAAATTCAGAAATTTCCTATTTAATTACAATACAT
Organism: Monomorium pharaonis; assembly: GCF_013373865.1. Lineage (NCBI taxonomy): Eukaryota > Metazoa > Arthropoda > Insecta > Hymenoptera > Formicidae > Monomorium > Monomorium pharaonis. Next base: position 15,304,687 of record NC_050468.1, read on the forward strand.
TGCTTCTCTCGCCCTTTCTCTTTTTCTATCTCTCTGTTATTATTTCATTTTACTTTACACATTTTAATTGTAATACTTTATAGTCATTAATAATAGTCATATCTGCAACTTGTTAGACTTATAAATTGGAAAATTTTTTTAAGTAATAAGGTCTATATTAAAATCTGTGTGTATGTGTGTGTAAATTTTTCTTATAATTATAAGTAGGCAGCCATATATCCTTATAAAAATAAATAGGTATATGTATATTAATAAAATTTAATTAGTGCTAAGTGAGTGATGGAAAACTAAATTTTTAATTTTTGAACAATTACACGTTTATATCTTTCTTCCTTTCCGTTTTCTGAAGAATTATCAATTCTCCCGATACTTTAGTAGATCAATAAATTCACCCACAAGAAATTCTTCTTTCGACAGCAATTGAAATGTGAGTGAGGTAACCACTTCCCTGTTAGAATTCGTTCATCTTCGCGCGTCGATGGCGGATGAAGACGGTGCAATTCCCACGGCGCTAAACCCGGTGACCATTCACGCGGCCAAGTTTTCACCTACGAACGACATATCGTGACCATCGAGATCGTCTCCGTGCCGTTTCATCCGGGGTGTTCGTGCGCACAGCCATATAACTGCGGAATCTGAAATTTACGATCGGCCCGCCGTCCGTATAAATGCCGCCCGGTAATCGTATTCATAAGTATGCCCACGGAGCTCTGGTGTGGATAGTCGAGTGAGCAGGAGGGGCAGGTGTCCCCGATCTCACGGCGGGTGTTGCTTCGTAGAAATGCGATGCGAGACCCGGAACATTGCCCGGGTGGCGGAAGGGTAGAGATACGTCGTGTTACGCGGGGCGGGCAAGGATACAGGACAACACAAAACTATGGGGGAAAGAGAAAGGATGAGCGTGAGTAGGAGTAAGTGAAGGGGGAGGGAAGAGAGAAAGAGAGGGATTGAGGAAAACACAGCGGGGATGATAGGAGTCGAGAGAAGGGACCCGTTGTATAACCTGAGAAATACAGGCTGCAGTACGCGGGCATATACCTACAAAGGACTAAAACGGAGGGCCGACGGGTGGCCCTTGATTACCGCATAAATTAGCCTCTGTTTAGTTGCAAACGGACTGTCGCTACCGTTTGTTAGAAATACGAAAGCGAGAGAGTCTCTGAAACATCGCGGGATGGGATACGAATTCGTGTACGCTACATCGCGTGTTAGTTACACAATGAATCTTAGAGATAATTAGAACGACTATTGTTATTGTGTATGTGTGTGTTATCAAATCCTCATGTATCCCCGTGTATTACGATACACCCTTTCTCGCACATTCTTTAAGCGATTACCAGTCTCGGCAATTGCGATATCACGTACATAATTATCGCAGTTTCTTTTGTAATTGTGCAATATAACTATCGTCTTACGTAATTTATGTTTAAATTAGAAAGATTACATCAGCACTTGACGAAGTTTTACTATTTTGTTTCGAGAACGTTAAAATAAACATATAAGAACTGTTCTGCAGCTGAAAGTATTGGCCTAGCACGCGGGTGCCATCATAAAATAGTAAGTACGATGGTTGTTTGGAAAGTTGAAAAGTTCTGCGAATGTGAATATATGTATAGATAAGAAAATTATTTACATGATTTTGTCGCACCATCTTTTATAACGTCACTGCACTTTTATTTATGCAAATATACTTTGAATTGTTATTTTGCATATTGATTAATAATTATTTTTATTTGTGTCTGGAGTATCTATACTAAAAAAAATCTGAGTCTATTCTTTCCCCGTTTTCACGCAATCTTGAGTGACGGTGCTTTCTCCTTTTTTCTTTTACAGTTATGCAAACACCTTCAGACGATAATATTTCTTTCTTTTTTTACAGAACACTTTGATAACAGCACGATCTTCTAACTTTTTTATTTTTTAAAAACATTAAACGAACATTTACTCTCACTGTTGCAAAAACGAACATCTTGTCAGAATAAAATAGAATTTTTTCCAGTGAGAGAAATATTATAAAAGATGGCGCGACGAAATCATGCAAATAATTTTTCTCGCTACATTATCTAATATATATATATACTCACTTGCAAAATTGTTCACAAACATCTCTTTAAAACAAAATAGTAGCAAACTATTTATGTCTATAAACTTTTTTATTTTATTCTTTTTATTTGACTATATACATTAATATTAAAATACAAGGTAATACATTTAAAAATAAAGGTTCCATTTTCGTACTTATCACTACTATTTCTTGTAATTTAGAACTTAACTTGAATAATAAAAAGAATGAACATCGAGATTTTTCCCGATGTTCATTCTCAATGTCTCTCTAATAAAAGACTGTAGATGATGAGTGTTATTTAACAAGAGTACACATAATCTATTAAATGTGTCCATTTTATCTTCCCGTTCGGGAGATATTTTTAATTCTTTCTTTAATTACACTTATAAAATCTCTATAACATGTAATTATATATAAAACTATAAAATTAAATATATAAAGCTATAAAAATTAATATTTTATTGCTATTTTTTTTAAGAGATAGGTCGTTTTAAAGTAGCCCTATGTTTTCGTTTAACACCATATAAAAAAAGGGCAATAAAGTACAAACATATGTGAATACGAATACTAATTAATTAAGAAAATAATGATTGCACTAGCAACATATAATCAGTATCATATGCTTTCCAATATTATACAAGATATGTAGAAATACGTAAACTTGATGTCTTTACTATAAAAGATCGTGAAAAACCTCCTTCTTCATCGCGTAATTTATGCGAACGTACCTCTTTCTCGATGCAACAATTGCATTGATTAACATTGATTCGGTACCCGAAAGCTTTCCTATGAAAATGCAGTTGTGTAGAAACCGCGCGAAAATAATTTCGCCTCTCTATTACGAAGGGACAGCCAAACACGCTTGCCAAGTGGTCTCTCTATCATTGCTCTCGCGTATAATATATGCACGCGTGCGGTATACATACACGGAGGGGAGGGTGAAGTTCGATTGTACTAAACGTACAATCCGTGGACAATGTACCTGGCGGTCAGCCAACAAACCTGGCCATTGTCCGGGCTACCTCCCGTGCGCCCTATATCAGATTCCTCGGTGTATGAGCGCGCTTCTGCCGGAAGAGCTCCGATCCTGAAATTTCATAGTGACCGGAGAAAGAGGGAGACAAAGAGAGGAGAAATGAGAGAATTGCGGAGCAAGCGATTTATTCGAATCGCTGGTTTATTCGAGCCTTCAAGCGGCGACGATCGAAGTTTTCCGTCCACCTATGCCTCATCTTTGTCCTGATTCTCGACAATTTCGTACGTGGAGTTTCCGGACACAGGAGCCATTGTCCGTTTTAACGGCTTATTCTTCCACCGGCCGTGGATATATTACGGTAAACTAGAAGAAAGCATTGTGGGTCGCGCAAGAGGCTGTCCAGCAAAAAATATGTACATATATATATATATATATATATATATATATATATATATAGGTATATAGAGAAAGCCCGGGCAAGAAGAAACATCGCTATTTTTCGACTACAACAGATAGATAATTAACGATAGATAATTAAATAAAAAGAATAATGATTCAATATAACACTGGATTCTTAGAATATGGTGAAAACAGAAGATTTCTACTCATTCAAAATGCGAGAAATAGCGATGTCTTTTCTTGCCCGGGCTTCCCCTGTACACGAATTCGGTTGAAGAAAAATATATCGTGTGTTTGGAATGTTTTTGTACGTTGAAAGAATCTTCTACAAAATTATTTTAATTTATTACTACAAAATTTATGAAATTATAGGAAATTATTTTTTTTAATAAAAGAACAAAAAATTTATCTTTTTTACAAAAGTAAATAATATGAAAGAAATGCGCCAATTCCAAGATTAAAAATAATATTTATTATCGTAGCCTTAAAATTGAAAATTTCATGTCAACTAATGTCACTAAAGCAACGATTGAATGCGATTTTATAAGTCTGTGGAGTCGGTAAAAATACAATCTGTACAATTTATTTATTAGCAATTAGCAAATATTAATAAATCTATAATAATACATTAAAAATATGTTGCAAGTAAATTAGCTCAATGAAATTCAATACGTGCGATCTCACTTGCTCGCTCTTTCTCTCGCTCATTCTTTTCTTTGTAACTATGCTTTATCACTTTCTTGCTCTCTCAGTCTCAATATTTTTATCATTTCCTTCAATGCGTACTATATTACTCATTTGCTCTTTCGCTTACTTTTTTGTTCTCTCTTTTATAGTATACTCACTCTGTCGATTGAGCTTAGTTAGAACTTGATTGGTTCAACGGTTTTTGAAATCCGATAATCTTGGATACTCGCAAGTCGTCGGCACGAATCACTATCGTCTCTTGATAAATGGCATACTATTTTGCAATTTATACTTACATATCTTTTACAAAATACTTGTATAGAATAAAAACTACTAATAATTTTTAAATTCTATTCTTTTTATTAAAATATATATTTTTTTCTTGTTACGAAAAAAGGGAATTATGAAAAACAGAGGAACGCTAGCTCGCTATGTACTTTCGATAGAAATAAAATGGTGCCCGGTGTACCTGAATTTATTTGAGCACTGTGTTGTACATTGAGCGTTATGATTCTAAAATGTAAATTTAAGTATACCCTGCATTAATGTAATGTTTGCAGTCAATACGTTTGCTGCAATAACATGCTGATTTTCTATCATACGGAAAATTTTTATTTGCTACTGTATACATCGTACAGCTTTCCTTTTATCGTCTGATAAAATATCGAAGTCGATAATTAATTTATGTTAATTTTTCCATGGATTTAAATGGACGGAGAAAAAGAAAGAGAGGAGAGGAGATGAACGTACCAACAGACGCGCGTAGTTTTTACGGAGAGTTACGCGGTGAGCATTTTACGTGGTTAATGGCCTTTTACCGACCGTAACTTTATTCGGACGTTTTTGCAACGCGCACGCATGCACGGGAGTTGGAGGGTTCGTTAATTAAAATTTCGTACACGTGAATGCGGCCAATCGAATTCCACCGATGAATAAGCGGCTGCGAAATTGAGCGGCGATCATGCCGCGGCATATTTACACGCTCGATATTCCACCAATAGGGCTGTTGTTTCGCTTAACTTTATCAATGCCGATTGTTTATTTTGCGAAAGATGAGAGATCTTTACCCGTGTGTTATACAGTTACGAGCGAATATATGGATGAAATCGATAACATTTACGTTATCTTTCTTCTCAACGCTGTAAGATGCAATGGCATAATCAAACACAAATATGTACTGTATAAAAGACGTGTTTGTGACGGTCCACGAGTTTCCAGACACATTCCATCTAAAGACGTGGTAACTTAATTCCTTCACGTTAGTTTGGTTGATGAGGATCTCGGAGTAAGTGTTGTAACACTTGACTGTTTGCAACTTTAGGAGCGCTTTATGAACACCACTGTGCAAATGTCTACACTTGCCGTATTGCGAGCAAAAATAGCATGAGAGGAAACGTAACATCGGAGAACTTTCCGATGTTATCAGACTGAGCTATTTACCAATTTTTTAAACGTCATGAATTTTATTGAACGCGTTTCATTGAAATAACTCGTTAAACGCACGGCCTTTGATGATTTTGACGTTTTCAATTATCACTCTTTACACCCCTTCCCCACCTACCTTTGTTCGATACCAAATACGATCGTAGTTTGAAAATTAACGAGCTGTCATGAAAAAGTTCTTGAGTGAAGTTAGCATACGAGAGAGAAAAAGAGAAAGAGTGAGAGGTGGAAAGAGAGAGGGGAAAGTTAGCACCATGCAGCAAGCTCACTTTTCTGTACGGGCGTGCATGATGGAAGTGCGTGCGAGGGGTTTCAATGCACGTGCCGCGCAGGTGTTCGACTGGCCGAATCGATTGAAACCAGGGCAGACAGGTAAATTAAGATTCGGCCGACGAACACTTACGCGTCTCGCGCCGATAATCGCCCTTCACAGTCTGCAAACGCGTGAATCGACATCGATTAAGCATGTATTTCCTCTATCAGCGAATTAATGTCCGTTTACTTTTTGAAAGTGGAAGATAAGGAAATCTTGGCATCGCAATTTTGCGTAATAATTTTTCTCTGCTGAGATACTCGCACAAAATGCTGGTACGAAGCAGACAGCTAAATTATTACTCTCTTTAGCAGAATTAGTTTGCACGTACTTATTTACTATTAACAAATAATTACTAAGTTACACTTATTATTATTAAACATTAAGTTATTTTTTATGAGATGCTAGAAGAGAGAAAAGTACATGGAGAAAATTTTATGTCGAAAATAACTATAGTAAGCAATAAGCGCGGACACGGAAAGGAATTATAAAAAATTTTTATTTTGTTTTTCATCAAATTGCTATAGTATTTACACTATTCATAATATGATATAAATTTCTGAAAGTATTTATGGCCAGCGGCTGACTATCGTACATAGTAATTTTTTATATGAAATTTTCTCCGTGTATAAGTGATAATGTCGATATTGTAAATAATTCAATATTTTTGCAACAAGAATTATCACAGGAAATTTACCGAAACGTAACAGTTTTAAATGAAATAACTACATGCGCTTTAGAACATTTTTTAAACGCAGCTCGTGTTGTATAACGCATTTTATTTTGATATTGCCTGTGAGAGTAATTTAATCTGAAAAAAAGATATATACACTTTGGCGTTTCAACGGATATTTGTGGTGTTCGTGGTTTATTCATTCGTTTCTCCATTTCCAGAACATTTGTTTACGTGCAAATATTCATTGGATTAAAAATTGATCTTAGTAAATTAAATGCTTTTGTACACTAATTGTAATGGAAAAAAATAACTTTTTGAAATTGCTTTAACGTTTGATATGCATACAAATAGGTTATATATTAAATATGAGTATTTTTCCACTGATTTTGTAAAAAAATATCTTAAGAATTGCTTCATTAAATTGCTGTTAAATTTTAATTTAATATCTCTAATTGCTGTTAAATTTTAATTTAATATCTCTACAACTACTTCATAATTAAAATATTTTTAACTAATTATGTGATTACAAAAGTTCTTTTATAAAATTTTTTATAAAAGAGTTAATTACGGTAATTTAATTTTGTATAGGAAAGCGTAAATAATATAATATTATCTTATAATACGACAAGTTTTTTTGTTTATCTTTGTCATCTTTAATCTAAGTTGTTACAAACAACATATAGCGTTAGAATAATGATATGCTGTTATTGCTATCATTTTATCGATATACAAAAAGGAAATATACAAAAAAACTTAATTAGAATAAGAAAATAATTTTAGGTTAACGTCGCTCTAATCATTAATTAACGTTAAATTAACCTTCTCCGGTTTTGCTCGCGTGTCCCGCTCGACATGTTGTAGTTGCTATATTTGCGAGAGAAATATGCATCCGATCGATATTACGAGATATACCGTGCTCATCTATAATGCATCAGATCTTCTCGAAACAAGAAAGCGCTCGCGCCCATCGCCGTCCGCCATACTTTCCGTCGTTACACCTGGTCCACCACCATAATTCCGTGCTAAAAACTTCTTACAGCTTGTCTGCCACTGCGCCCTCCCTCAACTCTACCGCGCACGAACAACGAACATTCCTGAGTGCATGTGGTTTTTCTGACGACGAACTTCCGAGACAATCTGCCGTTATATCTGTATCGTGCATTATATCGAGAAAGTAGAAAGTCGCGCGCGCGGGCCCTTCGGAGAGATACAGCTTTATCTTCCATCCCTCGAATAGAGTTTGAAAGTAAGGCGCCGCGTCTAGGCGGGCAAACCCGCGTCGTCGCAGCCGACGAATCTTAATTAACTAATTAATTAATTAATTTCGCACGCAGTTATCAGATAGAGTGCCGGCTCGCCTCCTGGAAACTACGCAGACACCAGATATATCGGTTTAGTTTCTCGGCACAGCTCGAACTCATCTCTCTCTCTCTCTCCCTCTCTCTCTCTACCATCACCTCCACACTAACTAACGAGGATTCGCGTTGTTGTTGTTGCTGTAGGACCTCCTCTTCCTTATCCTTTCGCTAGATTACGGAGGAAACTTGGGCCCGCGTGAACAAAGCCATGTCATGACCACGTCATTGCTTTTATATTAAAATAAAGTTCTTACTCTTCATTATGTTGAAGCTCCAAGCGGCTTCACGTCTCCGGTAGTGATCAATTGAGAGGGCACGGATTACTTTAATCCTTATTATAACTATTGTGCACAAAAATTTTTTATCAAATATTGAGAAATATTTTCGGGCACATTATACACCTTAAAATGAACGGGATGAATAACGTAACAAATAAAGGGACACATTTAATATAATATTAGAAAATATATATAACGCATATTTTAATGATAACATTATTTTTTTGTTTCAGGTAAGTTACTCCGTCACATTTGATAGCCTTGTTTGGAAGCTAAGTATGTAAGTCTTGTTATTTTTAATAAGTTAATATCTGATAAGTATGAGAAATTACTTAACGAATATGCGAATATAAGAATTGCTATTTATATGTATGCTCCGATTTTTTAAAAAGTTTTTGGAAATTGGCCAGATTCTACAGAAACTATCCAATAATGAACATATATATGTATATATTTTTTACAAAATATGTTTAAATTTATTTGTACATAACATTTTACATGATATGATATTTTTATATAAATTAATACTTTTGCTTTGATAATTGAATATTAGCCACAATTTATTCTTATAAGTTTCTTTACTGAAATATTATTCTAATACATATTCACATTCTCGTATGTAATATTTTATCGAGAAAACTTTTATGTATCTCAGCTTCGAAATATGCGAACTGGATGCATCATTTAGAGTCGGTCCAGTTGTAAATTTCGTACGCAGAATAATGAACTTTTACTAGATGTATGCTGTCCGCTCGGTAACGCATTTTTCTTGCGACCTCGGAGCTGTTTTACGACCTTTATTTCGTACCGCGTTATACTTGCAATGGTGTTGAAAAACGGATTTCATCGTTGGTCGTCGCAATGCTTATACACAGCCGGCTTTGCGACGCGTTACGACTGCACAGGTTCTAAACCTCGAGCCTATAATCCACGAAAGGTTAACGATGAGCATAACGGCGTTACTATAACCTAGCCACTATGAACCGAAACACGCTCTAACTATCCATTAAATCGTCGCGTTCTTAACTCCCGAGATGACCAATTTTATGTGTGTCGAATTCTCCGTTTCTCATCGTATCATGTCTTTCATTTTACGACTTCAAATGGTATAGATTTCATAAATATTGTTATATAATTATATTATTATTATATAACACATAATACATGAAAACTAACCTTTTAAGAATATTTTTGGCTGTAATACTTTTTTAAGTAAAACATTTATTTAAATAGAAGACATGATATATTCACGTATTCCGAAATTTTATAAAATAGCTGGAGTGACTTTATAATCCGTGGTTTTCTCTTATGCATAATATTTAAACGTAATTAAATTAAATATACATTATTAATTTTATTTTAATAATGCAATACCGAAAGTATCTTATCAATAGATTGATTATAACTTTTTTATATGACAAATATTTCTATGACTTGTAATTTGCATTTTGCTTATGGTATAAAATAAAGAATTATATTATTTTTTAATATTTTTTAAACATTTTATTAATTAGTTTGTAAAATAGCTGATTTGTTAAACAGTTTCTAAGGTAGATGAAAAATAATCATACTTTTACAAATCTATTGACCGATTTGATAATTAAATTCCAATAAAAACTGTCAATTTCAAGCTGTTGGTTTATACGTTCGAATACATTTAGGCCTCTGCATTTCTGTCTCTTGAATGCGTGCGTATGCCAAGTGAGAGTTTTATTAAATTCCAATGGCGCGCCATGGAATGAGAGAAAATTTTTGTACCAGCCGCGACCCGATGTCTACTCTGCGGATGTCATAAAATAAAAAATGCTGTAAATGCTTTGAAAGTATTGTACAAAGAAATCGATACGTGCCTTGAACGAAAGACAACTTGCAACAAAAAAATTCTGCGCTTTATGAAAAAGAAAATTTGAAGAAAAGTAAAAAAAGTTGACAACATTCTTTTGAATGTAAAATTGATATTAAATTAGTTAAAACATTTATTTATATTTATTGTGAGTATTTATCAATGAAAATATTCGTATAATACTTACCGGAGTTAGAGCGATTAGGAGAGAAAATTGGCATCGAGAGAAACGTTTTTCGCACGACGCAAGAGCGATTTGTCTTCTCAGCGTTGAAACTTTTCTTCATAGCTATTCAGAACGGAATAAAGCTGACGCGATTTCTTTTCCTTCCGCGGAAATAAGCATGAAGTCACCCAGCGAAAGGAACGACCGTCCAGTAGTACTAACATTTTTCCTGGAGCATATCTACGCTTCGGGAGGGAAAGCTCTGTCGGAAGCGCGGGCCAGAAATACCGTAATCAAGAACGAACTCGGTCTCGGGCCGGGCGCAGCTATTTTCTCAACGAAGAAGTAACGGTGCCACTTAGCCGGCTGGCTTTAATGTTTACGCGTCGGAACTTCGAGCGGGACTCAACTTTTAAATGCCGTCTTCGTTAATGCTTCAACTAAAATGTTCATAACTTCTCGTCGCACCGCACACCGAATCGCGGACCGTTCTCTTTCATCGTGATAAAGCGCGCCGAAAATATTCGTCCGTCTTGAAGACCCGCTTTAGATTTTGATTACGCCGGCGTGTCACGAGGGGAAAAACTTTAGAGCGAAATCCTTAAATAGCCTGTTATTTCCGGCTTTTCCGCTAAGCACGATTTGCAGGCAAAAACCGAGGAAAGTTGTAAATATACCACCGACAGTAGCAATATATTGCTTTCGATAAATATACTCATGGTAAACATTTTAAAAATAATGTTTTGCCTTAGTGAATCTTTTAAAAAAATATATTTATGCTGTTAAACACATACGTGAAATATTGGCTATTTAGTTATAAATTATTTATAATTAAATAATTGAAGGTTTTTTACAAAAACTAAAAACATTCAAAAGGTTAAATTTTTAGGAAGCAAAAAGAGTTTCTTTTCTTCAAACCGTTTATTGAATAAATATAACAATTATTCTCCAGATATAATAGATGCAGAACAAGTGTTGTGGACTTGAATTAATATTTTGAGACCCATTTAAGAGGAAAAAAATTAACATTTGAACTTGACTGCTTTGGTTTGCAGGAATTTTATTACTTATTTATCCATCTTATAATATATCCCAAAATATAAGCAATAATTTGTTTATTTTTTATCTAAAAATTTGCAAGTTATTCTTAGTAAAAACAATTTTTTCTATATTTTTTTTTAAATATGGCAATTTTTCTCCGAATTACAGGTATACTAACAAACATTTAAGGTTTAGAATTAATGAGGAATCTATTAAAAAGAGTAAAGATCTCTAGACTTGTTTGATTCTTGCAGTTTTTTTTGCCTGAACAAAATTGTTTGCGACGTGATGTTACTCATAGAGAATAATCACGGGGCGTCATAACTCAGATTTTTTTTTCCCAAATATTTTTGTACTCTTTAATTATAACACATACACAAAATATTTGGATATTTAGTCATAAATTATATAATGTGCTAAATATTTTATTACTTTACAACAAATTTATCTGAATTTATCTATCTGATCTATAAGTCATTATCCACTTTGTGATTAGTTTCTTCGATATTTAAAGAATTCTCCAACGTATTCCTTACGAGGTCAAGTTGATCCTTGTTGATATAATCTAATTCTATCTATCGATACTTACTTTTCCATTCTACTGAATATCTTAGAATACTTAGTGCACACTAAATAGACCTATTCCACTCTAATCCACTAAGTGCACGCGAACGATTTATCATTCATGTCGTTTGGGTAACCTCGGCGCACCGATGGAACCGCTATCGAAACCTAGCTCAACCGCCTCGTGAGCGCAACGTTCGTAGATGCGTTTGATACGAAACTGCAAGAGCTTATCAGAAGCGTCTGAGTCGCGGTTAGTCGGTTTGCGGGCTACTAGCATATCAGCTTCGGCAACGAAAAGGAGAAGCAAACGGCTGGGAGCAAAGGGATAAACCTTTCGCTGGAATCTAATAGAGTTACCGTAGAGTAGAGCGCGTCCGAGCGGATTACGTGAAAATACGTCAGGTGTAACTACACAGTAGGTAGGCGCTACATTGCGGTGCACACTGTGACACACATGCACGTGACGGCGAACGGGAAAGGAAGCGCTCGTTGTCGAAAATGCACCGCACTCGTGGGGTGCGCTCGTCGACGGGGGTTTTATCGGCGGATTAGCATTGCTTTACATAGTCTCGAACGGGTTTGCATAGGTTAGGAGGGAGAGGAAGGACGGCACGAACCGACGAGGCCACATACAAACCGATTTCCTGCTGGAGCTGGGTCTTGTAATCTCGCGCCGACAGGTTGGAAGAAAGGATAACGTACGAAAGTACGTCGACAAGTAAAAGATATGAGCTGTTTATCCTAAGGGCGTCGTGAATATGTTTTAGGTTTAATAATAAATGTAGAGGGCTATATATCGAAGGATTTCATCCCTTTACACGTTGTCGGGATAAATATTAATAGAAGCGTACATGTAAAATAAAAATTTACTTATAAAAAATTGTTTATTGAAAAAGTCATTGATATTTCTCATAAAGAGATTTTTTTAAATCTTATTTTCTACATTTTCCAAGCAAATAGCTCATATATGACCGAAACGATTCTTTCCCGTTGTGCGAGAGACATGCTGTCTTCAGGGTATCTCGTTGAAGTACAACCTCGGTGCAATTTGTCTCTTTCGCGTAAACATAACAATGATTCATTTTGTCGCTGATGTGACATTTACAGAAAAATCTTACAATCTCGCAACATGACATTTGTACTATGGAAAAGATTACGTTTAGAATATGTAGGAATCTTCAAGCCAACTAAACTGATATTTTTTAATATGAATAAGAAAAATAATTTTTTAACTCTTTTTTTATTGTTATTATTATTGAACAAAAAAATAATTTATAAAGATAATTATAATTTCTGTAGGAACATTAATTGACAATTAATTTACAATTAATTTAGGTGGAATAACCACCTTTTTTTACTAATAAATATAATTTTTTGCCATTCAATAAGCGGTTTAAAAAAATAACATTTGTTCGATTGTTACGATTTGTTTAAGTCATTTATTCCGTCGTTTTAAATCGTCTTTTCTTCCGTTGTGGTAGATTTTGCGTTTTCTTGAGACGCGATTTCCTCAAATATTCGTAAGGTACAAAGCCGCTCTCTTGCTTGGCGCGCTACTGCCAGAGCAATATATATATCAGGCATAATGGATATTAATTAGAGTGTATTTTAATAGAGGAACAATTAAGAAAGTGGGTCGCACGACCAGTGTAAGAAGGGGCAAGGCAAGAGTGGCAGCGACCGCGATTTACGTCGTGGGAGGGGACAGGAAGAGAGAGAGAGAGAGAGAGATCGCACGCAAGAGTTTTACACTGTAGGTTCCATTATCTGTCTTCAGCGGCATAATAGAAGCCCCTCTAATTAGAATGTGCCGCGCGATGCTTTTGTCCTTGGGTAAAAAAAAAAGACGAAGGGGCGAGAGGAAAAGACGCAACCGGAAGGAACGAGAGAAGAAGAACACGCTCCTCTCGTCGCTCGACCGGCCGATTTATCTCTGTTCCGTCTTTCTCCGGGCTTCCTTTTTTTTCTCAAATCATAAAGTTCCCTCGACTTTCTCGCGGCGATTCTTCTTCAGCGAGTGCCTGAAAAACCTTTCGCTATCCACCATGGTGAATCCCGCGAGACGAACTATTTTGACGTCTGTATAAGTTTTTGGCTTGCAACGCGCGACTACACCATTCTCACCCTCTATAATAAGATACACGGATGTAATATAACTCTCTTCTATAAGAAGGAGTCTTCTATAAGAGGACATAAATCTGAAAGTTCCCGCGGTCCAGAAGCCACTTTCGTTCCACCCTACTAATTATGACGTGAGATTTATACCGCGGCCATTAAGACTTATCCGTACAAATAAGTATGACTTGCCGGGAATAAATTACTCGAATAATTTATCTCGTTCGGCTTATTACGTGCGAAACAAGTTGCGATGACTACAGAATATCGTGCCACAAAGAACGAATCTTACAAATTATCCGCGGATTATACATGAGCTTCTTTCCGATTCGCAGTTCACACGATAGAAGTACAAAGAAAGATGGCAGATGGAGTATTGAGAAACAAATTATTCTTTTACAGGAAAGGGATTTTTTTTAATTATCTCAGAACTTTTAATTGCGATGAATTTTTGAACTCTCTTTGAATTGATATGGATATAGACAAAGGATAAATAGATAAGAACAATTACAGCAATTTCTTTTGCTAAACCATTTTTTCCGTGTATTTTTTATGAAGATTTGAAGAGTTATTAAGGATTTTACAAAAAGAATAGTCAGAGTTTATGTACTTAGAAAATAGCGTGATACACTGCCATATTCTGTCAGCCCGATCGATACCAATATTACTATCTTTAGCAGCGTGGTTACCGTCTTCAAGTTAAACATCTCAGGCGGGAAGTTTCCGCGCTTCGGCAGATAAAATCCTTTAAGAGACGTAGAAAAAGTCTTCGACGTAAACGAAGAAGCGTATAGCGGGAGAAAGCGAGAAGCTATGAGATGACTTCACTTGAAAGAAGAGAGTGGCGAGCGAGCGAAAACATTTGAATAGAAGCGTCCTGGATACTCGTTTCCTCGTACTTTCCGGTATCAACGAAGTGAGTGGCTCGAGCCCCCGGTCGTCTGGAGGGAAATTAAGAAGAGCGAAGGGGAGGATTGAAACTTTAATTGCGTGTACTTTGGACCTAGCCGGTCGATCCCTTCGTATCGGCGATCGAGCGTTTACGATTGCGATCGAAGCCGGCCAGGAGAGCCTTTAATCGATAAGATCTGACACCAAAGAAGCACGCGGAGATAGCTGAAAGAGACTGTAGGTAATCGAAGCGTTCGATCGGATTCAATGAAGACGGGCAGGAACGGCAAGGACCGGTGGTGGTGTCCGGACGGGTTTGGAGCGGAATAGAAAGAATGGAGCCAGAATTATGCAGATACCGGATATCCGATGTAGGTAGTCGGGTATTCTTCTCCGGGCCGGTCTTTTAGCCAATAGACATCTGGGATTTCCTGAATTGAATGTAAATTACCTTTTGCTCCGTTCGCGAAACGGATCTATCGTTAAGCTCCTGCAAATAAGGGGGGCACCCGCCGTCTTCTATCGCTTTCTACTCCCGCTCTCCATAGTCTTCCCCCTTTTTTTTTCGCAGCAGTAAGAACGCGAATTGCTCGTCGGCGAAGTGAGGAAGGCAGTGGCTGCGTCGACAAAGAGAAAGAGACGGCGGGAAAGACCTACTTGGCGAGCAGAAAAACGGAGGAAAATCCTCGACCTCTGCGCCAGCAGTTTCCTTCGTCACGTCGAACGTGCCGACGACCTACCGGCGGGTAGATGGGCGCGCGGCGGGTGGCGTACATTAATTTTCCTACGTTGCGGCAGCAGTGGAATCGAATTTGCGCGGCATTGTCCGCTAATCGGATTTACTTAATGCACGAAACGACGCGTGATTAAACGGCCGCGCGTGATACCCGCGGAGCCGCGGCGTAATGACCCGATCGTACCTAATTGCAAGCGCAACAAGATACGAAAATATTTTGGTACACTTGTGCGCCGTGGAGATTCAAGATTTAAAATGCAAATGGAAATATGAAATTTCCGTTGGATGGTAAAATATTTTACGGTATGTTGACGTTGTGCGTGTGATTTCATATACATTTTCAAGTTTACCAGTGCTCCGATAAATTTTTCGGTCTTCAAACACAATTTTAAATTAAATATTAATATCACAATGTTAAATCGAGAATAAATTTAATAATAACGATACTAACAAGCGTCCGGTGTGATGCCAATAAAAAAATTCCTTTACTAAAAAAAACTGTCGGGAATTTTGGTACTGTAAAGAAATTGTAACGAAAGTTGATTTCTCTTGATCTCTTTTACATTCCTTTGTTCATTTTAATTTTACTTTTACTTTTTACCAAATTTTGCCTGGAGCTCTTTCTTGAGAGAAATCTTAATTAAAGATGGCGAAAATCCTTGAAAATGATAAAGTTCCTGTTGAATTCTTGTTATACAGAAATCAGCGTCGAAAGCGATCCTCAAATTCTAATATGCAACTTTTACGTCTCGCTTTATTGTCGAATCAAAAATTCGAAAGAATCGCTCTGGCGCTACATTGTTTGCGTCGTCGTGGCCGATCGCTCATGAGTAACGTATGCAAATCGATCGATCATCGTTGTCGAGAAGAGCAGTCTCGCGCACGCCGCGCGTTTATGCATCGAGCAAATTAATTGGTCTACACCCCCTTCCGTCTCCCCCTCTCCCTCTCCCCTCCCTCGACCGCTATCACTCGCATTTACATAAGCGCGCGCCGCTCGAGTTCGCGTTTCCTGCGTCAATTTCGTTATTACTTGAGTGGCCGGCACGGCTCGTCCAACCCCCACAATTTCACACCAACCTTCGAGAGCCGCCCTATCGAAAAGACCGGGCCGGTTCAGACGAGGCGTTAGTAATGTGTGCGAGCGCGATGAAATGCAAACAGGCGCAATATTATTCATTGTTCGCCGGCTTTACACGTACCGGGCTTTGCCGGGCGCTCGGCAGGCCCGGAATGACGCCAGGGACGGATTCTATTTGCTTTACGACTGAAAAACGTCCACGTCGTAATTAATCAAATGCATTTGCCCGGCGCGTGTCTGCTTCTTTTTTTTCTTCACGTATGTCTCGCGCGAAATATCCGCGTTCCGCTGCCCGCTTGTGCAAACACGAAGTTCTGGAACACTCGCACTCCCTTTCAGTCGATGCTACTGTATTTACAGCATTTACGAAAGTATATTGTGTACGGTTTCACAATATTCCTCGCTAGTTGTATTGACGTTTGCTCTCGCGTGTCATATGCGCAACGAAATATCGCAAGTGTACGCAAGAAGTATTAAAATATCAATTCTTTGCGGTTTTTTTATTTTAGCCTGTCCAAACATTTATTTATAGATATCATGTATACTATATTATTTTCTCTACAATATATTTTTATTTTTCAACGCATTTCTGTGAAGTTTAAGTTTGCTAAAAGTTTTACCGAAGCAAAACAAAAAGATTATATGAACAAGTTTGTATGATTGTAAAATTATATTAAGAATAATTAAAATACAATAATTGAAATTGTAAAACACACATTAATGAAACATAAATTATTATTATTTCACAAAAGCATCAATAATAGTTAATATAAACAAATAGTAATACTAAAAGGTTTATGAATTGAAACATGCAGAAACTTTGCGATCTCTCGCTCGAGATTCTATTAAATTATTTGCAAACTCTGTCGTATAATTGCAGAATAACTTACCGCAGTCCTATAATAAACTTGCGTATTACCGCGATCGAAATGACGATGATCCATGTTTGGTTTTACTATTCTATAAATAGATAAAATTTATCAAAATGTAACTCATTCCTTCGCATTGCTTTTCGTTTGTTTTACCTTACAATAATGCATGATAGCGAAGCATCGATTCCTAGAAGCACTAAAATATTAAAAACAGCGCGCCGATCGAATACCATCGATACTCAAGGATCCATTACATAATTCCAAAGAGCAACAATTGGACCGTGTGCTGTAATTATGTAACCGTCCGTCGTAGTCGAATGTGTAACGAGTCCAAGTTCGCGTGTCACCGCGTCCGAAGTGATTATTATTCTATGATTTCATTCATTATACAGTAAATTATTGCCTTTATGTTCCGGGGGAATGTGCGACCGCGCATAAGTGCAATAAATAATTAGCCAGCGAATTTGTTGAAAATTCACGGTCTATCTAACTTTGTTATGGCTTTTGGCGCATGCGAATGGCGAGTAGAAACATAATATTAAAAAGGTGCAACTGAGTTATCTATATTCTTTGTGTCTTCCTTAATGCATAAAATTGCATTTTTAATGGGTACACTAATACGTGTATCACATCATGCACGCGCGCAAATTGTGAAAATTATCACCACGACTCACTACGAGGAATATGATTTTTTGCTAATTTACATCTTACGATTATCTTATTTTTATTTTTTAATATATTTAATATATTAAAATTATTAATTATAAAAAAATAAATATTTTATATATTATTATATAGATCTTTTTTTCGGAAAAAAATTTTATAATAGAAAAATAATGAAATTGATAAGCGATTCAATCATGACAGTTTTAAAGTTAGAAAGTTGTTATTTAAACTGATACTTAATAAATTTGTTTTGTCTTTTTGTTAATTATTTCATTAGCGATTCTTTGTTTCTCTCTGGATTATAGCTTCCATTGCAATACGGAAAGAAAATTCTATTCGCTAGTAGCGCTAAGCGGAGTTGGCACAACCCAATGTTAATGGATTGAATTTTTCTTTTTCTAGTAAAACCGTATCGCGTCTGCAAAACTTTTCCTCGAGCCAATTTTACGTTCGCCCTTTGGCGACGTAGGTTCCTTTGTAACAAGTTGGCTCGCGACAAGCGCGACGGTGGACAGGAAAATAGTCGACTGGGCGAAAAAAACACGAGAGCGAGAAAAGTGGTGAAGGAGGGAAGGTATTCGCTACCTAAAGCTGCAATTCTAAATTAGCTCGGCTAACGCAGCTTGTTGTATGGAACTCTCGATAAACTTTCGTGTAAAAAATGGATTTTTCATCACTGTATGCGATATCCTGTCATACTTCATACTGGTGCATTTGTGTCTTATTCTTCTTAATCTTTGAATTAGTCTCATCTGTAGTTTTCTTTTATTACCATAACGACGGCTTTGCCGAAATATTATAAAAACGCAGTGTATGTGTTCAATATCTTAATACGATTCGTGTATTTTAATATTTTTCTGTTTTTTATCAAATTTATAAATATTCACTACGAAACATGATGATTTGGTAGAACGTAAAAACCAATGTAGACAAAGAATCAACTGAATTTTGAACCAATAAAAAAATTGTGCTTAAAATTTACGCAAATACTCGAACGTGATAATAGAATGATCTATGAAATTTTTATATTTTTGATACTGTTTTAAAATGTGACGCATACATTTTTAAAAACGGAGACAAATGGAATTATCTTAATAAAATGCAAAAACTTTCTAAGAGATTCCATTCAAATGTAAATTGTTTGAGTTAATAGATAAATATTAATAATATATAACTTTCAAGTACGAAAAAAAAATGTGTCAAGTTATACATCAATAATATCTTCTTCTTTGGAGCCCAATAGAATTCCGTCCCTCCAGGGACGAGTACCACTTTTTATTATACTTGCAAGTCTGTCCAATGAGAGCATCATTAATTTGTTTAACTTTTTAAGATATTTACACTGATCAGTTTGATCTTTTTTATAAGTAATTAATATGGTACCGGAGCATAATTTTTATGAAGAGTTTGTTTATATCATATTGTATCATTTTATTTATAAATAATTTAATTAAAGAAACCAAATTTAAAAAGAGCATATGTCTACTCCAAACATGACGTCTCATTTTACGTAATGAAACGCCTTATCCTTATTCCGCTTTCGAGCACTGTTGAGAACTTTCCCGAAGAAGAAGTTAAGAAGTCAAGTGCGCCACGTAATATCTAAAAACTGAAGCGATGCAAGAAGGATGTCGTACTACGTACGTCGAGACCCAGTTTGCCCATGAAGCGAAGAGAGCTGTACGTCAGTTAAAAACAAAAAAAAGAAGGAAAAAAGACTGTATACTTTGGTCGTCCGCTTCCGCCCTCTTGCTCTTTAACCCTCGAAGTTCATTCTCGCGCCATTGCATGTTGAAGTACCGAACTGCGGAAATTACTCCTAACTATAAGGAAGCACAAGTTATGAGAGATAGATGGTGTCAATATGTTTTAGCTATTCCACGTGAGAAAATTAATTATCTTTTAAATATCTCTCAGTTACTTATTATGCAAGTACTAATTAATCTCTTTCCGCGTATTTTTCTTGCAGAAACGATTTTATGTAAATAACTCTCATTTTCGATTGAATAATCTGTATTATTTCAAATAAAGTACGTCTTGTGTAATGTATACGCGGTGGAAAAATTTACATGTACCTTTTATGCAGATTATAGTACATTGTTGCCCTTTGCCTCTTTCATAGCTCGTGAATTAAATTCCTCTGTTCTTTCTTCTTTACTTTATTTGAATTTTCACATTTTTCCATGCTTCTTTCAGACGTGGAACGTAGACGTGCTTGTTTCCAACATAATTTGAAGTCAATACATAATTATTTATATAATTTATAATTTTTATAATGACAAAATTTCTATTTTTTGTTTTAAAACATTATAAGCTTATGTATGAATGATTATAATAAAAAGATGATAAAAGGAAAATTATAATTTTAGGGATGGTTACATTGTGACAAAGACCTTCTGGTCTGTCATCAAAAATGCTTTTTGATAGACGCGGAATAAAGTATCGAAGAAATATATGCCTACAGTGTCAAAGCCGAAGTGTATATTCGGAATGAAATATGACGCAGACGGTCGACAGTACCAGTGGAGAGAGATTATGTGTCCGTAGAAAAACTGACTCTCCTCCACCGGTAAATAAGATCCTCCGCGTTCTGCCACTTGCTCTTCAGTCCTTGAATCCAATCCCCGGACCCCTCCTCTCGCGCTTCCATCTCCTTCAAGGAACGAACTAGAGAGACGTTGCTTACTTCGCGAAGGTGGAAAGCGCTTTTTTGTGCCTCTTAAGCTCAGGCTACACTTTTCTCGCCTCGATGCTTCGAACGGAATATCAGTTTACGCGCGGAACCTTCTCAACGCTTCTTCCAGCTTTCACCTTTGTAGTAGAATATGGCCGCCCACTCGTGCCGATCTTTTAAAGATTCTTCTACCATGTTCGTGCAACGCGCGGGCATATCCGATATCGCTGCCAATAAAAACTGCGAGTGTTTCCGTTCTACTTTTGCGCGCCCGTCGCTGAACTACGCGCGAGAGGGGAGATACAATAGTTCCATACTATAAAAGTATCTTGCTTTCAATGCATAAGTTCTTTCTAAATCCTTAAAATAACGACGCTGAATATCTTTCTCTCTTTCAGATTTAAATGATTTGTTTTAATATTTGCTATTTCGATTAAATTTAGGCGGCATATGCTCGTTCAATAATGTTTTTAATATTACGAAAAAGTAATGTTATGAAGACATTTTTATGGAATTTATTGATCGATAAATCGCGTTCTATGGAGAAAAAAATTTTATATTAATTTGATGAAATATAAAAATGTATTTTTTAGAGCATTTAAAATATGCATTGTAATTTATGTTATAATATTGCAAATATTGTTTTGGATTTTTTTACTATTTTTTATTGTTCCAGATTCATTTCTGTGCATCTGCATGTAATACTCTTAATGAGAATGAAAGAAGATATTTCTCATTATAAATTTTATACCGAAATTCTGAACCGATTTTGGATTATCAAAAATTGCGTTTAAAAATATAATAAATTCTTAATTAATTTAAAAATATTCTTAAAATCTTATACACAATAATAGCATTAAATCTAATTCATAATTTTTATAAAATCTTTGTATAAAAAATTTTTTCTATAACGATTATTTTTTAAAATAAATTTCATTTAGGAATAATAATTTATTAGAAATAATAGTTTCTCAATCTTAAATTGATAAGAAAATATGTTATGGATAATATTATGTTACACATATCGCATACAAAAAAATAGAAAATTTTTAATCTAAAAATATTTATTAAAACTTTTAATATCTTATATGTAATATAGCATTAAATACAGATTTATAATTTTCGTATAAAAATGTATGTGAATATAAAAACTCTTTTACAATGATCACAAACTTAAAATAAATTCTTGAATATAAATTTATTATATTTACAAGAAAACAAATTATATTATATATGACGAAATAAGTAAGAATAATGTAATAGCGTTTGCCAACTTGATAATTAAAAATCAAATTCTATGGTATAAAATTGTAACGTTTAATTTTCCGCGATATTCTCTTAAAAGAAACGCAAAGGACACCTTGTATAAGATTGGAAAGATATTTACAATGAATTTCTGCCTAAGAATTGCCTGCCACTCGGCGGAACATTTTCGTTTATGTTTACGTATACAATCTCTACCTAGCACTAGATAACAATATCGCGCCACGACCTTAGTTCGCGGACACATCCAAACTAGTCTACAGTCGAACTCGTGCTGCGGGCCGGTACGCAGGCTTTTCAAACGGTGTGTACCTCGATCTTTGTTACGTCTGTCCTTCGGAAAGTTTCATCGATTTCTAAACCATTGTTCGATAAGTCTTCCCTTTTGAAATTCGGATAATTTCAAGTGTTTGTGCACGTTAAACGATTCAGATCGTATCAGTATCATTGGATTCTTTGGTAAGTAAGCGAAAATGCAAACTTCCATAATTAAGAACATTTAGTTTATCAAGTGATTATATAGAATTTTTTAAGCAATTCCTTTGCACGTTTAGTATTAACTCTTAATACTCTGTATAATTAAATACTCTGTATATTTAAAAACCTAACTCGTTTACTAAACGATATATTGTTTCTACGCTTGTTTCTCTTTGAAACTTAATATTTTACAATATCTAAAAGCAACATTATACATACTCGGTCTAATGTGTAAAATTAAATTATTATAAAAAATATTCCTTATTGCAATGTAATATTAAGAACCGATAGTTGCTTTTTAATACTTGAACCATTTCTTTCTAAAAAATTATTGATAATAACATACAAAATAAATTAACTTTAAGTATTTTCTATTTTATTCAACCTTTATTATTTAATCTGTTAGATAGAAGATATTTTCATAATTACACTGAATTCATTTTTTATATTAATCTCTTATGAGCCTTTTTGTCTTTTATATTGTTTTAATGAATTGTATTGTTTATTAAGCTTTTTTTTGTGTCGTTAAACAAAAGAGAAAGGGAGTTATGCAATACAATTAAATCGTTTGAAGTATATTTATATTTAAATAACAAAGTTCTGTTAATATGTATTAATACAATATATTGCTTCAATAATATTGATCGTGCAAGGGTCCTTTGCGTCTGCTCGTGATCTCCGTCGATATAGCGTCGAGTGCGTTCATTCAAGTTAATTAAACGTAACAGGACACTCTTCGTCTCCGATGAGGTTCACCAGTTAATAAAATTTGAATTTCAAATTCCGTCGTTGCGAGTAGCCGGCGAAATGAGTAGCGTTGAACTGCAGCGGTTATCGGCCGCTGACATTAAATGTTTGGAAAATTTTGTTTTTGTTATATCGATTGCAGCACACGTTGTGTAATTTGAGAAGGAACGATCAATGTTCGAGCCCTACGTACAGACGTTGAGCGCACCATTGAATGCGACAGACTCGGAAACTATGCTCGATTATAAGTTGTTCGTTAGTGGGACAATGCAGTTGGATCAGAATAACAACAATAGCAATGTGCCGCAACAGTCAGATTGGTAAGCGAGCAACTCATATTTTTACATCTGTTGATGAAAACAATAACATGCTGTATACAATTGATGCATTGATGCTTTAATATTATACGCTTTAATATTTGTTTTATTTGACTAATTTAATTTGAATTTTAATTAATATTAGTTGCAATCTTGTAAGAAACAAAGTTAAAAAATGTGCTTATGATTGTACATCAGATTTATTTAATTCTACAATTTTACAAAAAATAACAAAAGTAGCAATATCGTGAAATATATCAGTACATGTAAAACTTATTGTTTCGTTATTCCACGCGTATTGATTTTTATTTTATGATTGGATCATGCGATACGCAATAGTAACATAAGACATATTGAACACAAATTGACCAAAAAGAGATATAATGGTTTGCGTTTTAATTTCCATTTGATTTAGCAACTAAATTAGGACACAATAACAATGTAAACGTACAACGGAAAATACAAGCAAATTGTTATTTTATTATTTACTAATTTTATTATTTTGATTTAAATTTAAACTGCGTTTTTCTTATTTAACACTGAAAATGATTAAATGCAACAGAGTTTATATATAAATTTTATATTTTTAAAATTGTTTGCGTAACTTGCGTAAAATGTAGTTTAAACTGAATCTGATAATTGGAACAAACGATTGTTCCAGAATAATCAATTATGCGTTCAGAAGTAGAGAGAAGTAGAGAGAAAGAGAGTGTGTGTGTGTGTGTGTGTTAATTACTTTGCTCTAGAAAAAAATGCTACATTTTTTGAAGGAAAAAATTAATGTGGAATCATTTGATTATAACACTTGATTTGTTTTATGTAACGTTTAAAACAAGTATATACGTAACAGGTCTTTTAAGTCATTTTTATAAGTTATTATATTTATAAATTAGGAACGTAATTTTTAATCACTTAATTAAATAAATGGAAAATAATATGTAATGTGATTATAATTTAAGATAGTTCTATCATATAGGACCGGATTTAATGAGTGCTCAAGACAGGCCTATTTAAATTTGTCAGAAAAAATCTAACTATTCATGATTAGAAACATAATTACTTAAATAAAATTAATCATTTTTAAAATAATTTCTTGATAAATAAAGAATGATAATTTTGGGGTTCTTTTTACACAATGCGAGCTTGTGTAGTAACACTGTTTCGAAGTATTTAGCGTAAAATAGACTGCAGTTGTAGTTCATTATATTGAATATATTTGTGATGTTGCCACTGCGCTCGAAGTAAATGGCGGCTATATTTTTTACGAGTAAAAATTTAACAATTTAAATTATTTTTTTGAAATAATCGGCAACGTTACGTTTTTCTCTTATAGTTATTTTTGAAACGTTTAAAGAATATATTGGAAAGTTTTTATGAGAGATCTCAAGTACAAAATTTAAAAAATTATGTACTTTTTTTAATTCAAAAATCTGCGTCTCATTAATGACTTGTATTTAATTGATCTTTTTTCCTCAAAATAGTCGGTAACAAACTTTCAAATTTTGAAAACAAATACTAGTTTGGACAATATTATATATAATATAACAAATTAAAATTTTTTAGAACTTTTGTTTGGTGATAAAACTAAAAAAATAATTGAATTAAAAATTAATGTAAAATATTTAGTTAATATATTTAAGTTTCTTCGATAGAAGATGTATTTTCTCTTTTATATTTTATCAGAAAGCTATGGGATAAAAGACTTAATGCAAAACTGCATCAATAAACGAACGAGATAATTAATAATTAACGAAGACAGTCTCGCTTAAGTTTCTTGCTCTTACCGAGCAAGTTCGTTTGAGAGAATCGATTATAAAGGCAACTTTCGCGCTCAGCTTTTTTTCCTTGCGTTCAGCTCTTTTTAATTGGTTGCCCGCCTAGCATCGTGGCCCTTTAGCCAATTAGTACGTTACAAAAAATGTTACGGTATCTTTCCATTGAGATTTTTTTAATGCAAATTTTTAATCGACTTGCTTTTGTCATTTGCATAGATATTATAGCTATTTACGTAATATTTGAGAAAAATGTATCCTGTTCGGGTATACGTATATTTTATCGTTTTCTTTTTCTATATTTGTTACTAATTAAAAAAGGTACGTAAAAATGTTACATTAAAAACAAATGTTTTAGATTAAAAGCAGTTTTATTTGTTTTTTTTTTCTTTATTTTAATTAAAAATCTTTGATTTTTAGTTTATGTCCAATATAAACGAAATACCTTATTAAAAACAATATAGACGAAACTGACAATAATTTGATTGACTATTTTTTATTTAATAGTTTTGGATTTGCAAATTGATTATTTGTAATGTTTTTAGATGTAATATTAGATTTGTGATATTTAATTGATATTTATCATTCTTAAAGAATTAGTAAAAAACATGATTTATTGTAAAATTTTACTTGTTTAATATCTTTACACATTTAAAATATTACACTATTTTTTATATCTACTTTCTAACTATCTACATCAGAATTATGCAGCTATCATGGCAAATAGATTTTGATCAGAATAGATTCTTTTCTTGAAAAGTTACGAACAAAAAATATGCGTTGATTGTCGCTAAGTATTTTATTCTTTCTTGTACACTTCTAGAGAAGGAGTCATGAGCAAGAGTCGTTAAAGAGTTTTGCACTATCAAGTTTTGGTCGACTTTCGTCGTCTCTCTCTCTTTCTCTCTCTCTCTCTCTCTCTCTCTCTCTCTCTCTCTCTCTCTCTCTCTCTCTCTCTTGTTATTCTGTTTTTGTCTCTTTTCTTTTTCAAAACTCGCTTACATTAACGAAGTTACGATGGTAGCAGACATTAACTTGCAAAGCTGTAGGCACCTATCACCTTGATTATTTTCCAATTAACATTATGATATTGTTCAAAGAACAGCAAAACAGTAGAAATAGAGCAGAATAGAATATAGAGTGCTCCGAAACAGAAATGTAACACACAAAACTTTTCATAAATTATTTTAATGATTGTAATTGTAAAAATTTTTTTAGTGTAAAGTTATCTAAATTGGACAAATGTGTCGAACATACATATTTATTTTGATTTCTTTTATTATATATGTATTAGATAAACATTTTTTATCAACTCAAATTTTAGTTATGATAAAGACTACATAGACCGATTTTAATGTAATTTTTTTTTCACATTAGTATTTACAATTTTTTTAAATGTCCTTTAATTTTTTTAATTATCTGCAAAGGCGAAAAGAATTTTAATAACAATTATTGAAATATTAACCAAAATTTTAAAATCAAAAGAAATTGCACTATGTACGATCTACGATACTGTTGTATTCGCATTAAGTAAGTATTCATATAATTCAGCTATCTAATATCCGATAATTATCTGATATCCGGATACGACAACTATGCGTGTGTCGCAGTGTGTATGTGTGCGTGCGCGCGCGCGTGTGTGTGTGTGTGTGTGTGTGTGTGTGTGTGTGTGTGTGTGTGTGTGTGTGTGTGTGTGTGTGTGTGTGTGTGTGTGTGTGTGTGTGTGTGTGTGTCAAAAATTTTCATTTCCCATTAATTAGCCCGAAGCATCGACAATGCCTTTACTTGAGACATAAGCGTTTGCGTATTTAATCAGTTAATTATCAAGAACGCGTGGATGGTTTTCTCTCTCCTTTTCCTTTTTTCTCCTCCTCGTCTTCTTCTTTCTCTCTTATGCCACGTTAACGAAGTTGTCGTTACCGCGATGAACTCGAGGGCAGACCCACAATATCAGTTTGGTTATCTCCTGTTTAACGCCATTGTGTCGCGGCGGGTAAAGGGTGATAACGAATCAGCGCCTATAGCGTTGGTGAGGGTAGTGAAGTCGGTGGAGGATCGCGTTCCGGGGACAGAGGGACTGGAATGGAGAGGGGAAAAACGGGACAATAGTGCTTGGGGCACTGTGAAGATCCAGTAATTGAATTACACTCCGATAACCGCTTATCGCAAGCGTTCTCTTCCCCCCTCTTACCCCGCGAGTTTGCAGCGGCAAAATAACTTTCGCTTATTGCGCGGCTCGATCGCCCATCCGTTTCTAGCAGGGCTGTGTCGACGAAATTTGCAACGCTGCATTTTCATTGGAAACATCAACGAAATACAATCGTAATTAAATTTGTGTAAAACAAAATTTTTAACGTATGCATGTGTAAAGTATGAAATCATCATGTAACTTACTTGTAACATTCTAAATTGAGTGCTACGGCTATATTAAGCAATTGTTTTGCACATACTTAAGTAAAATAAATAAATTTGAAAGTTATTTAATTGTTATGATTAAAACTGCTAGTAAATTTAATAATATTTTTTAAATCGCATTTTATAATGGCATTAAAACATTTTATTAAGTAAATCTTTTAATGTATTAATAAAAGTTTTTAAAGTGTTTTTATATATAATATATTTCTTCTTTTATTACATTTAGTAACGTTAATATTATTAATGTTACTATACAAAAAACAAATTGATATTTTAATCTCTAAAATAATTTTTTAAAATAAATAATGACTTAACAACAAAGTAATTTTTTTCAAACAAAGACTATATCATGTGGCATCTCTGACTTCTTTTCCGGTTTTTTTTTCTTTTCCGCTCTCCTTTTTTCTTCATCGGGCCGATTCACTGGGTAGATGGCTCGCAAAATAATTAGTTCGCTTACGAATCCCTCCGGTATATTGGCAGACAGAGGGAGGAAATTAAATTCGTGCCCCTCGTATAATCCACGCTCGTGCCGAATCGACTCGTTCCTTTGATTCCTTTGATTCGGCCGCTCTTCCACGATTAATTATCGGCGATAAACGCACGGCCGTGTACTATAACCGTACGGTGTCTTTTACAACATACGACCGCGTCCTCGCTCGCGGAATGTCTAATGAAGCTTTTTGCATCGCTATCTCCCATTCCGACGATGAAATCGTAGAAAGGAATTGCGAAATGGAATTATCAAAAGCTTATGCTTCTAGGTAATGAAAATCCGCTATTCCTCCATGAGTAATTTTCCGATAACGTGCATTTTCCGTACATCTTTGTAATTCTCCGTAATAATAATAAAATGGATTGTCTAATATGTTATAAAAAATTTACAAATGTAATAAAATGTAATAAAATTTGCATTATTGCATATTCATAATAAATTGAAATAATTACGTTATTAATGCTGATTTAAAAAATTATATATATTTTATATTACCAGGATTCTTTATATATTTTTTATACTTTTGTAAGTTATAGAAGAGGTTTATTTATTAAATATATAAAATTCTCTATCAGCGTTATTATTAGTGGTATAAGAGAATTAATATATAATTCTATTCTATTTCCACAACACATATTTGTTGACGAACAATTAATTTTATAATTTGTTTAAATTCACATATATGAAATTGCATTTCAATTTTAAACATGAAAACGTGTCACTTAAATATCTACAATTGATTAAGCAACGGTTAGAAGGAACAGAAAAGCAACGTGAGAATGTGAATATCCAACTAATCCCATGTGGATGAAGTCGGTGGTTATCCGCTGACTTCAGCTTTCGACGATAATGCGGCGTTTAAATTGTCGCTGAGTTATACGCTCAGCATGGAACATTTTGCAACTAACCAAGCTCGAAACACTAACCGCGTGGCAAATTCACCCTAACCGTCGCGTATATATTTGGGGAGCTGAGAGGGGTTAGCGAAACGGCTGATTCGGGAATAATTTTCAGCTATCTCGAATGAGCACGCCAGCATGGGCGTTCCTTAATTCGAGACATTTTTCATTTTGTTTGATTACGCGCAGCGTATCAATTACGAGATAATTACTCCGACGGCATCAGGGCATACCTAACACTAATTGGATGCCCACGCATTGCGAAAATATTCAAATAATCGCTGGAATTGAATCTACATGCTCGCAGAATCGGTATCGTTAATATCTCTCGATGATCGGATGAAATAACAGAAACCAGTATTAGCAACAAATATTTCTGTTTGCAAAAAATTTGTAAAGTTTGTTTTCTTTGCAATGGTTTGTATTACGGACCAGACCATGATATCTTTATGTATTTTGAGCCGCTGAATCCGTGTTAGAATTGCTCCATCACTTACCATTTTTCATGTGCAGAGCAATTATTGCAATTTTTAAGGTTTTTAGGTTATTTTTTTTTTATAAAAAAAAAGAAATGGTGAGTTATGAGGCAATTCCGACATCGGATTCGTATTTAGCACGTCAAAATACATAAAGATTGACTAATGGAGTTTCAGTAACAGATCACTTTTTTGTGTACCTGTGTGATTGTATTACTTATTGAAACATTTTTTAAAATATGAAATTAACATTTTGTTATAGAAAACTTAGATTTAGTATTAGCAAACAAAAATAATATATGTAGTATATGTAACATTCTTCTTAGATTAACATTAAAAAAATAATAACATGTTTCGAAATTATAACATAAAAGCGTATTACATAACATGAAAGAATACTAAAATTATAAATTAAAGGCAAAGTAAAAAATTTTATATTTTAACTTTGTAACATTTTTTTCACATTTTTCTTTTATTTCTACAATAATTAAAAAATTATTTGAAGCAATTATTTAATGCTGCATATATGTATTATATAACAAAAGGCAGATGTTTTAATGCACATTTCTAAAATCATTCACATAACAATGTCATAATCAGAGACATCGTAATCAGCTCTGCGCACAGAAACGAATTCTCGAATATGATCGTCAAACTTTCTTGCCGACGTGGATTAAGACGCTCTAAGATGCCTTAATGGCCATCAAAGTCCATTGCAAGGAAGCGAACGACATCGTCATACCGAAGTACCGGGAAAACGACGAGCTTTCTTAATTAGGAAAACGGAAACGCGAGGAAGGGTGTCTTACGGCGGTTAGATGAGATGAGAACAGCTCAAAGAGAATTCCCTATGTAAGCTTGTCCCCGTCTTACGTCGGATTTATTTCCTTGGAGCAGTTGTCTAACTGTGTTTCTTAGCGGGTCACCACAGTTTATTATCAACTAGGTATATATGTATAGGTGTTTTTAAAATTTCTGGGTCATCTTTCTATCATCTTTTAAATTTCATGAGACATCCAAGTAACATTCATGGATCTACAGAATTTATCATAACTGTAACCATACACAATATTTGAATAGCGCATTATTATTATTGTTTATAGATAATGTTAATATAATAATTATATAATAATTAGGTAATATAATAATATATAATAATAATAGAATTATACAATAATTACAGATAATGCAAATAATATTAAATAACTGCTTGATTATTTTCTTAATATCTAATTTATAATGCGCTGATAAATAATGGTTTATTTATGACGATTTATTAGAAATGTAATAAATATTTGACGTACATTTATTTCGTCATAAATATGCTGTGGTTTGCAATTTTAAATTTTGATAACTTTTTAGCTGGCATTATAGAATGTAGAACGAAAACATCCTTAATACTTAATAGAAAAAATGGTGTTTGTCATTCGACACACATTTTTTCTGTTGCGTACACAATATTGTCATGACATTATTCGTAAGGCGTAAAAATTAACGACAAACAATCGCAAATTCTTTACATACATTGTTCTCCCTCAAGATACAATCGCGTCAATAGAAACAAACTCGATTATTTTCTACTTAATGATGATTCGTCTGCACGATTAATACCTGCAATTAGTAGTAAGAATATCGAAGAGTTAATTGTTTAACCAAGCGGATATTTTACGTGATTTATTTGCTTATATTTTGTTTAAAGTAAACAACAATATAGGAAAAAATGATAAATTATCGTTTCACGATATTTATAATACAAGTAATAATTATTTCTCTAGTGATGCTTGAATTTAAATATATCTCGCATCTTGTTTTAAATTTCTCATTAATTTAAATATAATTTATTTATCATTTTTAGATCAAGAACGCAAAATAATATGTGAAACTTTGGATCGAATGATTAGGCAGAAAAATGCTATTTAAAACATCAATAAGTGTGTAATACTAAATTTTCGCATTTTATTATATTATTATATTATTATGTTAAACTTAAAAAACTATTAATTTTTACTAATTGTGTCCTATTGGGTAACATTAGAATAAAGTTGATGACACTATTTTCAAAATTTTTAATTATTAATAACACATTACAAATATGGAACGAATTGATCCAAATCAATCGTTTAATTAATTTGTATATAATTAATTTTATATTTTATATTTTATTATTTATATTTTATATTTATATTATATTTATATTAAATAATAGCTTAATTACTGTTTGTATTTTAAAGTTTACTGTAAAAATTTAATAATTTAGGTGGTGAAAATTATTATATATTACACATTTAATAAAATTATTTTTAAAATTATTTTTAAAAATATACGGAAAGCGTAAAAAGAACGTTTCTTTATGAAATATAACAATATAATGTATTAATATTTTTTTAAGCATTACTTTTTTTTAAAATTCCTTAACCTTAGAGGGCCGGAAAAGCTGATATATCGATTCGTACTGAAAATTATTTTCTCATAGATGTAAGACATATACAAGCATTCTAATATACATGAACACACATTTATACACGCAGACACACTCTTATACATTCAAATACACACATACGCAAGTATGCAAGTACATACACACACATATCCACATTTATAGACAGATATTATAGAAGAAATTTGTATAGATCGACTATGCGCCAAACTGAATTGACTTGTTTTACAGTAAAAAAAATAATATAAATTAGAAATAATTTTAAATTTAAAAAAACTTAAAAAAAATTTTTAATAACAAAATTTTTAAAAATTAACAAATTTTTTAAATAAAAAAAAAACTACAAAAATAAACAAAAAAGAAAGGAGCTACATAAACTCTCTACGTCCACGCCGTTAGCGCCGGGTAAATGCTAAAGGAGAGTTAGAATTTTTCACATTTTTGGGGATAATAATGAAGTTAGGAGTGAAAAAATGTGAAATTTGACGTTACCGTTGTATTCAGCGACCCCGAAAATTCTTATATAAGCCTTATTTGCAAAATTACAAATTTTTAATTTTTTCTTTACCCTTGAGGGCCGGAAAGCCGATAATCGGCTCAATCTATGATCGGAACTTTGCATATAATAAACCCATGGTATATGATACAAGTTTGGGCCATTTGCAAAGGAAGTTTTAAGATCTCAAATCCCAGCCCTTTAAAAGTTAAAAAAATTCCTTAAATTTATCTTATTTTCTAAACTTATGAAAAGATAATTAAGTTTATCTTTAATTTTTGTATCCGTAATATCCGTATCTATTCTGTTGACTAATCTGATAAATTTCAAATTATTATAAAATATATCTTGTAATCGTAAGCTCGAAGTTACTCGATTTAATTAACCGAGAGTAGCGGAGTCGGCAACTGACCCGTAGACACAGATCGAACAGCGATGCGCAAATTTGAGCTCAACAGAAATTCTGCTCCAATTACTGATCAGTAATTGGACGCCGCTAGGCATATCGCGTCTATACGAACTTCCTTCCTGCGATTATCGAATCTTCGATCGGCATTTGATGTGGTTGTGTATCGCACCATTATTTTTTTCATGTGTAAAATAAGATCTTATCATAGAAATTGTGTTTTATCTTAGTCAATATTGTTTATATATATATATATCAATGTAGAATTAATAACATAACAGTAAAATTAATAACACTCAAATCTGGGATATATATGCAATAATTGAGATTGATTGAATGATTAGAATGACGTAATAAAAAAACACTATCATGCTTAATGATAATAAAGGTACCAATTAGATTTAATTTTTTAGGTGTACTGAAATATGATAGATTATATTAATTTAAAATACAATTTAAAAATAATTTAAGATCTTAATGTGATAATCTTTTAAATAAAAACGCAATAAGATAATGTCGCCAATTTAATTACTTAATATTATGAATTTTTCCGAGTCTTGATTTTAAACTTTTGTTTATGATTTAACTATTACAATGTTATGAGATTTTATTACAATGACATCGCATTTTATCTTAAACCACAATTGCCTCGTTCGAACGACCTCCTACTTATTCTGCCTTAAAAACGAAAAGGTAGCTCGTTAAGATATGTTAAATTGTACTACCGCAAATAATAAGTCCATGTTTATTCATCAGCAATTTTGTCAAGCGAAGTACGCAACTGTTCGATACTCAAGTGTACCGCATGATGCATTCTTCCTGGTTGTTTCTTCGTTCAGGTTTTTTTAGCTTCTTGTCTATCTCTTTCATCTTTTTGCTTTGCAATTAGATCATCGATGAACCTTACAGACTTCTTTCCTTGTACCTACACAATTAATGGAACCTTTAAAGCGAATCGTTTACAAGCTTTAATTTGCTGCGTTGAGATTCGAGGAAAAGGAGCAACGAACTTAGTGGAAAATAGAGGGATCACTTATATATATCTCACAAAACCATCGACCGTGGCGAAATTATTTTGTGAGAAAATATTCCCTTTACACACCCGACGTGGCGAGACGTGCGAAACGAATTAGACATATCCACGTGGCGTGGCGTCCGACGTGGGCGCAACAGGGGTCGGGGCTACAGACGAGCTGAGTATCTCTTCTCATTGGAGTGTTGTTTGCAAGAGCATACCACGTACGTGTCCTTCCAACCGCTCACGGAGCTTTTCCTTGTTTTTCGGTGTCAGAGCGGCTGCCACTCCCGAGAACGAAGGTATCGTGCTGGCATGTATGAGAGGGTTGAAGGGCTGTATGACGCTAAAGCTTCTACGGCACAAGTGTAGCAGGAATAAGTGTAGATACAACGAATAATTGTACATATGTAGATGCGAGGGAAAGTTTTGGTGAAAATGTGGTAGAAGCCGTAGGAGAACATTACGTATGACACACGGACTACTGAAATGTATAATTGTGATGGTACGTTGGTTGATAATATAAAGTGTAAAGCTTATTTTCTCTGTAGATATAGCAAAAACTTGAAATGATATAAGCTATTGAACTCCATAGTATACTGGAGTGAGCTTTCCTTATACTAAACTATAGAAAATTGCGACCCGACAAAGAAAAGGACAGGCACACAAAACTGTCGTTTAACCTTTTTTGTACATTTAGTTGTATATGTATGAATCATTTCATGCCAAATTGATTATTTCATTGTCTAAAGTTATATTTAAATAAATTATACTTGTAGGGTATTAAAATTACTAATTTTTGATGTATGGTAATTTTAAAAAACTCAAGTAATTATTTTAATTTCATTTGTTGAATAGAAAAAGTTTATTTTTTCAATAATTTCTTTTCAAAATAGCCATTATTTCTTGTAAATAAAATACAATAGTTTTTTCAGTCGTATTTTTGTATGCTAAATCCAAATCTAAATTCAAAATTAATCAATAATATTTACACTGACAGAAAATGCTTAACTCCAATAAATATCATTCGAATAGTACCAATAACATATTTGATAAAAAATGAATAATATTTATTTCAAATCAGAAATATTTTCTAAATTATAGAAAGTATTACTTGTTTTAAATAAGTATTGATCTTTAATAAAATATGTTATTGGTACTATTCAAATTAATATTTATTTGAGTTAAGCATTCTATTCTGTCAGTGTAGATATTGAAAAATATTTAAAATGTTAACAAATATTGTAATTTTTTGGCCATAATTGTATTCTTTGCAAATAAACGTTTTATTTTTTTTATATTTACTTCTGAAAGATGAAAATAGTTTTATTATTAAAAAATTTTTTTTTAATTTTTTGAGACACATGCACCATTCTGTTTGATGTCACCTTTTTTTGTAAATTGCTAGCTTGATTTTTATAAAACTTAGTCTATAAGATAATTTGATAATGCATTATTCAAATCTGAGATCAAAAATAAAAAATAAAATATTAGATATAAAATTGCAAAATTTTATGATTAAGAAAAATAGTCTAATTATCAAATTTGTCAAAATTATTTAATTTTTATAAAAGCCAGTTTTAGAGAATGTTTTAATTGCAAAGTATAATCACTTCCACTTTCCACTTTCACTTTAGTTGAAGCTCTTTAGTATCCAAACAATTAGTACTTTCTAAACTAATCTTCTAAGTCTAATTGAGCTCTGTGACATTAAATTCTCATTGAAGGTGATTATTTTTTTTAAATTTTATATTTTAAGACTATATTCAAACAGCACTTGTCATTTTGACGACCAAGCCAAGCCAATTTATCATCGGATCCCTGAAAAAGATATATATACTGAGGAAAAGATAAAGATAAAAATTTAATTATAAAAATTATTTTATTGAAATAAATGTTTATTTGCAAATGACGAAATTTTATTCCTAGTAAATAAACCAAGTAATCGCAAAAAAATTAATCAGAAAAATGAAATACATTTTGTAGAAAGATATATTTTATTATTGCAACCAAAATTTTTTCTATCCAATAAATATTGAAGAAAACGTCACAGGTAACAAATAATTTTTCTACTAGTATTTCATTTTTCTCCCTTAGTGCAGTAGCACATTGTATATGAATCTTTGTATATGAATATCCTTCTCTAAAAATACTACCATTCCTCCGAATTGATGACTCGTTATAGTATATTATTGAATACTCAATATAGTATAAATCATGTCGGTATATATGACAAAGATATTGCTGTAGATGTAAATAGATAGATATTTGTATAGAAATATAGCGAAATATAGATGTATGTATATATATATATATATATATATATATATATATATATATATATTTATACGTGTCACGATAACTTTTGATATATTCGTGATAATACATATAAATTTGGATGTTCATGTGAGTGTATGTGCGGATAGACGCGGCCTATAAAGTAGAGGTTGAAAAACTTTTGTATGCAGTACTCGTATCAGCGGACACTACACGTGACTGGCCTAACTGCTCGAGGGTTTGAAACGTGTGCGATCACCCGTGTCGTGTTCCCGTCCGCCACTACGACGGTAAAATCGATAAACGTTTTCGATTTTTGACGTTCCACGAGATCGCGGGTCAATGCTCTTGATCCGGAGATTAGTCTTCTCATCATATCAGTGTTCGAACTTATTCGATCAATATTTGTTCAAAGTCGTTGGGATAAGTAGTTTTATCGTTTTTAAACTCGTAATTAGATGA
The DNA here is from genome assembly GCF_013373865.1 of Monomorium pharaonis. NCBI lineage: Eukaryota > Metazoa > Arthropoda > Insecta > Hymenoptera > Formicidae > Monomorium > Monomorium pharaonis. The sequence continues at coordinate 15,341,489 of NC_050468.1, forward strand.
TCAAATTTCTTGCGTGTCAAAACATATATAGTAATAGCTTTTAAATCACATTATTTAGATGATTGTAAACCAATTAAGCAATCTCAGAGCACGGTAAAATAATAACTTATATAATACGGAAATTCCATATCACAATAAAAACGTCAATGTTATTGAAATAAGCCTAAAACTTTTACAATTATATCTCAGCAAACATAGATATGATGTATAGAGGAGTGTTCATACTAACATCCTTTTAAAACGGCAAGTCTTTATTTTTCGTAAACTGAACATCGTATTGTATTAATAATAATAAAATCCATAGTTTATACATTTATGTATTTTTTTCTAAAAAATCTATTAAATTATAAAATGAATTTAATCTAATGTTGTCGAATTTAATCTTTATGTTGTCGCGCATCATATTATTTTGCAAAATATTATAAGGTTTCTATAAATTGATAAAAATGTTTTACATCAAAGTGAAAGACTTCTAAAAATCTTCATATACATTACAACTTGTAAATATTCTGTATAAATGAATTATGTTATAGGAATACAAAAGACCTTAATTTTTTAGACGTTTATTTTTGCTTATGTTGCAAAAACATGAATTAATACAAAATATAAAAACATGTTTAAAAAACTGATGTATTATTAAAAACATTTGATAAAAGATTACACATACTTTTCAATTTACATTTATGTTTTCAAAGTTTTCTTTTTAGCTTTTGTTTAAGAAATACTATCCAAAAGCAAAGTAGTATGCCAGTGTTGGTGGCCTGTCTCAATGTATTTTTATATAACATGTATGTAAATATACAATTTCACATTTATGTTCTATGGCAGTTATGTTCGATGTTTGCTGGGATATAAAAAGTAACGAATGTGAAGTTCTAAATTAGATTTCTATCTCTCCAACGTTTAGAAATCTTTTTATAAACTACAAATATTACTTTTTTATACTTTTTTAAATTAAAAATCGATTATTTTGTAACCTTTATTGACTAAATTGTTAATCTATTATTATTCTAGATGATTAAATTAAGTTTGACTTTAAATTTTCTGAATGTGGAGAAAAGGAAGAGGAATAAATGGTCCAAATATATATTTGCAATGATAAAAGAATCGCGAAGCTTTATCGTATCACATAACAATCCATGCCATGTTTCTTTATTAACATAATCGCTTCGATAAATTGAAAACAATTATGCAAATTTATTTTTCTTATCTTTTGAGCCTCCGACCTATTGTGTCACGTTCCCTCTTGTCACCGATGAGACGCTTTAGAACTGTAGAATGTGCCCACATCGCAAGCGTGAAGGCACGACCATGCAAAAGAGAGGTGTCGCGACAGGTAAAAAAAAATTACCATGCCACTCAAAAGAGAGAGTTCAGCTGTCATTTTCACTAGGGCGCTGTGCAACAACCGTGAAACGGTGAAATTTTCGAAATTCGACCTCTCACCGATTATTCCTCACCCTTCACGCAGTGACGCTTCCAGAATCTCTCCTAGAAAGAGAAAGAGAGAGAGAGAGAACGAGAGGGAAGGGAGCGGGGAGGGGGGAAGACGACAAACGGAAAGGACTTCGCGGTTGTTCTCGGTTAATTTCCTGCGGCTAATGAAAGAACATACGCGTCCTACGCCAAAAACACACGCCGTAGTCCACCCTTGCAGGCAGCGTCAGCAGTCCCCGGATTAACATTGACAATATCGAGGAGGGTCGACGAACGTCACTTAGCCCCGAGCGATTTTTCTTAATTATTGGACGAGATGCATGCAGAATTTCAATAGCTCTTCTACATTCTACACTCAGTCAATATATTCAAGGAACTTAATCTAATTAGGTTTCAAAAGCGTTCACCAATTGGTTTAAACTTGTGATAGAGTAACACAATTTTTTTATTACAAATTATTTAATTATATATAATAGTTTTATATATAAAAAGTAATAATAATTATCTTTTTATTATTAACTAATTAGTATATATGATTAATATATATATAGTTAGTATATATAATAATTTATTACTTAATATTTAAGAATTGCAAAAAGAAAGTTTTTCAAATTATTTTAATGATGAATTTTGGACAAATGTATATAATAGTATAAGAACGCTATAGGGGTATTCTACTATCGTTTTGATGGATAAAATATACTTATTTCATTATATTTTCATTGATTGTGTAATATTTCCAAACTCAACGCGCAAAGTTTTTTACGATACACAAAATAAGATTAGGATATCTGACGAATATTATAAACTATATATATGTTGCACGACTTTTACAGCTGCGCAAGATATTACGTGCTTCAAGTTTTCGATGAAGTTCGAAGATAGTTAAGGACCGGGGACATCGAACCCTCTAATATCGGTGTACATAGCCGCAAGCGATACGAATCTCGATATAACGAGTAACGAAATCGCGTTTCCGCGCTGACGAGCCAAAATAAACTCGAAAATTATCTTCTCTCGCGGAGCATTCCATTGGAATCTTTAATGAAGCGACCAAAAGAAGAGCTAATAAATGAACTATTATACATTTTGCAATAGCCATATCCGAATTGAATTTACGAGTTAAGAGAGTTGATATTCGTGAAATTGAATTAATAACAAAAAATAAATTGTTTTGTTTTTGAATTTATTCTTACAATTGACATATTTTTATTCGTTACATTATTAATTTTTTAATATGTATTTTTCAGAGTAATTTATAAATTGCACAAATAATATCACTTATTAGTCTTACATTAATATTATTTACTTATGTAATACAATTTGTGATGCTATGGTTTAAAAAACTTGATTTTATGAAAATAGTGATTTAAACTTTATAATAATTGCAAATATGTACATACAAAGTAAAATATTCTAGGATAACTTTCTTTTACAAAAATATTTACGAAAAAGTTTAATGTTTGTATGAATATACATACATTATCAGTTACCTAAATTGATAAAAAATGAATACCAATTGTTTCCGATTTGTTAAGTGTAGCACGCACAAAACAAGGAATAAGTAATCTATCAAATCTTTATTTATATTACACAGTACATCATTTATTTCATATTTTTATAAATGTTGCTTACATTAAGTAAAAATATAAAATGTTGACCAGATATATCTGGTCAACATTATATGATAATGATAAGGTCAGATATATTTGGTGCGTACCCTCTTTGTTTGTCGACATTTATAATAAATTTTATTATAATTGTGCCAAATTTTGGAAATTAGAAATTAAATATACATGTCGTCTGTTTCTATGCTATACCATATTTGATAGAATTGGTCAAATATATCATGACAAATCGTTTGCTGTCATCATCACAATCGGCTGTTTCTGATGTTAGCTATAATGCATTCAAGACCTTGTGTCTTTAATCTTCAATTACTCAAAGTCTGCAAAGCGGAATAGCGTTCGTGGTCCTTCCTTGGCTCGGCATTGTCTACTTGTCGCGAATGCGAGTGCTGGCTCTCGTACGTAAACGAGAAATACACGTTCACTCACTTACACACACACACACATACACACACGCGCGCGCGCGCGTTGCGCATACAGGCCCGCAGTCCTAAGAAATTGCGAGTGCATCCGCGCGCGCGGTTTTCGTGCGAGTCAAAGGGAAAAATGGCTGGGCGAGCAAGAATGGCGACTCTCAAAGAGAAAGAAGAAAAATAAGGGATCGGAGCTGAAGAACCGTACGCCCTCTCGACGGCGAGAAAAATTTGCGAAATGCAGGCGTCAGCCAGTCCTTTTGTGTGCAACGCGTTCTCGCGTCCATTTATTTTCTCGGAGTTGACGAAAGCGCGTCGTCGTCGTCGTCGTCGTTGTCATTCTCGCTACTCTTCAATGAAAAGCAAGTTCATCTTCTTCGTTACATGAGGCTCTTTTATTAATGGCTTGAGCGGACGGTGGCTTTCAATGATCGGCTGGTCGATTAATCGGAATTCGATATCGCATGCATACAATCGAACTTACGGAGTCTGCATCTGCATTCATTTCGACTTGTAAAGTTAACGACCCACTTTCTAACGCATTAACTTTATCAGGCCGAAAATTTGCAAGACATACAAGTATGTAAATTTCTTACACATAGAAGTAAAAAGTATTGTTACATGCAGATATTTTTCATTCAGGATTTACAATATGATGTTTGTCAGCACATTAATATTATATATCAATATTGTTCGTACAATGTAATCGATATTCAATAATGTCTAGTTGAATTTGAACTAATAATATGCATTAAATATCGGCAAGATATAAGTTGCATAATGAGATTACAGGTTACCGAATTGTTTACAGTAGACAGTACATACATAGGATATTACTAATTGTATAAACTCATATTCGTAATTGCATTTCTGTAAAACAACTCAGCTGAAATTAGTTAATAAAAGAATTTGAATGAAATTATTTTGAGATTCTATTATTAAATATCAATAGAGTTATTAAATTTAATATTTATTTTAAGAGTAAAGTTATTATTGGTTTTGATCGGAAAATTATAAAATATTTAAGGAAATAATTTTATTATCTTTAGTTATGAAATATAATTTTTATATCTCGAGAGTAGCAATAAAAAGAGAGAGAAGGAAGCAAAGGAAAAGAGAGACAGGAAAATATTTAATAACGTAAAAATTAATAAATATCTTCTCCGCATACATGATATTGAAATACATACGTGATATATATTTTAAACGATTATGTAATTAATATTTTAATAGCGTCACGTTGTTTATAAATTTATACACTTAAAATTATGAACTTGATGACTGCTTTGAAATCATTACTGAATACATATATTTTTCGTAAAGAAATAATATTTGCGCTTATTTACAAAATTTGACTAATTAATATTTCCCCATTGTGTTAGAATATATTTTACGGCAACTCTGCGGATCGTAAAAATATTCCGCTTATAAAGTACTTAACGGGACCTTTTCCTTCGCGAGAACCGCTTCGCCATGCCTCCGATGAGCCCTCGCGGTTATTAAATTCATTTCTCGGCTTGATTAACGCGGCTCCCAGCAAAAACGGCTAAAATATCGGGAGGTTGTATAAAAACGGCGCTCGCGTGGTACTCGCGCGAGTTGCACTTAATCCTCTTACCCTGTCGGGCAGTTACTACGGGGTTGGCGTAGCCGGTACGCGTAGCTAGCTCGTGCTATATTACGGACTTACACCGTTAAATTGATGGCCGCAGTAGCCAACCACCGCCATAACCGGTGGCCCAAAACCCCTATGTTCGGAATTTACATTGAACAAGTCGAAGCTGGGTAACCGCCCCCGAGTTTCTCGAGGCAGCCGAATCATTTCGCGCCCAGCTCACAGTTAACTGCGTATTTTTATTATTAATTTTTACTATTAATTTGAAATATTCTTGTACTTCTTGCACGTCAAATATTTGCGAAATTTAGTGTCTATATTTCTCTTGATAATTAGTTGACCAGTTCTCTACAAACATTCCAATTTCATTCAAGCATTCCTGATGTATAAATTCACACATAGGTACTGTTAATTGACACATTTGGTTAATTAATATCCATGGAGATATATTGCGTGTATGATTCTGACCATATTCGTTATGCCTCTGACAAATCCTTATTAATAGCTGCGATAATATATGCATTTTATTTTTTCTTTACATATTTCTACAGATTTTAAATTAAAATTTGAATTTTATTGGATGTTTTAACATAGCGTCATACTTTGCATCTTTATAATAAATTAAAAAATGATTCAAGGGAATAGCACTATATCGTGTTATAAGAACTTTTAATTTATCCGTCAAATTATCTAAACAATAAAAAAGAATTAAATAAATACGGAATATGTAAATTTATTTTTATTAGTTATTAATTTTTTTTTCAAATGGAGTACCTTCAAAGAAAAATTACTTAAACTCTATAGAATATTGACAAAAGGATTATATTCCGCGCCGGAAGCATTGCGCAAAATTGCGCGTTTGTCAAATCATTGTCGAATTACCTTCGTTTATCTCGGTTGCAGTACGGTCGACAATACTCGTAAGAAAAATGTGCGTACGTGCGTGCGTGCGTGTACTTAAGCGCGGGAACGCCGCAGGCGGCGGAGCAATTTCCTGTTACAGCCGATCGAAGATAGGCCGTCAATGTTGTGTAAGGTGTCCAATATCTAACAATTGCAAACTTTTATCTTTTTATAAACTGTGATTAATTTAAAATCATGTTTTAAATAAAATTTAAAATAACAGGAGCTTTACAGTATTGATAATTTTCAAATTACACACACAATTGTGAACAGACAAAAGCTATATCTTGGATTAATAGAAAAAATCTTTTCTTATCTTCTTCGCTGAAGTTCCAATGTGTCGTACTGTAATGAAATTTGATAGTTTGGGCTTGATTTATCCAGATCTTTAATGTTAGAGTTTATTTGAAGAATTCGAAAAGAGATAAGACTCGTTCGACATTCTTTTTCGGTTAAGAAAAGATTTCAAACTTAATCGAAGCACTTAAAAGAGACCGAGAATGTCACAACAAATATAGAAACATCCTGTGTAACGCATTACGTTTATGCGTACGCGTGACGCACGTGTCTCGAGTCCCAAGGGTGAAATAGCGGTTAGCAGTAAGCAGCACCGCTCAACCTGCCAGCAGATAAAATTCACCGGGCAGCGATACATCTTCGACAATTACCACGGCAACGAGGAGAATCCGGCAAGTTTCCTCATAAATCCGCGATATTTTTACGCGCGAAACTTTTCGCGACCTATAATATCTGTAAGAGCCCCGTGAAAGCGCAGGACCCTCTCGCCGATTTACGGCCCACCCCCGAACCGCCCTTCGGCGTATCCTCTAGTCACCCCATCCTCGCGGTTTTCTCTGGAACTTATCCAGGTGGTCAAGCTTCCAAAAGGTTTAGTAAACTGTCTCTGGGGGATAGTTAACGACTAACTAGCAAAATTGTCTTAATTAGAAAGTTTTTATCCCACCGGCTTTCCTCCGGATTTATTTTGGACGCGATTAACATTGGGAGATGCGCCCTCTCATGCGGTATAAGAAACTCGAAATATTTTTTTAAAAAATTTTACCTCCTTTTATGCAATTACTTTCTTGTAATTAAAACGTAGAATAATTTTTCCATGTTTATTTTATGTAAGAATAAGTTATATATAAAAAACATCAAGATTGTTAATTCAAGCATACGTTCTAGGCTGAATTTTTCAACTTGTTTTTACATTTTAGGGTACTATATATATCTCACTTGGCTTAAAAATGAAAAGTTTCAACTTTTGCCTTATAATTTTTGGCTCGTGTATTTCTGGAATTTCTCTCCGTTGAGTGTTGGGTCTCAGACTGCAACTGCCTATCGCTCTTCATCACGCCGTTTTTTTTTTTTTTCGAAAAAAAAAACACAGAAGATAACCAGCTTCGTGGATAACGCGCGAGCAGACCGCAATCATTAAAATTCACGAGTAAAACGAAAGTTGGCTGAGTCTGAAGCGGCTTAGTTCCCCGCGCTGCCCGTTTTTAGCGTCAGTTCCTAGCGCGGGATAAGGGAGCGAAGCGGATCGGCTTGAGGCTACGGAACGGTGTGAAAGCGGACCGGCGAGGGGATCGAAGCGGATGGGGCTGGTTTCGCCCGAGGCGGGCAGAGAGCGAGGTGGATGTATCGTGATTTACGAACAAACTTGCTGAGCACTACGAGCCGTCGGGCGTCTGTTCGATATCAATTTCCTATCCACTTCCCCACCTCGTTCCTAGCCGCTCCCTCCCTTGTTTCCGCGACCGGCATCGATAGGACAGGTGTAGGAAAAAGAGTGCTAAAATCCCCCTTCCTACCTTATCCAATCTTTGTTGTGTCGCTCATAGCGACATATTTGTAGAAAAAGTACCTAGTGTTCTCTGCAAATCGACCTGAAAACTAGCAACATTCATGTACATATTGTACATTAAATGTAGAGATAAATTATTCATTTTATATAGTCTTCTATCTTAAATTAAATTGATGTTTTAATCTTGTAGATGCAATTTTAGGGGATGTAAATGCTACACTGAGGAAAAAATAGAGAACGTAATAAAAATTTTCATAATTTCTTCTTTGGTCCGCGTTTATTATTATTTACTACCCAGCAAACACAAAGTTACATGTAACGTGCCTGTTAGTTATAATTTCTCACTCAACAATGTAATTGTAATATAACACACGTGTTATATTACAATTACATTGTTGAGTGGGAAATTATAACTAACAGGCACGTTACATGTAACTTTGTGTTTGCTGGGTATAGTAATTTTTACTATAACATTTTCGTATATAAATATTTGAATTAAAATTCAAATATTTCACTGACTAATAATGTTATTAGATAATAAATAAATGAATTTATCTTTAGCTTTTTAAATTATACAAATTATTTTATTATGAGTTATCATGTTAGAATATACAATAATAAATATTTTAGACACGTAATAATAGATATGTATACAAATAGGTAATAGATAATGGTACGAATATTAATTATATATGTTTATTATTGAATATGTTTATTATTTAAAGCATAATCTTCTCTCTCTCTCTCTCTTTTTCTTTTCCAATTAAATTGTTTATGATACAATAACACATTTAAGATTAGATGCATATTCAAGAGCATATAAATGAGATGAATAATTTTGCATGCAATTGACTTTTCTGCAATTGCCTCTAAATATCCCAGATAAAATGCAGTGCTTTTATCCCAAGAATATAAAAGGGTAGCGACATGACGGAAACTGCAATGTTCGTTTGTCGACCGTGACTCAAACAAACTCAAGTTACTTAAATCGTACTTGCGATGAGAAGGAGGGATAAAGTATAGACAACCTCCGGGGAAAACCGGTGTTCCTGTTGCTCGTTTGATGAACGGAACTTCTATTAAATCGGGTCGGGACTCCGGGCCTTCAGGAAATTACATAAAATTGAAAGGACGTTGCGTCTTGCACTCGCCGTCTATCTGGAACCACGTCGACTCTGGGCAATCACGAATAAAAAGAGATGGGACCTCTCCGATCGGGCCATTTTGCGAGGGCTCGAATCACTTAATGATACCGGTGAGAATCGAATTCCTTTGGCGGATACGTGACCGACCGACCAATGGCCGACGCGACGCCACGAATACGCGGCGTCGCCGTATCCTGATGACGCGATGGCATCCCGTTGATGATTAACACGTGGCCTGAACGCGCGTGTATACATGGCGCGCGAATGCCCGTGGCTTTAATTAAGGAAACGCGGCACACCGATGGAAATCAGTGGTACGCTAGGATTAATTTGAAATCGAATAGCGCACGCAACTCAAAGGCGTGTTTAGCGGGGTAAACGACCGAGCACCGAGATATAATCGATTTTTATTTTTGCGATCTAGGAAATTGTTTCAGCGTTTGATTACCTAATCGTTTGCTTATTCGCATGAATATTTCTTATGCGTTTATTAATAACACATTTTAATTTTGCTAGAATAAATAACAGTCTATTAAACAGTTTGTTTTTCTCTGCGAGTTGCTCGACACATTGGAGAGTATAATATATTTTCTCTATTTTTTGTTCTTTAATTTCCAACAATTAAAATTGATCGTATCGCCGTAGCTTAAAAGCGCAGAGTAAAAAAGCTAATTCAAAAAGGAGATAATGGGTCTTACTGGGTCACGGATTAAACGCTTCGCGTTCAGAAATAATCTTGAAAAATGGCTCGCTATTAAATATTCCATTTTTAATTTAACGTTTTTAGCCTTGCATAAGCAATTTTATTTCCTGCATGCGCATTGTTTTATAATTCTCGAAAAAATAATCTAGTAGATAACAAGGGCCATGGCATTATGTAAAATTAAAAGGATAAAAAATAAATTTAATTTGCTTTACCCGATACACCATGTCTATTTTACTTTAATATTTTATAGATGTGCGAGAAATTAGGAAAAGATAACTTTTTTATCTTACCCCTAATGGGCAATTATATACTTTAGAAATAAAATCTTCTCGTTGAATTAAATTTTTTAGACTCTTTAGACTGAGAAGTCGGACATACTGTTCGTCGTTTGACACGTGAAAAGGCTTCTTTAGCCTTTGACTGATTCCAACCGTTATTTTCTTTTTACACGGATATTATAGGACGATTGACAGAAGTGCTCTCTATCTTGTTACATTGAAAAAGATTTAACATTGTTAAATTTGTACAAATATCGCCGTAGAACTATATATCGCCGAAAGGGCGACTTTAATTATGAACGAATTATTCCTATTAGTAATGACAAAGAACAGCAACAATCTCAACGAACGATTGTAGTGTCGTGTTAGCGGCCGATTACCGTCGCCAGCAGTTCGAGTAGGTAGATAGACTCGGATGGAATATCAACGGACCAGCTTATTTGTATGTAAATGTCGAGCTACTGGCAGCTCGCGCCCTGCCGTCAGGTAGATCCACGACAGTAGCAGTCTCCCGTAGAGCGCTTTTCAGGGATTCTCGCTCGACTTCGTTTAACGCAATCGCCTAAGTTTGTTGTCATTATCGCCCCTCTCACTCGGTGCCAATTATCGTGCTAACGATTATTACGGTAGATCCGACCTAGATACGGCCTTTACGATCGAACATTCAAGAATAGCGTCTTCGATAGTGTATAATGTATTCTTGTAAAACATAAAAGGATTTTTCGGGTGGGTGTATATGAAACTTGAACAAACATAAGCCGCAACTAATTAGAAGTCGCAGATAATCGACTTATATCCGCCGGAAGAACTCCCGGCAAGCGGGATCAGACTTGATTATGGAAATTTAATGAACTTACGAAACAATAACATTTTCGCATTTCTCACAAAGATACCAATTTGAAATTACTTCATACTTGTCGCAATAAAAATGTGTACTCATATATTTTACAATAATTTAATAACATCAAATGTTATCAATGATAGTTTTGCAAATTTTTATAATAATTATAATATGTCAACGTTAAATTAAATACGCTCGTAATTAATATCGTATAAAATTAAACAAAAATTTATTATATTAATTAAATAAAATAGAAAATAATAATAATTTAAGGAATTATGTAATAGATATGTAACGAGAAGAAATTTTGAAAGAAATTGTGAAATACAACTCGTGAAATTATTTATAAATAAAACATATCTAAATAGTAATAGAATTTATTTAACAATAATTTTTTTAATTTAGTAGTATTTTTCTTTAATATAATAACTGATATAATTGAGAGGTATTGCAAGACTGATAATTCATATTTTTTTATATTCTACATAATATAAGATGATGATTATTACATATTATAAAGGGCAAAGATTTATTATTAACCAAATGTTTAAAAAAAAAAAATAAACGTGAACATTATATACATTCTTCGACGCAATATTTTGCTGTCGCGTCACGGTCGGTCTTGGATCTGAATTCGTTCCACGAGCAGGGCGGAATTCGCGCCCTAGGGCATCAAGGCGAATTGTGAAAGTTTCGTGTTACGTTAACTTCATCGTGCAGAGTAAGAAATACCAATTTCCAATCTGTGTTTAACTTTTCAACTATCCTTCGCGACTGCACGCAGCGAATACTTCGTGGCTACGGGAGGAGTGGTGATGATACAACGGGAATGGCAGTGGAATCTACGAGGAGAGCCGCAGAGATTCCACTCCCTATAAAACTTGCACGAACGCGAACGTCGTATTCTTTTCCCCATTGCGAAACTGCCGCTTGTCTCGGACGTGGGCAGGGTTAAGCAATCACCTAATGCAGCAAATTCTTACACAGGTCACCCTACGTGCCACTTTCTTCGAGATGGCACAGTGATTTCGGCTACAAAGATTTATCATAGATAAACTGTGTTGTCAAATCAACAGATTTCCTTGCCATTTGATCAAACGGATACATTAACCACAGTGCATAAAAAATTGTTGCTCACCATCGCTTTAAAAAACTTTTAGACAACAGTTTTGTACAAATTTTAATTAGCATGTTATACCAAATACACCTTAGCGTGCATAATTGATATTAATTATAAATTTAAATAGAAATCAATTCATAGAAATAGTAATTCAAAATATACAACATTGAAAAAGAAGATAAATATAAAAATCTAAAAAATTTTTTAATGGACATGAAGAGAAAATAGAACATATTTATCTTTCTCATAACTTTTGTCGTTACTTTTTTATAAATAATGTTTTACGCATATTGGAATTATATTTATTTAATTATTAAAAACTTATTTATGCTAATATCATTTTAGTTTTTAAGAGAAATTTGCAAAATGAAATTTTGCACGATGAATCAAATAAAAACACATATTTTTCTTGAACGTATGTAGATTGTAATACAATTTTTAGATGCATTTACTACTTCAAATAGTATAACTATAACTTGAAGATCCTGAAGAAGATATAGAAGCACATGCATTACGTAGAAAAATTGCTTTCCATGTAATATATGTATTAAAACTTTGAAGTAACGAAACGTCGTTATCTAAGTTAGGTAGTTTTTATCGCTTAACTTGCCGGAAAGATGCGATGGGCACGCAACTTCTCCACGTGATTCGGCGCAGTATCATTAAGACAAGTATAGTATAGTTCCTTATTATATCTTTATAGTTGTTCACGTGTCTTACAGGATCGCAGTTGTTATTCTCAACGGTAGTTACCTCACACTGTGTGAAACACTCTCGCTCTCTTGTTAGGCGAGTTTAAAGTACCGCGTGTAAGGGGAGGAAGCCGGATCAGGTTGCGGCACTTTGCAAGGACGCAACAAGCTCTTTACTCTTCTTGGTTTCGCGTTGGTTCACCGATAAAATATTTTGCCTTTGCAATCTCGAATGAAAATTAAAAACTGGAATTTCCTTTATTATACTTTCTAATAATTGAATTCTTGAAGATATACATATATAAGATTTAATTTTATATAACTCTCTTTAAATTTTAAGAAAAGAAAATGTAGTTTAGTGGTTTTATAAACTTTATAAAATAATAAAGTGTATTTTACCAATTAATGAACGATGTGCAAAGTAATAAATTGTGATAAAGAATTATTTAACTCTATGAAATGAAATAATTAGGATAAAACAAGGGATGAGATGCTACAGATAACTTTTGATTGCGACTTTTTCAAAGAAGCAGCATTATATTAGACGCTATTAAAAATTATATATGATATGAAATTATGTAATTTTATAAGAAAATTCATGTTCTTTAAATTGTTTAAGAATATTTAAAAAATAATAATTCACGTATTCACGACATTTTTTTGAGGCACACCAATCGCCAGCTGTAACTGGAATAATGGATACTCGATTGGGGAAGGGCGTCAAAGGCATGTAGAAGTTGAACATAGAGTGGATATTTCGCTATAGAGTTGGACGGAGAACTTGCGAGCGAGTGCATAAAATGGTCGTTGCTTTTGCGGCAAAGTGAATGTCCATGACCGGCCTGTCCGATATTTATGTAATGCCATGGCATGCCATGTTTATGGTTTTTGCGCGAACCGTGGCAGGATGCAAAGAGCGTCATAAAACAAAGATGTAGAACGTTACCGGAGAATGAACGGTCTATGGCTACCTGAGCGCATAAATTCGACCATGTGACGCGCGAGAATGTATTTTTTCCTCGTTCTCTTGAATGACATCGAAGCACTATGTGCGGCGATCAAAAAAGAGATCGGAAAAGAGCTGGTTCTAAGAAGTATGACAACGATCTAATAATCTCGTTTTATTGTGTATAGAATATCGATACGATCCTGTTATAGGAAGGGCTCTTAGAATAACGAGTTATAACGCGTGGATCAAGGTTTATAGGCAAACAAAAATCGTAAATTTTTAACGAGATTTAATATCGTGCTTCTTTATGACTTTCGAATTTACCCTTAATGTATCTTCGACAAAAATACAAATATTCAAAATTCTATTATAAATGTAAGTTGCAAAATATATAAGCTAAGAATGTGGAAATATGATTCCCTCTCGACACGATAAATTGATCGTTTTCCAAGTAATGTCATCACCAATACACGATCAGATAATTCTTATACAAACGGAGAGGGAGAGTAATGGGCAGGCTCCGAAATGCATGAATTGGGGCGCGTTTCATACGTGTGAACGTAAGGGCTATAATTCCATTTCCACCCTCTAGCAACGCCTAATTCAAAAGCGTTTTATGTGTCAGCCGAAGAAATGTGGATGTAGCAGATAGGATACAAATAGTCTCGGGAAAAATAATCTTTCTACATTATAAAATTAAAATCTCAAAAATATACTTATTTATTTTTATTTCGACAATATGTAGAAATGGTTTAATTCAACAAAGAGAGAAATATTTTAAAATTATTACAATCATACAGTGTTACAATATCAGGTGGTCGCTTACTATTCTTTACAGAGTACAGATAATCTCAATGAGATTTCGTTTTCCCATCTTAGGAAAAGTTTACTTGTTTCGTAGCGAGCGGAGGAGAGTTAAAGGCGACACGTTCATCGAACTTAGAGACTTTTCGAGAGAAATGGAGCAAGTTCGATGCAACCTAGATCGCGGATAAAGATACACACCTACTCCGTAATACGAGCAGCTATAGTTTTGCTTTCATCAGTTAAAAGTTTCTACGTTTTTCAAAGAACAAGATGCATCGGTAGCTTGTATTTTTTTTTTCTTTGAATAAGTAAAAAATTGAGTAGAAACGTATATGAATAAAATTTTTAATTTTTCTTTTTTTATCTTTTGTTTAAGAAACACAATATATTGTTATTATAAACATTAATAATTATGGAGAAAAAATAATTAAATTAAATGAATGTAAATTTTAATTTAAAAAATACTTTTTTTGTTATTTTATACATAAGATTGTATTGTTACATTAAATAAATAAATTTGTGTATTATCTGCTATTCAGAGATAATGATATCAGAGAAAAGTTAATATTAGCATATATATCACATGATTTTTGGATAATATTTTGTAAACAAAAACTGAAAGTAAAACTTTGAAACTAGAAAATGTCTTTCATAAAATTTTATAGTAGTTTTTGTAATATTGTTATATTTTATAATAATTAATGTTTTTGCAATTCAATTAAAAATGTTTGAAAAATTGGACCCCAAAAAACTGGCATAGTAAGCAGTAATAACAGAATTTAGATCCGGTAGTAGTGGAATTATATTATAGAGTTATAAGATAAATCGATATGAACTAAAATAATTTTGTAGTAAAATTTAGAATATATAATATTTTTACACAATAAAGTTTATAAGATAAAAGAATTAGAATTAAGCATTTTAAAAATAAAATAAAATTTAATTACTAAAAGATGAAAATGAACAATTTAAAAAATAAACAATGGATAATATTTGAAATAAAATTATTATGTTATGAAAACAAGGCGGTATTATATTTTATACCATATTATGAGAAAAATATGAAAGAGCAAAATAATCAAAATATTTTTAGGAATCAAAAATGTAAAATAATCGAATATTATTAATAATACACTCATTATTACTTAAATTATGCAGTTAACAAAAAATTATGGAAATTTTTGGTTTTGAAGAATTTATTGTTAGCAGACTTTATTTTTTAAAAACTAATGAATGTATGAACTATGTGAATTAATTTTTTTATTTTTTTAAGCAGTTTTCAGTATTAATCAATGTATTAATCAATGCAATATTTAACTTAAAAAAAAAAGAAGTACTGCTTTAAGAGGCATATGCCAATATTGGCGATCTTTTTGTGTGTATATATTATTTAAAGGGACAAAAGAATGGTTAGGAAATACTTGCAGATCCTTGTATTTTACATCCTGGCTTTGTTTTACAGGTTTCTGTAGCTTCATGCCTAAATGACATTTTTGTTCCGTTGGGAAATCATGGGTTCTATGAAACGTGTCTCGTATACTGTCGTTAATTCCATTTGTAGCTATTTGCTAGACTTTTCTTCGGCATCGACGATCGATGTAGCTGAAGCTAGCAGCCAAACGCCGAGCGGCCACGGCCGAACGTCATGTAAGCGTTTCTACGGGACACCATTCAATCAAACGTCAAAAATACCCTGGTTATGAGATTTTTAACAAACTTTGAAAAATTTGCATAGAGTTTAGTCATTGTAATACATAATCGATCATTTGCGACAGGACTTTAATTTACCAATTGTTATAAATTTTTAAAATTAATTTTTATCGTTTTTTGCGTCTCACCCCTAAACGCAAAATACGATTTCCTCCAAATTGGGCTGGAAATATCTATCCGTAACGCACAATCGACTGATCGATTATTCGCGAGAGGACGTGCATTTTCCTAATTGTCATAAATATTTCTTTAAATAATTTTGATCGTTTTTTGCGCCTCACGCCTAAACGCAAAACACGATTTCATTCAAATTTGGCTGGAAATATCTTTCCCTAACGTACAATTGACTGATTGATCATTCGCGAGAGGACGTGCATTTTCCTAATTGTTATAAATATTTAAAAAATTAATTCTTATCGTTTTTTGCGCCTCGCGCCTAAACGCAACGTACGATTTCCTCCAAATTTGACGGGAAATATCTTTCCGTAACGTACAATTGACTGATTGATCATTCGCGAGAGGACGTGCATTTTCCTATTTGTTATAAATATTTAAAAAATTAATTCTTATTGTTTTTTGCGCCTTGCGCCTAAACGCAACGTACGATTTCCTCCAAATTTTGCTGGATATATCTTTCCGTAACGTACAATTGACTGATCGATCATTCGCGAGAGGACGTGCATTTTCCTATTTGTTATAAATATTAAAAAAATTAATTCTTATCGTTTTTTGCCCCTCGCGCCTAAACGCAACATACGATTTCCTCCAAATTTGGTTGGAAATATCTTTCCGTAACTTACAATTGACTGATCGATCATTCGCGAGAGGACGTGCATTTTCCTATTTGTTATAAATATTTAAAAAATTAATTCTTATTGTTTTTTGCGCCTCGCGCTTAAACGCAACATACGATTTCCTCCAAATTTGGCTGGAAATATCTTTCCGTAACGCACAATTGACTGATCGATCATTCGCGAGAGGACATGCATTTTCCTATTTGTTATAAATATTTAAAAAATTAATTCTTATCGTTTTTAAATTTCTATATTTTTTTTATTTTACTTAAAATAGAAATCTTTATTTTTTCTTGCGATATTTATCTTCTAAATAATTTATAAAGATACATATTTTAGTGCTTCAAAATAGTTATAATAATTTTAATAATACCTAAGAGATACAGGGAGTGAGAAAGAGAGAGAGAGGTTTTTAGAAAATAACTTTTTTCTTATACTTTCTGCTTTTTATATTTTTACTATCTTATATCTGAATAATTCATGTAAATATCTGCACCATAATCATATCGGAGATAGAAAATTCTTTCATGATTCTATTGACATATCAATTCAACAAATTTATTAGCTTAGAAAAACGATCT
The DNA here is from genome assembly GCF_013373865.1 of Monomorium pharaonis. Lineage (NCBI taxonomy): Eukaryota > Metazoa > Arthropoda > Insecta > Hymenoptera > Formicidae > Monomorium > Monomorium pharaonis. Next base: position 15,358,915 of record NC_050468.1, read on the forward strand.
GAACCGCGATTTTGTATCAAAATCTCACTGTATTATTTATTTTGAAAAAATGCAATTTCTTGATTAATAATGATGGAATTTTATTAGTAGAATTTCAATTTATTTATATAGTCAGCAGATTTGATATTTTATAACTATCACTATTTTTCCAATATTATATTTACAATTGATAACGATTTAATTGTCAAAAAGTGTGAGTTGTAAAACATTTTACTGTGATCAAGATTGAAGTCATGCAGAATCAAAGGCAACGACCGGAATCGCCGCGTCGATTCATTGAATCGAAATAACATTCAAAGCCGTGGAAAAATTTATTTTTCTGTCCGTTATTTTCCCTGTAAATTGAGCGGCTCCTTGTGCAAATTCATTCTTTTGATAAATGCAGCGGAGACCTCGCTCAACGATAGCACCTCAAGAATTCCATTTTCCGCGAGCTTTCGATAGGCGTCGATAACCAAATCCCGCGTAACCAGGAAACGGTAATGTTTTCCGATACAAAATATATAGTATTTCCATCTCTCGCCCCGTATTCACTTGCCACCCGCGAGCTTTCTCCGGGTTCGCAACAGAGTCCGGCGAAGAAAGGGGATGTGGACGGACGTTGTGGCGCGCGCAGACAATTAATTATGTCGCCGGCTGTAACTAATCCCGCGAGACAATGCGGTTGAGTCGCATCTTTGCGTCTTTGATAACAATGAGCATTGAATTCGATACCCGGGGCGACCACCCTCCGCCCCTATTCGGCAACCGGTTGGCGAACAATGCCATACCACCCGCAGGTCACGAGGCTCTCACCATCGCGGAATTTCCTCGATTTCCTTGTTTTGTCGAGCTTTACTAAGAGTAATGCGATCGCGAGTTCTTCCGTAGTGTAACGTTATATCGCAGGTTACATCAAAGTGTGTATCTAAGTGTCTTACACAAAATATGCGAGCGAAATTTGTGTAAGCAACATTAGCAGTGCCAAGACACTTTTTCCAAACTCAGAAATTTTCAGAAAATTAGTTTGCCGTATTTTATCGCTAATAAGTTCTCCCTGCCTTCATCAGCTTTGTATTTATTATTTAAATTTTAATAAGTGAAACAATATCTTTCTCAAGTTTTTTATGTTTTACAAAAAATGAAAGGAATAGGTAGTTAGGTAAGTTTATTATTAATATTCTTAAGAAAAATATTTGAGAAAAAAAATTGTTCTAGTGTTTATTAAAATATAATTTACAAATAGAAGAACTCTTTTTTTTATTTTCTTATGCTTTCTCACAAAGATATGGACTAAATGCCATAGTAAAATATAAATCTTAAAAGAATGAAACAAGTAGTTTGGAAAAACTAAAGAAATATTTTATAAAAGTATCTAATAGTATAAACTTTTCTCTTGTTAAAAGTATTAGTAGAATATGCTGACAAATACCTACAATCGTTGAATTTTTTAATGTTGAAACAATTTATTTGACTAGTAATACATATATAAGTTTATAATATACTTATCGCATACACTTTTATGTCGTAATTTCTCAACGGATCTGACCCCGTCTTCTTGCTTCGTGAATAAGACCGATTCATTAAGTCCACCCATGAGAATGGACGTCGGAAAATTCAACGAAGGACGCACATTCATTCGGTAATCTGGCGTATGTACCGGCATACCAGCGTACGCCGCGTTATTACCTCAGCTACGAGGCGTGAGTCTTGCGAGATTGAACGCATAAAGCTAATTAACCGGCGATACAACGGCGGGTAATCTGCCGGCAGCACTTGCGCAAGAGATACGCGTTCACCTATGTATACAGTGTGTCGCGGAAATACGGGTTCTTTTTTATACATTTCCTAACAAATTAAATATTTTTTTCTTGAAAACAATTTAGTAAATCCTAGTTTTAAATTGATTTAATTTCCAATTATAAATTTAGTATTACAAAGAAAATGACACATATTAATAACTTCACTATTTTCTTACGTAACTAAAAACGACGTTTTTGTTATATTGTACTACTACTTTTTTACAAATCAAAGTTATTAAACTATTTCTTTAATACCCGAAATTAGTTTATATACCTATCACAAAATAATATTTATCTACATGTATTATATTATATACATTTTTTAATTAAAGTGTTATTTATATAAAATTTGTTTAAAATTTTAATTGTAATAGATAAAATTTATTTTAGTTAAACACAACATTATCTTTCTCTCTGCCTTTCTCTATCTTTTACTTTTCTTGTTTACCTCTTATCTTTTTTGCAAGTAGTATATCTTTAAAAAATACTTTTAATTGATCAAAGAAATTGTAGATGAAAAAACTGGTCGATTAATTCTTGCTCACTATATATATGTATATGAGAAAAAACAGAATATAAAGGGCAGGAAAAATAATAAGATAGAAAGAATTTATCCCGAGAGCTGAATTTTGCAACCGGGCCACAGCGCCAATATTTAACTCGATTTTAAAAACTATCGGAGATCACTTAAAGCGCGACATAATGGATAATGTATGAAAAACGGAGATGGAGTTCGATGTAACGAGGGTAAGTGGCAACAGCGGTCATAAATCTTGTCCCTCACGATTGCAAAGTGCTGGGTATCGACTTTACTGTTACTTTTGTTATTAATAGATAACCAGTTTTTAATTATGTCAAATAGCCCTTTTTCAAATCTTCTGTCAACAGTTCTTAAAAATAAATATCAAAATAATGGCAAATTTATGTTACAGTTTTAAATTCAACTAATATGTCAATCTCTTGTATAATTTTAAATCTTATTTTTGTCAAACTCTCTGAAGTAAGATGTATTATTTTTAGAACTTCTTAATTGAAACCTTGCTTTTTTAAGAGATCTAAGTTCTAGTATTGAAATTTCATCAATTGTATTGGAATTCTAAAAATGATGCAATTTTTTAAAGACAAATCTCATATACATATAAAATTAAATATATACTTGATAGGAATCTAATAATATATTTTGTACAATTTAGCACGTACAATAAATTATTATTATTGAATATTGAGAAAAACAGTGCTGCATTTTAGATCGACATATATATAAATGTCTTAAATATTAAGAATATTTAACCTTGCAATTTCACATTAGTTAGTTCCATGAACTTTGTGCCCTTCTCGACTCCACAGTCAAAAATAAATGTATTGCTCCGCTAAAATTGTAAACGCATCGTATTTGCATGCCAGGTATAAATTACGTAGGTATATGGTTTAGAATATAGATATATATGAAAGCACACACACAGAGTCGCGTATATGTACATACATCCCAACGATCTTGCGTCGAGATAATAAGAGCAGGAGCAAAATGGAACGCAAGGAGAGAGGAATTAAAACCAACTAAATAACGTCTAACCGGCTTATTTGCAGGCACAAAAATTATATGTTTTAGTTTCATTCTTCATATGCAGTGGCAATAATGCGTACACATATAAAAGAGAGATGTAGAGTAATATCACAAACCATGATTTAAATTGAGTTTTCATGCAATTTTAATATATCTTATTATATTTGTGCATAAAGAAATCACATTATTTACAAACATTTAAATTAATATTAAATGTAAATGCATATAAAACTCTCTCTCTCTCTCTCTCTCTCTCTCTCTCTCTCTCTCTCTCTCTCTCTCTCTCTCTCTCTCTCTCTCTCTCTCTCTTTCTCTCTTTTCAGCATTTTTTTTCTTATACATTAGATTAAGGTCATTGAAATTTTAAATTTTATTTAATTATTTATTTTAATAAAAATTAATCTAAATTATTTTAAAAAATGCTACATTATAAATTTAAATATGAAAATATACATATATTAAAACGTTTTTATTTTATATTAACAGAGGAGCGTCATTACCTTTCTGAATATGTACAATTTTTAATGCTTTAAGAACACTGAGTATTATGTTGTAATGCAATGCATATGATGCTGCATTCAATTTACGATAATCTGAGTTGATGTTTTTTATCTCTTATCCGTGAATATTTTTACCACAAATATCAACCATTATTGACTACTCGTGCAAAAGACTTCCCTTTTGTTTGCTGAAGGGTATCGAGATCGAAGTAGTGGACACACGATGAGTCACGTTAGCATACAAACCGTGTTTTCAATTAAATAGCGTTATGTTGTCTTAGGCTCGGCCTGAATCGGACGGATACAAATATGACTCATAGCAGATAGGTGCGCTTATTTCGACGGAAAATATAATGGCATCATAGAATCATAACTTTTTCTTATAATGCAACTACATGTCATTTTATTTAACGCGCTAACACGTGAATGTCGTATCTTTAATGAACTGCATGTTTTTCTTTATATACATGAAAAAGGCACATTAAATTGTAAGATTAAATTGCGCGAATAAAATTATAATAAAATTTAGAATTTTATATTATATAATTGAAATATTACTTTACATAATATAAAATTTAAAGGCAACTAAATGAAAGTGCGTATATATTTTTTTTCCTAATTTTTTCGTGTATTGTACTTATTTTAAATTTTACTATAGCAACTTAGATATATCCGTATGTATGGTTTTATTATTATTGTTTATTACAAATACTAATTTTAATTCGCATTTTTTGTTGCTTTTAGCATTTAGCTTTTTGCAACATAATAATTTTCTGTATACCACTTTTTAATTAACATTATCTAACATAACTCTTTATCTTATCTTTTATATCAATAAACATTTGTATAGTTTGTGCTATTAATCACAGAAACTTTTTAACTTTATCACTTCTAATCTTGTGCAAACAAATTTATTGACCAGTCTCTAAACTCATTTACTTTTAACAAGTTACGAGTCATTGCGGTTACTTGTTAAGTAACAGCCAAAAGCTATGACGGTGATTGAAGTTGTGGTAGATGTAAAAGGAGGGGAGGTCGTCTCGAGGGAAGAGACGAAATTCTAATTCTGGATTAGGGTTTATGCTCGGCAATCTCGCGATGGGCTTCGACGTCTCTGACGCCAGAGCGCAGCGCGGGGGTGGACGATGTCGTTATCGGAGGTGCTTTCAAATTAAACGGCCCTTCTACGGTGGCCCTCATCTTAGCTTTACAACTCCATCCAGTCGCGAGCGTTCGTGACTGTTGCGAACGCAAAACCAATCGACGTGGAGACATCGTAATTTCGAAACGCGCAAAATTATGGGCGAAATTATAGCTGAGCGCGTTCCCGACATTATTTTTCGACTATGATGTTGCCGAACCGTGTATAGCAAGAGCATGCGAAGGGTGAAAAATTTTTTGTCGTACTTCCCTTTTCTTTAATACTGGAAGAAACAATGCTCACAAAACTAAATAAAAATAGCTTGCAAAATACGGTTTTATTTATTAGGCTATTAATTTGTGTATATATTTATTTTAACAAATCTTATATAATTTCAACCAATTTAAAATTATATCTAAAATCTATATTTATTATGCATGATGATGATATCTAGAAGTAAAAAAATAGGAAGTTAACATCTTATATAATAAAAAAAAATAAAAGGTAGAAAATAAAAGAAAAATTTGTAATATCGTCCTTTTTAAATATTTTTATTAAATATCATTCTTTTCGATATATACCTTGGTCGCTCTACATACATGCATTCGTGATCAAAATAACTTAATCCGTAAAACATAAATCGCAGCAGTTCGATAAAAAATAAATAAAAACGCGATATTGCTTTTAAATTCTAAATTATAGTGTTATGTATTGGTTATAGAAAAATTTCAGATAAATTTTTACCAACAATGTTTAATGATATTGCCGCGAATCCGTGTTGCTCGTTATAAAATTAAACCACAATAATTAATGCCATCAGTGAACGTATTGATCGTTCATGAGATTAATTACTGGAAACAGCAATGAACGTATCGATATGCTCGCTGTGTAATTTGCACTACACAGTACGTTTTATTTAAAAGATATAACAATTGATTTTTATTAATTATAAAAATGTTTATAAAAATTTACGTCTAGACTTTTACTTCTGTTTTTAATATTATTTTAAAAAACTTCTTTAAGTATAGTATTTTGTCATTTTTTTATTTTGTATATTATATATATAACATATTTGTTATTATAATGTAATATAATATAAAATATATCTGTACAAAATAATTCAAAAATATATTCGAATGAATATTTTATTATACAGAATATCCTATAGAAACTCTAACGATGCTTAAAGATTCCTGAGATTACTTTATTATGGAAATCTATAATACCAAAATGTCGAGATTACAATATCGTGTGTATGTGTGTGTGTGTGTGTGTGTGTGTGCGCGCGCGCACGCGCACATATATACAAAAAAAAAATTGGTAGTCGTTACAACCCTTACCAGAAAGTTTCTAAAGGATACCTTTTACATATAGTTAGCAAATATATAAAAAAAACCGCGACTTACGCATGCACGTCTGCTCTCGTTTCGTAAGACGGGAATACATATGTCAGACAGAATCGAGTGAGAATCTGCAGTCGTCGTCGGTGGGCTCGACGTTGCGTAACAGGCCATTACTGCCGGCAACGGTTGCCTCGTTCGCGTCGTGTCTCGAGCACAGCGGGCGGCGGGCAATTTGCGATACAATTTAAAGAAGACAGCTCCCATGTAGCCCCCTTTCTCCCTGTTCCTTCGGCGTACCACCCCGCCGGTTTCCTCTCACCAATGCACGCTTTATATTTCGTGCTTGTAATGGCGAAACTTTTCCTTAACGATCCCGCATCCGCTTGAATTATGCACGGCGCGTTACCGGCGACATATTTTTTTCTCTCCTCTATCTACGTGACCGTGTCCCGATCAGTCGCTTTTTACTCTGTTGCTTGTTGCTTGAATGCATTGTACGCTTGAACGCGTTAAATTATAACGTCAGAAGTTTAAAATCGATTTACTGTCAATTATTATCATTAATTCTTATATTATGTGAAAATAATAGCATGACGACAAACAAGTATAATCAAGTATAATTTTTTTCTAACATTCTAAAAATACTACTTTATTATAAAATGATAAATTATGAGAAGAGTACAGTGGAACATACAATAATCTTAACAGAACGGTTACCTCGTGGTGCGATTCTATTCTATTGTATAGTAATTGAAAAAAAAGGATGATGTTCGTGCACAATAGTTACTTAGACCGTGCCGTGCGGGTGGCTATCCGTCAATGCAAATCCGCAAGTTCTCCCCATTCATACAAATTCCACGCACACCATTGCATCATACCACCCGTACGTTTAATGGATGCAGCTTCAGCTTCCCTCGGGGGACTAGAGAAGGGCGGGGGCGAAAGCATCGGCGAAGGAAATGCAGGAAGGGTGGCTAGTGTGAGCATCGGAAAGCAGGGGATGACTCCAAACGTACGACCCGATAGGGAAATCCAACATACGTCGCATGCCCCACCGCGATATCCACTCCCTGCTCTATATTCTACTGACGATAACGTTCTCCGGCTGTTGTCCTCACTTCCGTGTTTTATCTCATTGTCTAATTTACGCACTAACTATCGAAAGATTTTTATTTTAAGGTAAAGGGTGCAAAAAGAGTTAATAGATAAAAGACGAAACTGTCAGTCAATAAAGCGATCGGTCTAAATGGATTTTATCGACAATTGTAACTAAATTTTTAGAAGACTATAATATATGCATTTGTGAAAGACTTTACATAGTTTGCTTATCTATAGTTGACTTTATCAATTAATGAATAAATTAAATCTAAATTCATACATAAAAAAGTGTTTTGTTTATATTTTAACGTCCAAAAAAATAATATTCGAATGAAAATATTTATAAAAATTTATATTTATGCTAGATAACAATAAAACATTTTATATACATTATCCTAGAAAGAAAAAATGTATTTACAACATACACTATGAATATCGTAGAATGAAATAAAAATGTTACTCTAAAAAAAATTTGGACTTGTGCAATGTTTGAGTGATTTGCCACTTTAAGAAGAGTCAAAATTCATTTTTATATACGATTGAGTAGAGATCGTAAAAGATTTAGTTTTATAAGAACAAATTGATTTATTAAGAGTAAATTTTGACTCTTACAATTACTAGAATGGCAAAACATACAACATTGTGCAAATTTAATTTTTATTTTTTTATAGTAAAATTTCACTCTCCACTAAATTTAATGAGAAGAAATTTTAAAATTACTTAATAGTTATGGAATAATACAGCAACTATAACGTTAAACTTTTTAGTTAATGCTTACATATGCATTGAAAGCTAATAATTCGTTGTAAGCAAATAATTTATTTGCATTTATAGTTAAAAAAACGGAAAGATGGAAAAGTCGGAAATAATCTCAAGATTTATGATTCAACGGGGAAATTCCAGGCCCATTTAACATGATATACATCATTCGTTTCTACACTCACGCTTTTTTTCGAAATCTTTCGTGCCTGCCGTGACTCGGCGACCAATCTTGTAAAATACGCAAGAGGGAAATTATACTTTTGTCAGTGCGCGCGATAAAATGTCAACGTTCGAGGCTCGGTTCGTTTCTCCGGCATTGTACGCCGAACCGAGAATAATATTAAGAAGCGCAATTTCAACGCCAACGTGGACGGAATTTACGATTCGCCTTTTGTTGCCGGCGGCCCGGACGCCTTTATGCATTTTCGCGGAAGCGACTTTTTACCGAGTCCTTTGGAGACGAAACTAATCGGAAAAGGCTTCCGTGGCGTGGAAACTTTTTTTCTCCAGTCCGATTCCGTTTCCCCAGTGCTGCTTTTCCACTTCTGCAGTAGCGAAATGATTATCCGACGCTTCCTCCTTTCAAGGAGGGTTCCACCACCACTGTGCACTTTCCCCTTGCTCTACCACGTTAGTGTGTCTACAACTACCTATCTATCAGACTCTATCTCCCGCTCGCCATCTTTTCAAGTCTGTGCCCACCAACCTTACACGCCGGGTCCCGTGACATCTTTGATCACGAAACGCGTCTCCAGAGGCGGCGCTATTCGTAGCTGGCGTCCATCTAAGATTTGAATGGGGACTCGATGCTTTTGATGTCCCCTGCTTACCGTCTGCTGGACCGGCTGCTGACCGTCATCTCCCGTCTCGGAATCTCTTCTGCCAATTCAATGTCACTTCGGCATATAATCACGCTTCGAAGCACCGGCAGTCTATTAGCCGAGCTGACCTTCACGAGAAGTCTTGTGCTTTCCGCTGTCTCCTTTCGTTCACTCTTGATGCTATTCGGGACCGAGATCGATTGATAACTTCCCCATCGGCGAAACATTTTCAATTGCGGCAAAATTGGAATATCGAAGAGATGAACATCAAACATATCGATACATGTCTTTGATAAGGCTAAAGTTTGACGATTGGACTTTCCTAAATGGGACTTAAATAAGGGACTCAACTTATATCACAATCTATATCTCAAACGTTACGTATGAATGACGCATCCAAAGAGAGTAGCATTCATAGAAGACGAATCATAACTCAGTTAATTAGAAAATCCGCGAGACATTTACACTCAGCATTGAATATGCATCAAAATGCGTATTTGTGACTACGTTCAATCATACTCAATCTATCATTGTTAATTTTCATATTTTAGCTTTTAATGAACAATTTTTTTTCTGAAAAAACAAAAAATATACTAATGTATATTCTTTATTTCTTTCACGGTCATGTTAAAAAAAAAAAAAGAAAATCTCAAGTACTTTATGACGAGACATTATCGTCAATAATGCAGCACTATTTCAAAAAGAGAATCTAAATCTCGATACGTTCCACTCGTGTTCCGCAACGATTCCTGCGCTCTTATCTCGTGTCGTACTCGTCCGTAAAATTGCATACGACGTTTCAAGACGACACGACGTCGGGACGTGCGCAACGATACCTTGCCGGTGGCCGCGATACTTTTTGGTCCCGCTGCGATTCCGGCGTATGCGCGACAGCGAAGCCAGAATTCTTGTCGGATGGCGTCTCAAGGGGACGCAATTCTCGAAGCCGGCCAACCACTTCCATTTCCCCTTACGCGCACGTAACGTTCTTTCCACCGTCAAGTCATTCTTCAGTTACTTTCGATCGATTACTCGCTAGCTTTGCATCTTTCATTTTTTGTAAATCAAAAAACGTATATCGCATGAGCTCAGCTAAATTGCACTGTCTGGTTTTAATTACGTTGTCATTCGTTTAGCATGAAAATATAACGTTCTATATAGTAGATGAATGACACTTCGCCATTTGACTCTGATCGCGTCTGTCTGATCCCGGAATTTGATTCTAATGTCAGGACCCTGTCCAGTGTCACAATGCGATACGTCAATTCGTATGTCAATGAGATAAATGAGATACGATAGCTATAATATAATACTAAATGCACGATGCAAATACCGCGTCAAACGATATATATTCGATATATGATTTGTCGAACTTCTTTATCGAACTTCTCGATAACGTATACTGCATTAACCATTGTTAATTGAGATTGCAATCGTTTAAATTTTAATTAAAATTTTACGAAAAAGTTCTAAATTTAAAGTTGAATTAATAATTAAACTAATGACATGTACAATGTTGCAATATAACATTGATTTCTCGATCAAAACTTACTTAATTTGACACAATTAAATAATATTTTATTCCAATATAATTTGTTTCTTTTAAAGAAATACATTACATAGCTTCGTCACACATTAATTCCTTCAATTATCATTTGTAGCAACAATTTAATGTACTAAAAATTTTTTTTGAAGAAGAGTAAAGGTCCGTGTAATCTCTCATCTTTCGATATGTCTTCCGATTCATTACCCAACAGAGCCATTACGGCAAAGCGAGAGTTCTCGACGATTTATTGGAACTCTTAACGAAGTTCCGACAGTTAGATGGCTAAGTTACTCGTTAACGTTCGGCGGAAGGGCCGTGGTTTCGCGGGAAACAGCCTGCGAAAAATCGCAAACAAACTTTGTAAGACGGCCAATCGCCGGACGACGACTAATCACTCAAAAGTTATAACGAGAAAGATCCGGCGGTCGGTTATTACGCTAGAAGTGAGGAAAACAGGCGAGGCAGCGGAGAAACAGAAAACTAGAGGAAGACAGGAGCTCGCGGTAGTCGTCATGTGGTCAAGCTTTGCGAATTTCCGCGAACAAAATCAAGTTACTATCCCGCGAGCTACAACTTCAAGATGTTTTCTGTGTGAGGAATTCAATAATTCTTCCGACAATTCTGACTTTCACGCTTTTATCTGTCTTGTCTTTTACAGAAACGTCTGTATCTTTGAACATTTTTCTAGTTCTTTCAACTTTAAAAAATTAATTCATTAAATGTTAACATATATTATAAAATATTATTTATTTCAATATTATTAATAGTGAATATGAAAATGTTTATATTTTTTTATAACTTTTTAATATTAGTTTTTAGCATTATTAATAAGAAAATAAAATATGTAATATATATAATAGAATCTTTTATGCAGTAAAATACGTAAAGAACACATGATTATATCTCTACTTCCATTTTCTACAATCTATATAATTTTCCACATGTTACATTTTACATACTTTATTAAGTCACATTTGATAGATTCGATAATCTTACTTGATCTTAATGGATAGATTGCATTTGACGGTACATAGAAGTGGCACTGCAGATAGCTACTATTACAGAGAAGGGTTGCAACAAGAGGTTAGAAGGGAAAGGCGTATAGGTAACGTGGTCGGGGGTCACGGGATCACGAGGCATGATTTCACGGGACGGTGGTTAGGTGAGTGTCATGCCATCGGATGGCAGAGCTATGTGCTTCATGTATCATGTACGGTGAGTTAAGGAGAAGGGGCGGGGGATGAGCATGAGAGAAGACGGGAGTTTAAAAAGGGAACGGAAACAGAGAACGATGTCTCCGTACAATGTGACGGAGAGCATTCGATTCGAAAGCAGATGTCGTTTCCGAAACACGCCTCGTGCCCTGCATATTTATCCGCAAGAGGAACGCGATGTTCTCCGTGAAGAACGGTAGCAGGAGGGATAAACGATTTTCGGTAAGTCCCGAACGGAGATTCGCGATTTGATTGTTCCCGAAATCGAAGGATGCAGTCGTTGCGCGCGTTTTATTGCTCGGTATACTTATACAAAATTTACATAACACGATTTATGTAAAAATTAAGTAACGTTATAAAATATTTATATATTGTGAAGGATAAAATAACAGAAATATATCAAAAGATGTACTATTTAACGAAATATTATTTAAAAAATAACGACTGTTAAAAATGAGTTAAGAGAGAGGCAGAAGAAGAACAGACAAACGCGGTTAACGGAGTCGTATTTAGGGACGCTTGCGTAGACGACTGTGGAAAAAGCGGAACAACGAGTTTATCTGTCCGCGAAAAACTTTGAACTCGGTGCACAGAGGAAATTTTACTCTACTGATGGTTCGTTAGTAATGCCGGTTTTGCAGATAGAATCGTACTTTGAGAGTGCGGGCCCGCAGCAGAGATTTTTTTGTCAGCCGAGTGGAGTGCAGCGAAACGAGCGTGTCAAAGCTTCCGCGTGCTTCACTCGTACCTCACATAATACTCATCCCGCATAGAAGTTAAGTAGTATGAAAACGAATTGCCAGATTTACATCGCATCTCGTACAATATTTTCCGTACAAATCCGATGGAACATTCCATCTTTTTAGCCTTTCTTGACCCATTTACGAAAGATTTATTTTCTTGTTTTAATCCTAACGAGTTATTTAGATATTTCTACAAGTAATATTATTGCACAAGATTTATTTATAATATATTCATATATAATGTATACGTATTTTGTGAGAAATTAATTTCCTCCTGATTAAGTTGAAAATTGGAGTATATTCGATATCATATTTTATTAAAATTGAAATATTTGTATCTGAATTTATAATCTCTTTTTCTTTATTTTTAAATTACATACTGCTATTTTGTCAACGTTACCGATTGAAAGTATGATAATAAATAGACGATTTAATTAATAAATAGATAATAATAAATAGATGGTAGAATACAAATTGTTACAAAATTTTACGTGTTATCGAACGTTTTGAGAAAAAAAATTTTTGTTTTTGTCACGCGATAAAAAAAAGCTTTTTATGTGAGAAATGAGGTGAAGAGGTTGCAGCAAAGTTGTGGCAAAGCCTAGTGTGCATGGTCCTCTCGCGCATCATTCACGCTTTGTGAAACACATTCACGTCAATCCCAGGCATCACAGTGCGTGTGGTGTAGGTCCTGGATCCCCGAGAACTACCCTTCTGAGTATGATCTGTATACAACTGTGATTGCGGCTTCTGTATTGCATTTATCTGTCCATTGCTTCTATGCAACCTGCATGTATATTCTCCCGCTGCCGACGCAATGTTTCAGAAATTCTCGTTTGCAATAACTGCAATTCATTTTTAACGATGTGACGATACGCATTCCTTTAAATGCAAATTGTTGTTTGAATAAACTTTCCAAATTAAAAATGAATTTGTGAACGCGAGATGAGCAAATATACTCGTTTATTTCGTTTCAATAAACTCTCTTCCGTTTTTACATGAGAGTCATTTTATGATACAACGTAATAGGTAAAATATAAAACGATGTTTACATATTTCGACGGGTACATTACTTCGAGTATGGACGAGTTGCTTCCATAATATTTTTTTTCACAAATAGACATTCTGTAATTATAGGCAGATTTCAATGTATTTTTATACGTGCAATGGTTTTTTTAAACGTATATTATTATCATTTTGACTTTTCGTAACGTAACGATAGCTTTATCGCAGATCTTTTGTTCACAAAATGTCATAATATTATTTTTGATATAATAATTTGAATTTCTCTGTACCGTCTGTAAGCCGAAATTATGGACTCTTTTCACCAAATGCAAACGAGGATCACCTGGAAAGCGGGCCATAAACGATGCAGAAACTTCGTTATAGTCATGGAAATCTCACTTGAGAAAGGCTTTCAAATTTTTCTCTGGACCGCCTTTAAGCTCGACGATACTTATGCAAACCTGCCTCGTGAATATGTTAGAGAACCGACCACGTAAATGGACGTTGTATGAAAAGACTCGTAAACAGGGCAACCCCGATGAACACAAAAGAATAATAGTGCTTTCTTTAATTATCGCAGACATGATTAATGAATAATTTTGAACAATTAATTTTTTAGCAAAATCTTATATTAGTAAAAGCTTTTTTAAAAACCTTTCTCTGGGCAGAGGAAAAGTTTGAAACATTTATCTGTTTTTTTTTCTTATTCTAAATTTATAACCAAAAGATTTTCACATTCTTTTAATGTAAAATTTTGTTTGTAACAGTTTTATTTACCTATTTTTATAATTTCCCTAATATATAACATATAATAGATATCTCTAATAAATTATTAGGATCATTACGAAAAAACAATGCAAGAAAACTAAATATACTATATTATGAGTAAAATTTACGTAATTCGAGACAAAAGCAGAATTTTCATATTACTTGCAATTAGTAATTTTTTTCAAAATGAAATGTCGCACGTCTTTTACGAGAGGACGAATCCGTCAGCATGTTCGTTAGTGTCGGACGCTTGGCAGAAGGCATAAAGCGCGAACCTTCCCAAATAAATTGAGCGAACGAAGCGATTCCCTGGCCGAATGTCGGAGAAACGAATAAAGAGGATCGACAAAGCAGACGAGGAGTAATAAATGAGGGCGGATATGTGTGAGTCGGTACTGGAAGGTTTACTCGGGTCGACTAGTTTTATAGTTCTTATGCCGTACGAAAGAGAGAGAAAGACAGAGAGTACTCTCTCATCAAACGAAGAACTGATGAAATCGCTGAGACAAAGCAAACAATTAGACATCGTCACTCTTAATGGGAGAGACGCCGTCCAACGCTACTATTATCAACCGTTTTCCTTTTTCGTACTTTTCGATAAGAAAACCGCTTTGTTCCCTAAATTGTTGACGCTTAGTAATGTAATAAATTAATGGGAATGTACATAATATTACTAAAATGAGTACTTATGTCAAATATATCTCTGTAAAGAATAATGTCTTTTTCAATACTTTTAACTTGCTGATATTATTTATTATTTTCTATTAATCTCTTTGATTCTGTTGTAAATGAAAGATAAACAAAGATACACGTAACGCTTTTGCTGTAACGTAAAATTGAACGTGTGTGACAGTTATATTTATCTATTTTTAAACTCTTAATTTTTGTATAATAAAATAAGTAAGGTAAACGAAAAATAAAATTCGAATTATATTTTATATAAATGCAGTTATTAAGACTCTTTACGAAAGACCGAAGTTGCAATTAATAAATCATAGAAATTCTGATTCTATCGAAAGAGATTAATTACATAAGCGTGATGTTTCTTATCACCTCGGATGAAAACTACTTGGGAAAAATACGGAAAATACTTCATGCGCTGTTCCCAAAGGGGCATAACTCTGTCGATGGTTGTCGTGGAATCGTGGAATGCACTACATACAGCAGTCACATCTTGTAGTTACCCTCTTGCACACGTGACTGGATGCAGTTTACCCACTCGACATTTCAAACACTCAAAACTCGAGTTAATCGCCGAAGCGAGAGGGTTTACACAGAGCCGTTCTACGCAGGGATGGTTGCACAAGTTGCCAACAGAATGAAAAGAGCCGATCGATGTTAGTAAAAGAGAAGAGGGAGAAAGAAAGAGAAAGGCAGAGTGGCAAAGAGAAATAAGATGAAGAGAAGGATACAGGGGGGAAAAGATGTAGAGGAACGCGGAGCGACTCATCGTAAGAGAGGTGGAGAACGGTTTACCAATAGCAAACTACAAGCTTACAACTTGACTGTTTTACTAGAGCGTAAACTAGGTCGAGATTTTCTAAGTCAGCATGAGAAAAACGTGCTAGAATCAAAGTTGCACGAGGAAATTAGGATTGCCCTGATGCAATTAGGATAAACATAGTAAAAAAGATATACTTTTACATAATTACGTTATTTATATTGATTTTTAATACATATGAAGAGGAATAATTTATTTTTTTTTAAACTTATACTTAAAGAAAATTAATTATTTTAAGAAAAATCGTTTTTTTATAAATTTTTTTATATTTATGTTTGAAATCACGATGTTAAAAAATGTTGCAAAATATATAATGGAAAAATAATACATTTTTTATCGCATTTAATTGCAATTAAACCAGTTTTGCAACATAAAATATAACTTTGTACCGCTATCTAACTATCGATATCTTTTTAAACATATTAATATCATATAAGATATTGTATTTTTATTATTGCGTTGAAATCTATAAAAATACTGAGCCGTATATGTAATATTGCATGGAAAATACAAGGATTTAAGCATGCAATTTTTTAAAATTAATCACGTCGGTTGAACAAATCGCAAGCACGCCGGAAGCTCGTGGGCGCGTGCTCTGAGGGACGGAAAAATAATTAAAATCAATCGGCGGAGCGCGGTGAAAGGGTACGGTATAAGGTGCATGACGGGTGGAAGGAGCGAGAATAAATACCCACCTAACGAGCGCGGAAATTGACGGACTCGTCTGAGGGTGCTTGAATCCCGGTACTTTCCCATCGGAACGTCGGAGGTCGAGCGATACCTTTGTCCCTCGTTAAATTCCAAAGGCAGAGCGATATTTTACCCTCGACGACACCCATCCCTCTCACTCTTTCGACTTCGTTCCATTGCCGTTGGATGCAGGATATTTCACCGTAGACAGCAAAATAAATATAATATCGTCGATAAATTCATTTAATGCCGTGTTTTCTCAAGTTACAGATACGAGGTACAAAGGATCAATTCGTGCGGAACGAATCGTTTTTACCTATATAGGCATATTATTTTTAGTTATCACGACTTCGAAACACGACGGCGTCTCAATTAGCGGCAAATATCATGTACGAGCAAGCGTCCGATCTCTGAACGCTTACACCAATTAGAACACTCTAAGGACGAGAACGTCAGCCTGCAGTCGATCTCTGCCCTTCGGCCGTCCCTCAGGGTCCATTCGCCGCATCCTCGCCCTCTAATTAGTCTGTTCGATAAACTGGATTACGCCCATCCTACACACATCCTTTATCCCCGGTTACTTCCACGTTGTTCATTTACACAGAATTGAATCTTCGCGTTTGAACATATCCATCAAGTAAATATTTTTATGTGTAGAATAAAGAATCTTTATTCACAGAAACACTTATATACAGAATAACTTTCTGCATATCACAACTCTAAATGTAAAAAAAATCGTAAAAAGTTCAAGAACTTTGTCAATACAAGTTATTACTAAAAGTTATTACTAAAACGTAAATTTTGGATATATTGCGTATAATATTTTACAAATATACTCTCTCTTTATATAAATGTGTTTAAATACAAATATTTCATTGCTTAATTACAGTATATTATTATATTAGATGATATAATCATACACGTTCGAAATTAATATAAATTTTAATCGCTCTCTTTCTCTCTCCCTCTCTCTCTCTCATTTTATGCTTTGATAAAGTATAAATTATACAACGAACAGCTGTTAACACGCAAATTAAAAATATATTCATAAATACATTATTTTGAGAAAATTGTATCACTCATAAATATGTATAATAATTCAGTTAAATTTGATCGCATAACAGTCTGCCGTGATATAATGGTGTATCGGAAAAAAGGTATCGCTGCAAAAAATTCTAGTCTCGGCAAAAATGTTGAAATTTTATTATAGTTTTTATGAATTGTAAAATAGACTTTTCTAAAAGGTATAATGTACTATATATACTTTGGTATTCTTTTTTTAGTATCAGTGGTAATTCCAAAAAGGCCTGCGATATTCAGCTGCTAAATGATTCAAGATACTTGCATATATGTAGTAATAAATAACTTAGCATTTTTTCACATTTTTCGCGGATCGAATGAATGATTTAAAAATTAAAGCGCGGAATGATGTCCGGGACTAAAAAATATACGCATGACTCGGCAATTTACGATCGTGAAGTTGATGGCTCGTCCGCCTAGGAATGGCGCAGTGTGTCTTCTTTTAGACGATTCCAATACACTCCATCTTCGGGACAGTTAAACCGTTCGTAGCCAGATAGCGTTACAAGATCGTCTGTAGTAGTGTAACACCGTCGTAGAATTCAGCCCTACGGCCTCTGAAATATCGGCGAAGTTACGAAAGTAGCGGGCCTCGGGAGCCATGGAGCGAAACTCCCGGAGACCATTGTTCGCCAAAGCCGGTAACTTCGCGGAATCGCCACATACATTACCTGAACGAGTGGCGAAGGGCGACGCTCTAGGTATCTTTAACTTTGCGTCTTTCTACCATTTTTCAGGCACCTTAGTGGATGCCAATAACGGCCACCTCCAATTTGCCTTTATCGTGCGTTTAATAACGACGTGATTCTATTAAAGTGATGTCTTGTTTTTAAAACCGTTAGGTAACATCTAATTGTCAAACATTTTTCGTACATCACAGTAAATTCTGTGACATCCATAAAGCGCCGAATAAATACGCACGTATAATCAATAATATAATATTTGTATAATTTTTTCTACGCGCAATTATTTACATGTAAACATCATAATCAATCTCGCAAATTGTTGTTTGCAGACCGAATTTGATAAATCTTTAATAAATAATTTATTTTGAATTATATAACATATCCGAAAATTGGCAATACGTATAACAAACATATAAAGATTTTACCATTTTATTTGGAATTATAATATTTCGGAGATATTATATGAAATTAGTCGTTTTATAAACATGGTTTAAATTAATTTTCAATTACACTTTATAATTACTAAAGCATATTTATTTTTTAATTATAGAAGAAAAGACATTTTATCAATTTTATCAAAACATTTATTACACAAAAATGGTAACAGACGAAATACATGCGTTATAATGTTTACATTGGTGTGTGTGTGTGTGTGTGTGTGTGTGTGTGTGTGTGTGTGTGTGTGTGTGTCCATTGATGAAGTGATGACTATCAAGTATTCTTTCTTTGATCAATACCGAGTTAATTAATTAATCGAGAAAAGGAGAGGTCGTTGCCATGACGGACCCTGTACTCGATATTCATTTACGTTGACGGCTATATTACGTCGAGTGCTTTGCTTGTTTCCCTCTTGTGATGCTATTAGTGATGTGTAAAGAGACGTCCTGACGGCATATTACTTGAGCTAAATTGCACGTCGGAATACAAAGGAAATGAACGGGGATGAGGTCGATTATGGTAACGCGTTACACACGGTTTAGTCAGCGGAATTGGCACGGTTTTCTTTTTCTATAACAGATGAGCTCGCAGATAATTCCTCGAATCCGTTTCATTCCGGCGATTCGTACGTAATATTTCGCGTGACTGTCGACCGTTATCGGAGACCACAGTATATTAAGCCCTATCTCTTATGTTCGCTCCAATCGCCGAAAACGCTGACTTCGGATGTGAAGTATCTACCATTAATTTCTGGCCTATATGCGTTCTGGCCTTCAGCATTCGTTTGTAACGAATCATCGACGCGTCAATTATGCTGTATGATTAATGGTTCGTTCTATAATCATCGCTCATCTCACTAAAGGTGGTAAATGGTGCGTTCTTGAAGGGAGCGTTACGCTCAATGAATAATCCTTTACTATTACACATTAAATCTGTCTTACCTTCCTTGATTTTTAGTATGCATATATTATTTCTTGAAATTTGTTATGCTTGACATTTACAATTATATTTGAAAGGAAAAAATATAATTATTGTTATATGTCTAGAACTATATTAAGATATGATTTTAACTCTAAAACGAATAAAAAATTATTTTGAAGCACTTATTACTCCCAAAATATTATCTAGCTCTAAATAATCTTAAGTTTTAAACGCTTAAAAATAAAAATTTATCTTAAAATATTAAAATTTGGATTAAAATAGAGAAGGGACTACGCGAATCTATAATATCTAATACGGTTATAATCTATAATAATTTATAATAACGTGTTATCTTTATAACAATCTAATTGTATACATAGCTTCAAATTATTAATTTACGTTGTTGACGTAAATATTGCACAGATTGATATATTTTTTGATACATAAAGGAAGAAATAAGAGACACGGGTGGAAAGGGAGAACGGCAAAAGGTATTGTGAGTGGTTCCCTTTGATGTATCTACCTCGCCTATCAGGTCGAAACGGTCATGCTCCTCTCTTCCTTCCCGATCTCGTTTTCGCGAAATAGGATATTAACTCTCTCTCTCTCTCTCTCTCTCTCTCTCTCTCTCTCTTCTCTCTCTCTCTCTCTCTCTCTTCTCTCTCTCTCTCTCTTCTCTCCTCTCTCTCTCTCTCTCTCTCTCTCTTCTCTCTCTCTCTCTCTCTCTCTCTCTCTCTCTCTCTTGCATTCTATTCACCTTCCCGCAGCTTGACGAGGAAGGAGCGGCATTCCCCATTACCGATAAGATACTGATCGCGATGTATGTACACCCACCGGCACTAATCCACGCGGTGATCTGATAATTGAGCGAACGTTGGACGCCGGAAATACGTAACAGCCGTTACTGTCACAGTAACGTCGATGCGGGACTACGAGTTGTTGGTCGTCCTTGCTCGTAACCAGGGTCAATTTGCTGGTAGGTTACCCACAAAAATTTTCCCCCTCCCCCCCCTAAAGCCGGAATCACCGGAAGTGTCCGGAGCGACGCGATTTTACAAAGCCATGGCGAGAACGATGCACTCTTTTTCTGTAGAAGCTCCTACACGGTATATATTTTAATGAATGCCGCTTTTTCTAACGATATATATCGAGTATAAATTGACCTGGTTCTCACAAGTCTAAGAAATAATGAATTACAATAAATTTTTATATTACACTGTATGTCCCGAAAGAATCGCACCTAGAATATTAGATTTTAAAATACGTTAATGATGAAATATGTAGGGTATCTATTGCGTTTTAAAATGTGTGAGTGTTACTAATTTGACTTTCTTATTCTTTTTTTAATTTTTATTCAGAGATTTATTTAGAAAAAAACGGTTGATATATGAAATATAAAAGTAATCAAATATAAACTGAAGGTACTAATTTGTTGTTTGCCGTTATAAGGGAAATGTCGCTTGCAATTAGTTGCGTTGCATAATGAAAATTTAGCATTATTATGAAAATTAACAATTAAATTTATTATTTCTATCCCGAAGCGGAACATGCTTTAATTACTAACGCGTTCACGCCAAAAGTCCATTCGTTAGTTTCGCGCTTTATAATTATCGTGGCGACACTGGTTAACTCTTCAACTAACTTTCCGAATGATATCGAAACAGTTTATCGAGTGGTGGCAATTTAATTGATCATCTACCTTTCCGTCATCATTAATACAATATTATCACGTGCGCGACATTATATATATATATATGTGTGTGTTACTTTAATTACACGCATTTTGATTTTGTTCGTGGGACAGCCAATCGAACACAGTTGTACGTATCTATGTATTTCGAAGCTACTATTCCCCTTCCGGAACTTCGCGATAAATCTCGATTAATCCAATCGAGGAGCCATCGCGCGGACGCTGGCGCGTGACCAATCCCGAAGAAGCGATTGCCAATCGCCGCTCGATTCGCCAGGATAGACCTTCCAGTTTAGTTAACGTAGTCGCTTCTTTGATTAGTTAACCCATTCCGGTCTTTGTTCGCAAAAGGGGATAGACAAGGCGACGGGATGTACAGTTCCCTGGAGGGTTTCTGCCGTAGACGCCCCCTCCCCCCACCCCCTCCCCCTCCCGTTCTCCTTTGCTCCCTTACTCTTTACAGAATCTCCTCCTACACTCCATAGACTGAGATGAGAGCGGCCGCTCGGTCGGAAAATCGCTTTAAACCGCGCCGACTAATATTAACTTTCTCCTATCGTTTCGCGAAATTCCCGAACTCTTTTTTTTCCGTCCATCGCGCATCCCGGGCATCGGGATCGTAAAAGCTTTCCCTCCCTATAGGGCGCACGCCGGACGGCCGCGGCGCTCCGAAATTTCCTTATTTGCCGTTCGGACGGGCCGGCTTTGTGTAAACTTTGTTTTATCCCGCAAACGGTGAATGTTTTCCTCCCTCCATCTTTCCGCCTCCGCGATCGATACGTCTGGAATTTCGTAACGAGCAGATGGATCGGCGATACGACGAGACCCCCGAGGTAGTCACGACACACCAAGGTCGCAAGGTAATTAACCAGCTTGCACATACTACCGTTTGATCGATGAACTTTTGATCCGTGAGACGAGAGTGCCGCGAGTGATGACTATTAAAGTTCGGTGATTTATAATAGCGTAAAAGAGTGAGGAGAAGAAAGAAGAAGGAGAAAAGAGCCGCGACTGGCGAAACGGTGCAGGTCACCGTTTCAACTGGCGAACTTTATGCAAACAATTTTAGAGCCCAACAAACTGTCGCGTTCGCAGTGAAACGGTAATGTTTTCCGCTCGTACAACCAGTCACATTCTACAACGAGCATAATTCACGCGAGGCAACTAACTGCGCGCTAAAGCGCTGCGATATGCAGCTCACGCATATGCGAGCATATGTGAAAAAACTGAAATGTTTTCCGCGTGCACTTTTCACGAAACTTTGCTCTTTGCATTTGAGAATATCATTTTAAATTAATTGTAAAATTCTTTGATCCGTAATTTGATAACATGTAGCTTTGTAGTTTTGTGCAAAGGCATTTTGTGCATATTCGACGTCTAAATGTCAGTTTTATATATGTATACTTGCAGATGCTGGGTTAGGGAAATAACGTGTTATTTGTAGCGCTGTCTTCATTTAGTTACTTTTTTAGTAACGGAATATAAACAGAATTTTTTTATAACTATGACGGAATAATATGGTTAATTTCTTCCAATGACGACGACGAATTTAATAGTTACTTATCGTTACTTTTTACATTTTGAACTTATTTGTGGTAATTTCTGTTAAGTATATATGTGTTTTATTTTCACTCTTCAGTTGATATTCATGGTATGCTGCTATATTTAAAATAACATCTTAAATGTGGTTTTAAAATGTTAACAACCAAGTCACATTACCGCAGAAATGTTAAGAGTCATTTGGAGTTTAAAATTGTCATGTGCTAAATTTTTTGAACACAAACTTAAAAGTGCAGAGAAATAACTATGCTGTATTTATAAATAAATAAAAAAATCAAATTTTTTAAATTTACATTTTGAATATTTTTAAACATTTCTTTGTGATCCCGCGAATTTAAAAAATGTAAAATAATATTATTGTCATTAACAAAAACATTTATTAAAAAAGCAAATATTATTTAATTCAATTTTGTTTTAGCACTAAAGAAAGTAATGAAAAGGTAACGATTTATTACATTTCAGTATTGAATAAATTAAAGAATCATGAAATCTATTGAAATAAATATATAACATAAAGCAGACAAATTTTCAATCTTATTGAAATTAACATTTGATTGAAGTTTTAATTTTACAATCTTTTTTTTTATAAATATCTCACACATTCCTTTAATGTTACACATTTAATTTATGAAATAACAAGCTTTTCTTTCTATTTAGCAAATAGTTTCCAAATTGTTAGAAAAAACTTGCATCCGCATTTAGCTTATGTTATTGTAAGCTCACATTTGCCTCAATTTGCTCTTTATATCAAAGGTGGATAGGTCTTCTGTCGAATTGCTTACAAAGGATTATACGGCTGTGCACGCATAGTCCGTTAGAATAATCAGAAAAATTGTAAAATAAGAATGAGCGTAATGTTTTATACACTTGGGAAGTGAAAATGTCCGGAATACAAAATATTGAACCGCGTATCAGACTTTAATCAAGCGCTCGAATATTGGTCGAGAGTGCGATTCGCACGAAGCATAAAATTAGAAGAAATTCGCCGGTGCGACGAGCGGTCCGGGGTGAATCGACGGATGGAAATTCGCGTGTGACGCGATCGAGGGACGCGAGAGTGATCTACGTCCCAAGAGTACGACCGCAAACACGCATAATCCGGGCGAAATTACTGCGTGCCAGCGAAAAGCTCGACGCGTAAGTTTCGAAAGCGGACGGGCCTGTGCACGGTCAAATATGTACTCTGGGGTAACCAAACAGCACTAGCAGCAGTCTTTTAGGTGAGCAACGCGTTCGCAGCTGTATGTGCTAAAATACCCACGGCAACATACGTTGCGTACAGCCTGTGCTTCTCGCAAAATGCAGCATTAATCCGGCCGTTCGGTCCTCGCTGCGAAAAATTTCGTTGGAAAACGTAGGCTTTAAATATAAGCATGCGTAAAAAATATATACCTATACATGCAGGACATTCCGAGGTCCTTGTATTTTTCTGTGCGTATTCAATTCGTACTTGATTCAACCGCAAAAAATAAATAGTCGCGTACCAAAAATAGTTTCTCCTCGACGTTACTTTAATAGAAATTGTGTTTGACATTTGTGCATGTCGAAAGTATCAAAAATGGAAAGTTGAAAACTTGCCAGCGATGATGGATTTCCACGAAATTTTCGCTAACGGCAAATCGGCAAATTTGTCAGCCTGAAGCTGAAACGATATTCAATAACGCGATGGCATGGCCTGTATATAAAATAAATCATATTCATAGGGAACATGCTACAAAATATTCAGCCCAATATTTTTCCATTCCCGATATGATAACTTCTAACTCACTTTGCGGCCATTCGCGGTCATATACATGTCGCCGCAATAAAATCATCCTCTGCTTCACTTTGCACAGATAAAGTGCTTAATATTTTAATCGCTCGTTTAACGAGTGCGATGCCCGTGAGAATATTTCGCGCTTTCCAACGTGTCCAATCAAAATAGTCGATTGGGTTCTGGATCGTGAAATAGTCGACTGAATAAATCCGTTTGCGAAACCGTTTTATATTTGGCGATTTTATGAACAAAATGTTATCGCGTAAACATATGTAATCCTCGAGTATTAGAAAATGACAATTCATCAATACAATGTATTTAGTAAAAAATTGCTAAAGGCTTTTCTCATTCAAGTTTAGTTCAGAAGAATTTTAGCTCAAGTATATATTTTGCATCTCCAAATTCTTTTAATGAAGAAACCAAATTTACTACGGAAAAGCCTAACTTGTGTGACTTGTGGTCTACTTGTATGTTCGGTGTTTTATTTATTATTAATTTGTTTAATAAATCTGTTTTTTTTTTTTACATTTTTTTGATTAATAAACACAAATTGTTGCCTTGAATATTAACAGCTTTTTTTTCCCAAAAGAAAAAATGTTCTGTCAAATTGTTCTGTTACCATCGCGACAACAAATCACACGACTACAAACTGATAAAGTGCACATAGGAATCTTTGACCTGTTAACGTATTAATAACGTCAGGCATGTTGTTTTTCTCCAAGCACGCATGTTTAATATGCTGCATACACAGCATAAACTTTCTTTTCACGTTGCAGTATAATGAACAACAACAGTGTGGAGCAGCCAGATCCAGATAACATAAAGATGTTCGTCGGACAGGTACCTCATGATATGGACGAGAATGACCTGAGGACGATGTTTGAGGAATACGGTCGAGTGCATCAGATAAATATTCTACGGGATAAGATCACCGGCAGCCATAGGGGTGAGTGATCGAGTTACTTCTTTCCGATTGCGCGTTTCAAGTCGTCTAGTTATAATGAATTTTAACTTTTATTAAGAAAGTGGCAAAAAACACGATTTTCTAATTTTACGTAATAAATTACTTTTGAAGAGATGAGGTAGGAAGAGATTTTTTTTTCTTTATTATTGTGAGTAAAGTTAATTAAAATATTTAATTATAATAAAAGAAACAATCATATTTTATAACATATTGCTGTTAAAAAGGTAACGTAAGGTAAAATACTTCTATATTTTTTATTATAATTTAGCAAATTTATTTTATTGGTTTATTAATGTGTTTTTACATTCTCTTCTATATTGTAGAAATATTACGTACTCTCTAAAGGCAATCAGTATATTATTCACTGATTTACAGTGCTTAGATCAGTCCATTTATTTTACTGATTGATAAGTTATAAATATAGCACTGAAAGTGAGTTTTTCCTGATTTTATTTATTTTTATTTAAAATGTATATTCTTCTCCATAAGCAGATAATTTGGATAAAACATAACTATCGCGTTTTATTTAATTCTTTATTGATACATATTTTTTTCTAATTTTCTTTTATTGTGAAAAAACCGATAAGATAAATCAGACTCGTATACAATTTTGATTTTCTTATCGACAGATCTTTCATCCGTTTAACTTTCACGTAACAAAACCGAATGTGAAAATCGATTTACGTGAACCATTGTCACAATCATCGACATTTCTAAGTTGACAAAACGGCATATTGAAATGAATACGCGAACGGTTATAGAAAGAAAGTAAAAGAACATGGAAAACGGACACATTTATGATTGCAAGAAAAACGATAAAACGCTGAGACATGATCGTAGATTATTCTGATTAATTCCGGATATGTTCGGTCCTTGTGATGACACGCGAGAATTGTTCAAAAATTGAATACTTTCTTTATGGAGAATATAAATAGATTTTGTATTTTATCATTATTGTTCCCGTAACTCCTCGGTTAATTGTGATATGATAAATAATTGCGATAGATAGGAAGTATGCCATGAAGAATACATACACGCGCGCATACACACACGCACGCGCACACACACACACACACACACACACACACACACACACACACACAAAGATGGATTATGTATAATACTATTCGCTTATCAAATAATTGAAATTCCGATTTATCTCATTTTTGAAAATTATTCTTGAAGTTGAATTATGCCAATAAATTCACTGAATAGGTTAATTCGCCGGAAATCACATTTTCCATTAAACTGATCCCTTAATATTTCGGTTTAATCGAATTTTGAATATAATTGATATGCTTTACTATTATTGGTCCCGTAAGTATATAATGTCGTAATAAAGCGCACCGAAATTAGATATTCCAAATAGTTTGGTTTTTTCTAAATTTCAATTAATTTATTTGTTGAACGGACACAAAATAATTAAATAATTGAACATGACTTTAATCAGTATTCAATCTTTGTCGAGTGTTACTATAATTTTTTGTAATCAAAAAATGAGATTATAGAATAAAAGATGAAAACAAATACAAGAAGTAATAATACTTTAGAATGTAAAGTTAATAATATTTTTAAAGATTTGAAACATTATGTATCATCAAAG
Organism: Monomorium pharaonis; assembly: GCF_013373865.1. NCBI lineage: Eukaryota > Metazoa > Arthropoda > Insecta > Hymenoptera > Formicidae > Monomorium > Monomorium pharaonis. The sequence continues at coordinate 15,386,090 of NC_050468.1, forward strand.
AAAGGTATTGAACGAAATATCTTTGAATAAAATTCTCTATGCGATTAATATGGAAAGAAAATTCTCTTGTATTAATTTCAACAAACATCCACATCAAATAAAGAAAATAAAAAAAGGAAAATGCGCATACAACGATTAATATGTAGTTAGAAGTGGTCGTCGGTGTTGTAAGCCTTCCTCGGTATATCGATCGGAGGGCGACAGAGCAACCCCACGAGACTCTGTTACGTCTCTCCATGTCCGAATACAGGCGCGCTTGTAACACGGCTGTCACTGAAATATGCATATGCTCGCTAATAACGAGCCTTAACGCTCGCTAAACGTCGTCCGCACCGGTGAAAGTTTGCACAATTACTTTCACTGTACAGATGACTTCAAATTTGCGGCCAATATGAAAGTCAGAAATTGTGTGGTAATCCGATTGCCCGATGTGTATGTTAGGAATATCGATTTCTGTGCGAGACGTCCAAAGTTTGCCGTGGATTACCAAGCGTGATTACGATCGAATCGCTGCAGAACTTGTCTATGTATCTAGCTAACAGAAAAAATGTCCTATTGCATTATCGTCATAGTAATATATCGCCGATTTAGAAAACTGTACCTAGGTTCTTGAGGAATACTTTTTATTGGAAAAAACTATAAATATAATAAATTAAACTATATCAGATGTTTATCAAAAGTACATTAAATTTTATTGAGATAATGGACAATTTTAAAGGTTTTAAAGGTTTTAAGGTTTTAAAAAGATTTTTAATTGTTATAACACTCTTTTTCTAACGTGTGAGAAATCGCTTTCTCAACTGGTTTTTAAATAATATATGGGTAATATATATGGAGTGAAGAAGGGTGGAAAAGAAGGAAAGAAATTTGAAAATCCGTTTCTCTAGAGCTACTTGTTTTAAATAAAATTTCTAGTATAATTATTATATAGAAAATATATTCCGAAAATGTAGTACATCAAATGGTAAATAATCTATTGCCAAATGTATCCCACTTCGCGATCTTGATAATTTAAATGAATTTTCTTGACGAAGCAGACTTTAGAAATCTTCTGCAGATAAGTGGATCTATGTATAAAATGTACGCGATGCGCTATACGAATAGGAAGGCGCGAAATGTTAGGATTCTGAGAACTTCCGGAATAATTAATGTGGGCGAATTGTAAACGTCATGCGCACCTGCAAAATTGATGGCGGCAGGCAGTACAACTGGGATGAAATTCGTTCCCCATTGTGAAAATTTAACTTGATTACCATGACGTAATGGTGAATTAATGTCCCGCTCGCGGGCCGTTTGTTTAATGCACCGCATTTTAGATTCGAAATCTCTGTCAACGTGGAGTTTCAATTTTACAATAAAACGAGCTAATTACCGTTTTCCAATTAACTTTTAGTTGACAATATTATATTAAGCAATCTTCTCATCGCCTTCCTCACTAAATTATAGCTAATTTTATGTCTTAAAATAAACAAATTACTACTTACTATCAGTTTATCAATCGAAATGACGTTTTGTGATTTTATTTTTAAGCGGTAAATACACACACATAATCGGTATAAATTATACTACTTAAGTAAAATGCATATCGGAATAATACACTCGACATGAGGTGAGCTTACTCGTCTGTCGTTGGCCAAATAGCGAGTCTGAAAGTAAATTCCACAGTGCATCGAGGCGTTTTATCTCGACTCGACGGTGGAAATAAAACGCTAAAATTTCCAGAAATTCTATATTAATTAAGCCGCGAAGCCGAGCTTGGCATAAGCTCTACTAAAAATTAACAAGGGGTACTTGTGGAATATATTTTATTTACGCCAGGATAAATTAAAAGTTTAAATAATCTACAGAAATATTTGTAATATCACATTTAAAAAATTGGTTTGGTCGTTTCATTGGTAATTACTTTAATCTGTTTCTCATTTAATTAATTTCAGTCACTTCCTATAAAATCAGCCTTAATATAAAAATAAATAATTGTTATTTCGATTAAATATTTTTAATTACAATTACATACATATACAATAGAGCATAAAATACAACGGAATGTAACTAAAGATATTTTTTAAAATTTCGTTTTTAATCAATCTAATTATTTCTCAATTAAATGTGTACATCGAAGAGAATACGATGATATATATTATAAATATTGATATTCTTTATGAGAAATACACCCAAGGATTAAATATACTTATTACTTATAATATGTAGATATTTAATGCAAAACTATGCATTAAAACATCAGTGAAAAATCTTTTAAAACAATTTTTTCTGGTTTATTTTTACTTAACGATTACTTTATTCATCGATCTATCGAGTGGAAAAAACATTATAGTTAAATATTAATAGATTTTTTACATGTGTAACTCCTGAATTTTTTAAAATTTCTAAATAAATTTGCATATATTACTGGAAGTTTATTACAACAAGCAATAAAATTAAATTTTCTTAAATTATTTATTTAAATTTTTTTCCATAAGGAGTTGAGTGTGTGAACCTATTAATCGTTAAACACTTATACTATATATGCATTATATATAAAACACACACACCAACGTTTTCTTTTTTAAGCTATTCTACATTCTTAATTTACGGTATTATGATATTGATTATTAAAAGTCTCCTATTGCAATATACATATTGGTAAGCTAATCTCGTCACAAAGTAACTTTATCAGACATTAACATAATTAATTCAGATATTATCATATTAATTCGGATATGTTCACTCTCGAAACACGAGATTTATGCGAAACAAATTAAACGGTAAAGTCATATGCTTTAGAAATCAATATTGTTAAAGTGAGCCATCTATGGAATGTTCAATTTGGTGGGTCAATAGCAGACAGCGAACTCGCGGCAAACTCCTTTTATGCCCGATTAAAACAAGTGCAGAATCGTGTTCGCAATGAAGACCTTCGAGATTGCCATCGCAGCCAATATATCGGAATCCCGAAAGTGTTCGACTGCGCCGCTTCTTGTTGCTAAGTAGCGGAATTCAATACTTCGTTACTTTGTGAGACACGGTGTGGGACCGACTAGGACGACAATAGGATTCTCTGCAAACAGGAAAGACGAGAGCTGCTGTCTCCCATCGCACAATTTTCCGCGTGGAAATTCCGTTGTTGCGCCCAGCGAAAAGACATCGGGAAATGTTTTAGTTAAATTAACAGAGCTCTCGCGCGATGTTTCCCAGTGTCGATTGCGAATTCCTTTTCGACAAGCTTCCTATTACTCTGCGCAGATATACGGTATCGTTGCGAGGCGCGTCTCTTAACTCTAAAATCGTCTCGCCCACCGGAATATTCTGCGCGCGAATTGCTCCGAGAATTTGTTTGTCTTAAACGAAAACGCGAATCGACTTCCCGCTGCTCATTCCGCCTAGAAGTACATCCTGCTATTAATCACACGGCCCTATTAATCGTCCTTAAGTCGTGCCATGCTCGCGTCACCTTGCTCTTTCACGCTGAAGAAAGCCGAACTTCGTCGACGTGACTGTTTTTAAGGGTCGCTATAAAAATCGGCTCTACTACTTGTCATGTATAGTACCTGGAAATGGTTCGAGAAGATCGATATCTTTACTAAAGACTATATCAAGTATGCTTCAGCGTCGTTCAATATAATTGATTTTTCTTATTAAAGTAATAAATCTTTCAATGAACGCAACATTTGTTGTGTCCTCTATCTCTCTTCTAATTCTTTCTCTTTCTACTAATTTGTATTTTTTTTATAAATGTTATAGGAATACTCGTACATTTACTTTTTTATCCTTTAAATTCCATAATAATATTTTATTTTTATAAGAAACGATAATTTACGTCCAAGCTTCGGAGATTGAGCTCAAGTTTTTATTTTTACATTTTACTTAAAGAATTAAGTCATTTACTTAACATAAACATTTACAATAGTGACGAAAACATAAAGTAAATGAAAAATGAATAATATTGGAAAAATTTAACAGAAATAAAAAAAAATAACTTATATATAATAATAACTGAAATGGAATCGATAAAAATGTCAAACACAAAAATAAAAATGAGATTTCCTATATCGATCTATAACGGATCTTGGTGCCGAATAATTTTTGTGTGATTATTACTATTATATCTCCAATTCATATGAATTGTGCGCCATAATTTTGTTGGTCTTGAAACATTATCCTTACATGACACCAGACGGAAAATGTCGGTATATATTTTACAATTATTTATATATAAAATAAATAAATTAGATTAAATACGAAAATCACTACACAGGAGCGGCGCATAGCTGTAACTGTTTACAAAAGAAATAGAATTTTCTCCTTTATACTCCGGATTAAATAATTAGACGAATTTTCTTAGACCTTCTTAATTGTATTTTGTTTGAATCTTGTTACCTAAGAAATCTCTTTACCTAAGAATTTTTTCAAGATTTTCATTACCGTTATCATGAAATACGGAAGAATAAAAGAAAAAAAAAAGAACAATAATATTTTAATTCAACTATAAACCATCCACCGATCGATTAATATTCAGTTCAATTTATCTTATATGTTGAAGTTATTCTGCAGACATTCCGCACAAAAAAAAAGAAAAAGAGGAAGATTTTTATAAAGAAAAGCGTAGAATTTTCTTGTAGAACGTAGTATGTAATAAATAGAAATAGAAAATAACTCCAACGTCGTCTTAATTTTAAAATTAGGAATGTACATATCATAAATCAGAATAAATTCTTTTAGTTTATCCATTTCTACGTTCTTAAAATATCTCCTTTAGACAATATCGTCATAATTCTTCATCTAATGGTTATTTTCTCCTGTCTCTTTGTCTTCGAACTTTTCCAAAGGCTACCGAAATCGTGAAGAATGTCGGAATCGTCGTACACCGTGCACTTCAGGATTACGCGAGAAACTTTAAACGAAACTCTGACGCGGAAGTATCGCAAAGCTGCTTCCGAGCGAGCTTGTGTTCCAACACGAACAAGCCGGATTCAAGGTAGTTGTTGGCTCTTTTCACGGGAGAGTAACGGACTTTTCGAAGACAGATAAATTTTTGAAGTCCCATAACGGCATCGTCGAGCTGATAACTGAGTATGCCGCGATATATCGCGAGTCGAAAAGCTTTAGATAATTGCACAGGGATTTCAAAGTGCGAGGATTTTATACCATTTTTCTCAAAACATTAAAGAAAATCCTATTAATCAAGAAATGCATTTTTTTAATAAAAATGATTTTATTTGTATTTTTTGGACATATAATATAGAAGAACGTTTACATTTTGTTCAATTGCAAAAAGAAGCAAATAAAAATTATTTTAATTAACAATTGTAATTTTGCATAACAACGTAAATAAGTTATTTAAACTAATATTTATGATATTTTCATTGGTTATTCTCATAGATAGTTTTCGTTATCATACAGAAGAGTAATATACAAAGAAAAGAGAAGAAAAGTATTATCTGTCGATCGATAACCATTAGCATGTTCGATTTTTGTTTGCCTCTTATACTAAGAAATTATTCTGTCAATATTTCACGAGAGAAAAGAATCGTAAAGTCTTCTGAAATCTCCTTTTATCCAAGTAAAATTGTTCTTATCACTGCAATCCGATTTCACTTTGCGACGCAAGCATGAAAAAGTGAGATCTCTGAGGATTGGCGCAACTTGTTCCCCGTTGCGCTACGTTCTCCGTCTTTACCCACGAATTCGCGGTGCCGAAATTAATTGCGGTGGCGGATCGACGATACCTACTGATGACACCACCGGAAACAGCTCTAATTAATTGGCAAACTGCTCCCGCGCCAAGAACTGGCACGTGCTTCCAGTCGGCAAACGGCACTTGCTTAGTATTTCCGACGCCCGCTCGTCGATCACTCAGCCTTAATGACGCCTTCTGCCCTTTGTTCATCCCTCGAGCTGGATCCCACTCAGGATTCCATTCGTGCTGCAAGTGCGTGTAAATACAAAGACCGGCTGGTAAATCTCGCGCGAATTAATCTTCGGGACGTGCTTTGCATCTTTAGAGCGTTCCCACTATTCTTTTAATGCTTAAATGACGCAAATGTACGTCAACTTACTAATGACGTGTCGTTTTTTAGTCTAATTGTAACACTAGAATAAACTCATTAATTTTTCAAAATCAATTACTTCCATAATTTAAAAAAAAATATACTGTTATTATATTTTTATTGCTTATAAAGAAATATGTTCATAATTTTATATTTGAGAAGTATTCATTTGTTTCTACATCTATTGAAAAAAAATTATAATGGATTTTTCTTTAATCAACACACAAAACAAAGGTTTACTTGCGATTAGTTGTAGTAATAGCAGTAATAATAACTTTGGATCTTATACATATAGATGCCTCTGAGCATTAGTGTTGTTAAATAGCCCATCAATTTAATTTGTGAAATTATTCATTTTGATTTTAAGAACTGCGATTGAAGACTGAATTTATGGCATGCAATTTGTATGAATTAGAGACAGTAAAAATTCATATAAAATTATTATTAGTCTGCACATCGATATTGATAATCTGATTTTTTATATTTAACATTTTATCGATCTTAATTTCAATTATATTATTTTTAATATTATGTCGCCTGAAGAATAACATTTTCTAACATATATTATCACTTATTAATCGAATTGGCAGAAGTTATATAGAATGTAGATTTGAGAATCCAGATTTGAATTCTAGCTAGGATTATGGCTGGGTTCGGGGAGACGCTATTAGCGTTAAAAGTCATTATATCCTTGTTGCTCAGTGAATGTCAAAAAAAGATAGAGCACGCTCATAGCGCCAAAAGCGTGCTCTCCGAACCCAACCGTTATCTTTCGCAATAGATTCTTTACAATTTTTTGGATAGGGAAAATCTTACAGATGTTCTCTTATTAACAACTGTAAGATTCAAGTAGTTATTGTAGATTTATTAGATTTAATAAAATAATTTTCTATAAAAAATAATTATATTTTTGTTGCAATAACATTTTTTTTATTGATAAATTATTTGCTTTTAAGTTTTTGTGGAACAAAAATTAATGTATTCTTGCAATAATTTTTTTTTAAATTTATTAATTATAGTTAATGTAAAGATATTCATTTAAAACAAATAAATTTCTTTTCATGTACCAAGATTTTAGAAATCCTTATTTTAGCTTGGTGATTTGTTCTACACGAAAAAAAAGTAAGAGCTGTTACACGCGCTTCAAATGTCTCTTGTTGTTTTCTCCCTATCATTTCTTTTCTGTAGATTACGAAAATACCAACTAGCAGGATGATAAAAACACGAAAGGCGGGCAAAACGAACCGCTTTAATTTAAAGTTGCGTACGGGATTTGGGACTTTTACTTTTCGAGTTACCCCCGACGACGAGGGCGGTTCTCCCCTACGGAATCCTCCTGCCGCGAACTCGTTACGTTTTCGTCGTAGGGAATTACGCGACTTTGACTAAAGCCAGTTAAAGTCTCGTCGGAGTTGCGACTAAACGGCTCCTGATCCCCGTAATCTTGTGGAACTCATGGCATCGGTCGCTACCAGGTGCAGTTTCAAAATTTCATTGATAAACGTCTACATTGTTAACAGATAACGTTTTTTAAAACGAACTTTTATCCCGAGAGAAAAACAATTATTAAATTATTTCTTTAACCTAGTAATTTTGACTTTTTATTACTTATTTGATGCATTTATTACTTATTTTATGAATGTATTCTAACATGAAGGAAGATAAATTTATATAAATTCAGTTAATATAAAAGTTCAGCTAAAATAGTTTTTTATTATTTTTACTCAACAATTAACTTTTTTAACTCTAAATTATTAAAAGCTGTAACATTAAGAAAAATTCTAATAAGAATTCTGAATCTCTTTTTTTAACAGATTAAGTTTAAAATGTTATGAAAACATTTGTTATAAAAACATGTTATTAACCGAACCTTTATATTTACTATATTTCTAGCGTGGCCATGACAGCTTTATAAATTAAAATTGTCAATTGATATCAAATGTAGCAACAATTTTCTCGTTACATTATATTCATTGAACGCGAGAATTTATGCCTTACAATAAATAATACGACATAGCAAAAGTCTTGGCTGGCAGCCAAGATTACAAGGAACGTTGCGAAGTTTAATTTCTCGAATCCTCGTCGAAAGTCTCATTTCTTCTTGCTTTGCGTTTGTACTTTTCTTCTCGTTCTTCCATCTTCCTGAGTTTCGTTACGCTCTTAACTTCCGTTCATCCTCTTCTCTCTTTTTCGCCATTTCGCTTCTTTTCTACTTTCTCGCATCTCTTTGTTCTCGAATATAGAACCGCGAGAATTTCTCGTTTCTCTTGCCATTACGCCGCGGCAAAACTGCCATCGATTGCGCAAATATTTGAGCGCTTCTGCAAGGACAGACAGAGGAGAAGAGAGAAAGAGAGAGGTGCAAGCGCTAGAGTGCAATGTAACCGTATTTCGGCTGATTCTGAAAGTAAGTCGGGTAAATTTGCACGGAGCTTATCTAACCACGGCAGGTGTCGACTACCTTCAAGACTTCAAGATATCCGGCTATAGCTAGGACACCATAGTTCCAACCATTACGCATATTTAATGAAGAGTCGTGTTATATTGGCTACAATTTGTTGAAACATTTTTATTGTATTTAATTTTTGATTGTGTATGTAAAATTTCGGGATCTAAATTCGAATTTTCTAATTACAAACGCTTTGTAACGTTTTTGACACTCTTAAACGTGAAAAATCGTATGAAATCTAAAAATTATATAAAATATGTTTAATATTTGTACACAAATTCTTTTTTGCAGTATTTGCTACAATTGAAGTACAATATCACAATACATATATACATGTAATTACTATTACAATATAAAAAATTTACGTATTATCCAACATTACAACTTAAATATTCTTCTAAGTTTTGCTATTATTTTTTAAACTTTTTCTCCATTCCTATTTTTCTCATTTGTAATGTAAAATCTTATATCAAGCATATATATATTAACAAAATGATACTATTAAAAAAATAATATTTTATATGTTTTATGACAACATAAATATTGTTTAAATTTTATTTTTTTATAAAAAACAGGAAAAATTTTGACAAAAAATATTTTATCTATATTATATAAAATTATTTGTTTAAATGACTTAATTATTTGAGAAATTATACTTCTTGATACTTTAATAAAATTAAAAATATATTTACAATGTATCTTCTAGATTTCCACTGATACTTTTTCTCCCTTGTAAAAATTCAGAGACTGTGTACTTTCCTATTTACTGATTCATGTATATTCCGATAAAGATTGTACTACGCGCACACACTATGTTTCTCTCGATACACAAAGAGAACCATTGGATACAATGGCTTGGAACGGATCCCAATATTATCTTCCATTATGACGTACATCGGAATCTTCCGGGCAATAAGATTTCTTTCTGAATTTATGAGGGCGTACTTTAACGGTGACCGAGGTAACAAATCGCGTCGATTTATCACACGTTTTTCGCCTGGTCAAGTGTGGGCCTTTCTGTGTCCAGTTATAAATACAAACACTAGCACACTGGTAACGGCCCACCCGGTAAAATCTAACGCACCACAAAGCATGGAATCGCGCTTCGTTTGTTTTTCCTGGTCGTGGTAACGCCGAAGAAGTCGCAGATATATTTCTGTCACAGCGTGTCATTATGTTTCATCAATTGGAAATTCGAATCTACGCTAACAATTGTGCATTAGTAGATTACATTAGACATGATAGGAGTGTCAAAAAAATGAGATGTTACGGATGAATCATAATAAATATTAAAAAGTTCACGAAAATAGAATTGCAATTAATAATAATAATAATAATTAAATATCTGTGTGTGTAAATATGCTTTTTAATAAAAAGAAGAGATTAAAAAAAAAGAGATCCTTTTTATAACGTTAAATTTTTAAGAAAGGTTTCTAGTGTAGAAGATAGTGTAGAAAATTTGATTTCTTCTTGATTAAATCTTTCTAATCTTAGAATTGACGTCTATGATGCCGAAAATCAACTTGAGTTCTCAATTCAATAGGTGTGTATGTCAATTTTTTCCGACATTGAAAAGAGAAATTCCAATGTGGTTCAGTGCATCAATATAAAACAGATCTATAAATTTTTCTATGCAAAATTTTTATTTAAGATATTTTACCATCTCCATAAGGCAATTCAAGTTGTAGTAATTTTTTTTTCTTAAATTGAGAACTTTCATCTAATTCTAGCATCGTTGATACAAATCCTTAAAAATATACTCTTAAAATAATTTCATGACATTGAAACAAATTTCTGCTTTAACAATCAATGTGAACGCGTCAAAAGATTCTAACACGCTCGGCATTCTCTTTGTAAAGTTGGATCCCTTCCTATTTCAAATTCTTTTCAAATATTATACATATCTGTTATGTTTTTTAGTTTAGAAGAAGTATAAATGTAATACACCAGACTAAGTTAATAAATTATATAGCAAAACTTGAAACATGGTTTTCTTAAATCCATGTTTCTTAACTTTGTTCCAGGCTTTTCTTGGAAACTGAACTAAACTGAGTACCTACACTGAGTACACAGTAGGTCTTAGTTTTGGCGTTACTGTTTCACATTTGTTTCTTCTTGGTCACCTCCCATGAACAATATTAATATGTTTGCTAGATACAAACTATATATTCCAATAATAAGCTGTAATATATTCTCTGCGATGTTAGCACATGCGCACAGGGTAGGTTCCTGTATACCGTTCTTTATCATACATATCTTGAATACACTTTTGGACAAGAGATGAAAGCAATGCACACTTTATATATGCTCTAAGAGGAGACATAATCACATTTATAAAGATTAAAATAAACTTTAAATCGTTTGTTCTAAATCAGTAAAATGGACACAAATCTTTTGGGACAAACATTACAAGAATTATTTTTAGATGTTGTACTCAAAATAAATAATATTTTGACTATTGATTGCGTAAAATGAAGTTAATTTTTTAAGATAAAAGGCATAAACATGTAAAACATCACACTCTAGTATTCAAGTATTCCTGAGGCCCGTCTCTACCAACGTAAATTAACTTTAATCTCGGTTTAACTTACTTGTTATCTCTTTTTAGTTCCAAAAATTAGAAAAAAATAAACAGTAAGTTAAACCAAGATTAAATGCATGTTTCAGTAAATTTATGACATAATAAAATTTATGATATTGTATTATTGTGATCATTTTTAAGGAAGACGTTATTACAATAAAAAAATAAATACTGTCAAATAATACTACATAATATTATATAACATTATTATTTAGTATTGTTACAGACAGATTGAATTTTAAAGGTATTATTTCAAAGTATCTTCAAAAGTAATTTTTTTTTTAATATGTATGTATCCGAGATATTGTAATCAGTCGATTTTGTTTCCATGTTTTGCGAATCATTATGGTAATCTTATTCCATCTCGCATAAATAATACGGCAACATTCTCTCAACATTTTTTACGAAATCTCCTTCCTCGCGAATGGCAATGGTATCGCTTGAATAAAGAAAAAGGTGATATACCCACGCGAAAACGGGGTTGACCCGATTCCGCAGTGGAAACAGTAGATCAACTCGATCAGCCGCTCTTACGTGCCCCATTCTTTTCCTCAGTCGGTCTCGAGCGAAAACTATCCGATAAAATAATATCGAGTCAAAGTCTTCTTTCTCTTTTTATCGAGTCGATACAACCCGAGCCACAAAGTGTGCCCCCTCGTGACCTCTTACACAAGATGTCCCAGAATCTTTTTTACAAATACAGATTTTTCGATCAATTTGGTATTCTTTTTTTTTTTTACTTAACAAGAAGTTAATGGAAACAATATTTTTTTACACTTTTCAACTCATAATATTGTACATATGTTCATAATTTATAAAACTATCTTAATTTTCAAATGTAAAAGATCTTAACAATTGCTGTACAACACGTGTGTAATCTATAATAATTTTTAAATTCTGTAGAATATCCTCCCCCCCCCGCCTACAAGCTCGTAAGCCACAAAATTCGGAATGAAGAGACCGTAAAATGAAAAAATTAACGATTAACGGGAATTTAGTATGTTCGACTAGGTTGCGTCTTGAAAAACAAAAAACCAAAGTACTCGAGCTCGCTAACTGGTGGGCTCGCGAAGAAGCTTGTTGCTGGTGAAAGATTCTTCTTCCAATCTGGTGTTCGCCTCAATGAGACAGAGTGTGTACGGCGGGGCATGAGAGAACACCGGAAAAAGGAAAGGTAGAGCGCGGCGAGGAGCAGGCGCAAAATATAAGTAGGGCGTTGTCGGGGAGAGAGAAAGAGTGGAAAGGAGAGAGTGTGGAAGTGGAGTACGACAAAACCTCAATCCCTTTAATGGAGACAAATCCCCCTCTGCGCGCGACCCCCTACGTCGCGCCGGCAGACAATTTGTAAGAGTATATCCCACCCACCCTGATATTAGTACTTCGCGACTGGAGGTGGCTCGGGTAGCCAATCATCCACCAACCTTTCTCACCTCCCTTGCTCATCTTCTCTTCCCGTTTTCTCACCTGCATCCCATCCTTTCTTTGACTTCTTTCTCATTTTTTCTCTTCTATTCTTCCTTTTTTCCTATCTTTCCTTTTATTCTCTCATTCCTTTTATTCTCTTTCTATTTCTCTTATTTCTCTTCTTTCCATTCTTTCTTTTGTAGTTCCCATTTTACTTATCTCTCTTTTTTTTCTTTCCTTATCATTTCTTATATCCTTGCATCCTTTTTATCTACTTAGTCTTATTCGTTTTTTTTTACGTAAATTCAACTCTATCTTACTTATCATAGCATTCACTGGCAAAATTATAAAATTAACGAGTAGCATCCATCATGGGGATATAATATGAAACATTAAGTTAGTTGCCTCTGTGAAACCAAATTTTCATGAATCGTTCAATCTTGATTAAAATCGGACTCTCGGCGCGAGCTTGTGTGTCAATCTTTACAATTTTCACATTTAACCTATTTAGTAAGTTTTGCGCTTTTTTTCCTTTGAAACTTTAAATCAAATAAATTATTTTCTACTTTACCTATATTTGAAAACTTTCTAATTGCATTTGCGAGAAGTGTTTTTTTTACATATGTGATACACAAAGATTAAGCTTTTTTATCTTTGTCACGCAAACAAAAGCTTTCGTCACTTCCATTATCGCGCGTCTAAGCAGAACTTCTTCGTGTCATAGAAATAATTAATCGTTTGCGAAAGCACATGACGCCATAACACACACACACACACACACATCACACATCACACGTACTTACAAAGAGCTTTTAATAATTCCGATGTATCCCGGTAAGACGGTTCATCGCGATAAATAGTTATTAATCGACGTGCAACTTTCTCAAAGAAACCGATTCCCTGAATACAACAAAAACTTTGTCGTCACCGTGGAGGAGGTTCTTTGAGAGATCCCTGCACTTTAGACATACGTTCATCAAATATCGGTTGACTTGAATGGGCGGTTGAATGGTTTCTGAAGATGACGTTGAACATGGTGACGAAGATAATCCTTTAAAGGATCCCAAAGTAGGTTCCTTGAAAGTCCTTTAACGTAACGCTTCGCTTCGTGGTTGTAAGTGGACTCGATGATTGGTCACTGAACAGAAAGTCGATAATTAAAGTTTGAGTTTGCTGGCATTATGTATGTGGAAAGTAATTTGATATTAAGGCGGTAAGATCATAGTGTCTATTATAAGATATTCCTATTTTACAGCTTTTGCGTGAGAACGTGGTATGTAATATCATTCTTCAGCCACAATTATTTGCGTAACATTAAAACATAATGTACACGGGCACATGTAAATTTAAAATTGTTTTAAAAAATCTGGAAAAACGTGAAAATGGTGTCCTTTTGACATTATTACATAAATTCAAGTAAGAAAACGAGAGGTTGTGTTATTAAAAAAAAGTTTTATACTTTTTCATCTTGCTACTTCGGCGCAGCAAGGACAAATCATTGTGACAGGGTGTTTTCATATAACACCAGAAGCCCAAGCCAGACGTGGCCCTAGCGGACTACTCAATCATCCCTCTTAATCCCAGACTAAGGTCTAAAGGACTAAAGGTAATCAAGATAAACTACTGTCCTGAGGGAATTTGAACCTCCAGTTGCTCGAGAGGACATCGAAGTAATTAATTCGTATCTTTCGCCTCTTATCGCGTGGCGTCGTCTCCCGGATGAAATATCCTGTAAAATGATTCTTTGCTCGTCGTTGTAAGACGAGATTACGATATAACGACATTTTCAATTAGCGAAGTTCTCCGGTCGGATGCCTCAACGATTAATTCAGAACGACCCGGACTGTCTCGGACAATAAAAATCACGGCATATCGATTCGCAAGAATTAATCCTTTAAGTATACAATTGTATAGAGTTAATTGTCGATTTAAATCTATGATAATCGTTATCATTAAAAATAAATATTGAGAATGCACAAAAAGTACATATTGTCAATTTAGAAAATTGTTTTCACAACATAAATTTTTGGAAAATTTATTTGAAAATGGAATACATTTGCTTTCGCATTATTTGTGATGTGCTGTACAACATAGCTGCGTTAAATGGAGAAATGTACCGCATTAAAAATAATGTCTTCAAATCGTTGAGTGAAATATCGTGGTTATAGAATAAAAACTTTCAAACTAAGTGCTGTCTCCCACGCATTCGAAAAACTATTGAATTGCGATGAAATTATTCAACCTCTCAAATTTCATTTTTTCGCCGTCAGTTCGCTCGGCTTTTTTGTCAAAGCATTGTCGTGTATTTCAGTGTTCCAGGCCGCATGTCCCAGTTTTTATCAAAGTGCAGCGCGATTGGTGGGGCACACCGGAACTGTACGTGGACCGTAAAATTATATGACATTAATGTGACCGATATACGAGGTGTGCGCACGTAAAACTCGTCCCTCGACACGGGATATTTTCCTGCCTTATACTCTCACGTGCGCATCGCGCCGTGCAACTATTCGCCCATTTCTAACATCGTAAGAGACCATTTTAAACGTCAGCTTCATAGAACATAAATACATCGTCCGATCATATAACCTGGAAATGGCGTGTTTATAAAACAAACAACATACATCATTTAAGCGGCGAAGCTGTATAACAGTCAATATAAACAAAAGTAACAGAAAAATATTTTTATATATGGAACTGTAAACACAAATTGTTTAAAAATACAATAAAGAATAAGTCAGAAGTGTAAAAGATGAAAGGTTTGTAAATACTAAATAACTTCGATATAATTTTTTATCAAGATTTTACAGAACTTATTATGAAAGCGTGAAATCATTCTGGATTTTCTGAAAGTTTAAGAAGAAGACAAGGTATAAATTACATTTTAAGTCAGCAAGTTTATTAGATGTACATATGTTATACGTACAAAGAGAAGAAAAGTATCCCTTCATTAGTTTCTTTTACACATCTAGAGGTACATTTAGCAAATAATTACTTTCGAGTGAATAATTAAATACTCCCTATTACGAAAGAAAAGCGATGCTCGTCAGCCGCGCAAAATAATAGCGGAGCAACGTTCTAGATCCGCGAGTAACTTTCATTGGCCCGTTGGTGATTGCGTGCCGTAGATTATTCTCAACGGTGCTTAATGCGCTCGTGTCCCACAGAAATTACATTCCCGTACCGATGTGACCGATGCGCGCGCGGTAGATGCATAGAACCCCGCGCATTGCACGGCATGTTTAAATGCGCCACGTGATGTTTTTGTCCAGCTGTGTTCGAAACAATTGCGCGGTGTAAAAGTACGCGTTCTGAAATTTATCGCGCGCCACCGATATTTATTTGTCGTACCGTACACGCGATAACGGGAACGTCAGACCGACTAGAAATTGAATCTAATTGGAATTTATCATTATTTATTTCATTTGGGATTACATTGAAGTTGCGTCTCTTCCGTTCTAATATTTTTTTTCTAAATTAACTTGCTTGTTTATTTTAATTTGCATAAAATATCAGAAAATGCAGAAACAAAAGAGTTTGTTGCACGCTTTCGTAATCAGCTGAATTAAATAAAGACAAACGCTTCCATTTCTCGTTAGAGCAAGCACGCAATTGCGTTTGGCACGTCGATGAATAATTTACTTGGCAGATACGTTTGCTCGCCGGGCGAATCGACACGTACCCGTGTGCTCGAGCCAAGACGAATTCTTTTTAATTTCGCGGTTCGAACTCGTGTCGCAAACGGTGTCGCAGCCGAGCGCGACGTGCCGCAGGAATTCATGGTACGTTAGAAAATCCCCGGTAGGATTACGAGACTTGACGAAGAAGAACGGCGGTCGGGCGAGGGCGAAGGCGAGACAGTCGACCTGACTGTGCTGGGTTCCTGGCTCGCTGGCCGTGGCGCAAGTGGAAATTCCTGGTGGCGGGCTATCCTGCGAGGATATTTATATTCCTGGCACCTATCCCCCTGTAAATCCCTGGCCGGCAATTAGGGCTGTCGGCCTACCGGCAACCCCGTCTCGTCTCGTCTCGTCTCATCTCGTCTCGTCTCCTCTCTCTCTCTCTCTCTCGCACTGTCCCATGTTGTCCCCGCGCGCGTGTCGGCCTCCTCGCCGTCCGGTTTTCCGGAGCGGCTGCAAGCTTGTAGCACCCGGCGGTCGTTAACGCGAGCTATCGTTACCTAGGGTGGCGGGCGGGCTCGTTCTACACGTAGCTCCCTGACTCCCGACTGCTCGTCCGCCTCAACTAACTCCCACTGTCCTCCCACCGTAATCGTTAACCATCCCTTGGTCGCGGCGAAATGCGGCCAAATTATCCACTCCCGCGCCATTCTGCTGCATCGTGGCATAATGTCAGATTCGTCACTCGATTTCTGCTCTCGATAAATCACGATCGTTAAACTGCGCGTGTCCGCACGTGCGAGTAACGAGAGACAGCCTTTATCGCGAATTCATTTTTATGTTTCGAACCTCCTCTTGGGAAACACAAATATAATCACTATACAAACCGGGAAAATGGAGATCTTCACTAATAGTGAAAAAAAACTATTAAGAAGATATTATATCAATAGACCATTTGTACATTCTTGTTAAATAATATTTTTGGTTAAGTTTGTTGATTGAAAACATTGTAGATTTTTTTTTTCGTAATTTTCTGAAGCCACTTTGAAAAAATTTTGCATTCGTCCTCATTTTCTCTTTAGCCGATCGATCTTGTGCCCAAAACATTACTCCTTGGCCACTGATTAACCCTCTTCTCTCTCCTTATTGCCACAAAATGTTCTCGAATTACCCGATCTCTCGCCTCCGTCTTCTCTTACTGCGCGCTCGTGTCGCACGTTGTATGCACTTACACAAAGTGACATCAGATTTGTCACGTACGCCGTGACGAGAAGTTCCAGGGAAGTTTTGGCCCGTCGCGCGGTTTATACCGCACTCGTAATTTGTTCGCGGGCCACGTGTCTTTATGCCCTCAGACGGGTCAACTGCCGTCTCGTTAAAGCCCCTTACGTGCCTGTAAAATGTTACCCCGATTGTCACCGCCGTCTGCGCCGCCTTCGCACGCAACATAAACGACAAAGTCAGCGTTTACAGGTGAGGAGAAGCCTACGATTGCTTATTTTTCCAACTTGCGTTCGTCATCCATCCTTTAATGATGGATCCAGAAAACTTACGAGAACTAACGACTGGAGTGTATTATTCAACATGACTGTTGTCATTTTTACTATTTATATACTGTCATATTAAAATTTTTTGGACTTAACTTGTTTTTTAAATATAATATACAACACTTTACTTCTCTTATTTATTTCAAAGTTAATTTGCAAAATACAGATTTCAAATTAATCATATATTAATAATAACGACTTAGAATTATTGTTAATTTAATTGGAAGATTCTGGCGATTGGATATACTAAATTAATTAATTATAATAACAATTGTAAGGTAATGTTACATTTAGTACAAGATAAAACGAATCGTATTACGTAGTAATGAACAAATAACAGGATAGGTGTGCCCGAGAGAATCGTCTGTGTCGCTGGTGTAATAATCACTCGCGTTAAGTCTTATCTCGCGATGTCTTAACTTTAACATAGAAACGAGCTCATGGAATCACGCGACGAGATATCTCGTCTTTCCGCTCGTAAAACAAAACGCGATACCGGCGCTTGAGAGGAATGGGCGTTATTTAAATTTCTCGGATGCGTTGAAAACTGTGGAAATAGGAGAGCTGCAAAGATCCATTATCCGTTAGTCGTTCTTATGAATTCATATCTGTCGACAATGAGGACCTGAAATACGATAACATACGGTTATCGTTTTTCTCATCGTCTCTTTCTCTCTCTTTCTCTCTCTCTCTCTCTTCCTCAAGTTGATTCCTCTTATCCCCGCTAGTGAGAAATTATGCGCGATCTCCGCCGTTATGTCCTTTTAATGGAATTAAAGTGCGCTAAACGGCACGTGAAATCGGGCGGCCTTTACCGTCCCGAGACGGTGCGGCACGGTTTTATCGCGCATCGAAGCGTGAGGGGTTGCATGCGGCCGCTCTCGCGATAAGAGGAGTCGAATACGTGAGTCGGGAGTCGACACCGAAGTGGCTTCGAGAAACGCGCACGGCGCTCGAGAATCAGTTTGTAGTTCTCCTTTCCTTCTTTTTTATTAACGTTGCGCCCGGCGTACGTCGTCGCTTTAAAATGTGCTCCAGGGTAACCAATCTCTACGATTAAATCGGAAATTTATTTATTATCACAAATAGTCCATTTTTTCTTCTGGCAATAAAAAAATTCTTGTTGAATGCAAAATCACACAATTCTTTAAATTAATTCTATTTGATATTGAATTATAGTTATCAATATTATAATAATAATTAAGTTTTTAAATTGTGTATCAATAAATAAAACTGTAGTAAATATACAATATTATCTCACAGTACTGTGAAATAAAAATTTTCTTAAAGTAAGGTAAGGTAAAGTACTTAGTGTATTTCAAAATCTGTATATTCCAAAATTTGTTAATATTTCTGGAAAAAGTATGTAGATATTTAGTAATATTTTCTTTTCTAAATTTAAAAATAAGTAATTTATAATTGCATATAAAATTATCAGAATTATTAATGCACAGCGATTTTTTATGGTTTTAACGTTTTAATTTTATTCTGTTTTTGATTTATTAATTTTAATTTTATTTTAACACAAATTTTAATTATTTCTTAAATAATTTTGTCGAGAAGGTGTTTAATGATAAAAATTATAAAATAGCTGGGAAATTAATTAATTTTTTGCTAAAAAGAAAGTTTGAAAATAATATGACATATTTGAAGTTTTACATGTTTTATAGCATCAATTAAATTTTTTATCACGTCAATTAAAAGCGTGCAAAAAAAGTAGATATGTTTCTTACATGGAAAAAATTTTGTAGTATAAACATATAATTGACTTTTCATATGAGGATTTGGTTTTCCCCCAAAAATTGTTTTTACATCATAATTATAGTTTCACATAATCTTTATTTTACACGATTATTATTTATTAATTTTTGTACGCTCTCTTTCTCTCTAAAATCTTTAAATAATAATTTAGCAAGTTATATAGAAACAAAATGTGAAGAGATGTAGATATGCCTGACACCGTCGCGCATACGCTCATTCGTGACATCCTCTCGGGAAACTTCCAGTGCAGAATTCCGCATAGAAACAAGATAGGATTAAAAGTCTGCTGTGAGCTCGTCCGTCGGACTGCCAGTTCTCGTAAAGATCTTCAATCGCGTTTTTCTATTACACGCATATTTCAAGAACTTATGATCCGAGAAAATCCCTTCGCGAGAACTTTGAACTTCGCGAACGCGACTATAAATTCAGGCGAGGATCTTCTCATCTATTACTTCAAGATGATACTTTAAAAAGTCACGAAGCCACCCGTTATCTCTTGAGTGGCGCGTTTTCCCGTTTAGTTTTCAATTCCGGGACTACGTAAAGATTTTGCTGAGCACTATATTCCAATCGATGAGAAAATATGGATCTTGGGGAAAAATGGAAATGATGCATGAAATAAACAGGAAGAGACATACATCTGAAACACACACACACACACACACACACACACACACACACACACACACAAAATATGTATACTATAAATCTTTAGTACTTTTTAGAACAATTACTTAGCGTCGCATTTATAATCCTTAATTTACTAAATTTTTAATATTTTATGTTAAATTATTATATAATTATGAGCGGTTAAAATCACAAAAATAATTATTTTTATGATTATGCATATTATGCATGAGAAGGAATAAATAAAAAATTATGTAACATTATATAAAAATAATACTTATATATATTACAATAGGAATGCTGAAAATTGTATTAAGTTATTAAAAAAAGAAAAATAAATGGAGTTTGCAAACTGTTATTAACCTTAGCAATGATTCTCAATAATCCGTTAGTCTTTCTCGTGCCATTTACTTCTGCATCCTTTTGTCAACTAGATGGTTGAAGTTAATAGCACTTATGGGTACTGGAAATATACGCTAAACGGTATGCTTGTTTATTTACGGGATTGTGCTTAAGAGCAATTTATTTTCTCCTGAAAAGGGCTGTGGTCTATCCCTCGTATGGGGAACGTCTCATAAATCACGATATAAATCAATTATTCTCTACAAAGCCTCTGCGAAACAATGAAATTTATGGTGATGTTGGTAATTGGCAAGCTATATTTTCACATTATATCCCGTTGTCACTAAAATTGTCATTGCCCTATAATTAAATGTATTTCTAGAGGAGCAAAGTACAAAACAAGACAACTTCTAAAATATTTACAATATTTTATACAAATTATTTCTCACAGATAAACTGATACGCGTTTTTTATTTGTTATTATTTTAATTTCTCTTAATTTAATTTAATTTAATATTAATTGAAAATTCAAATAATAGAATGTTTTTAACACACTTCTATACATTTTAATATTTATGTATTATACTCTACAATTTGATTAACTAATAATAAAGACTGAGTAGTTGAATCAGTCTCAACTTATCTGCAATAAATTAATTTGTTATATTTTTTTTTATTTTTATATTATATAAATTATATTAGATATATTCCTATCTAAAAAAGGAGATGTTAAATCGAATCGAATTTATTGTTGCCGCTTTTCCGAGATGCTGATTGGCTGTCTCGCTATAAAGTTGTTAAGTGCGTTGTGACTGTCTTCACTTCGTGTCATTTCCAGCTGTCAAACTACTTCGTGTCATTTTCAGCTGTCAAACTGTCACTTTTGATAGCTGATTGAAATAATTACAAGAAATCAGGGAAAAAGAAAAAAGAGCCAAATAAAAAATATACGAGAGGAAGAGAAAGAGAGAGAGAGAGAGAAAGAGAGAAAGGGGGGGGGAGAAGTAAGAATCCTTTCTAAAAAAGGGCATGGCATCAATACTCGCATCTCTCGAAGTATTGTTGTCGCTTTTCCGCGATGCCGATTAAACGTGTGTTAATAGTTTTTAAAAAAATTATGGTGTTGTAATTAATAAAAACATTTTTTTAAAAATTATTTTGCCCGGAAAACTTGAATTTTGAAAGCTGGACGTGAAGTGCTAATTGAATATCGACAGATTTATTTATTTTAACGCAGTTTTCATATAGTTCCGGACGCGTCCAATAATTTTCTAAAGAGTTCCAGTGATATAATTAATTAAAACATTTTTTAAACAATTATTTTGTCCGAAAAACTTGACTTTTGAGGGCTAACGGTGAGATGCTGTTCAAATATCGACAGATCTAATTATTTTAACGTAATTCTCATATAGTTCGGAACGCGTACAATATGTTTCTATAAAGTTCAGGTGATATAATTAATTAGAACATTTTTTAAACAATTATTTTGCCCGAAAAACTTGAATTTCTAAGGCTACACGACAAGTGCTAATCGAATATCGACAGATCTAATTATTTTAACGTAATTCTCATATAGTTCGGGACGCGTACAATATGTTTCTATAAAGTTCAGGTGATATAATTAATTAGAACATTTTTTAAACAATTATTTTGCCCGAAAAACTTGAATTTCTAAGGCTACACGTCAAGTGCTATTTGAATATCGACAGATCTATTTATTTTAACGTAATTCTCATATAGTTTGGGACGCGTACAATATGTTTCTATAAAGTTCCGGTGATATAATTAATTAGAACATTTTTTAAATAATTATTATGCTTGAAAAACTTGAATTTCTAAGGCTACACGACAAGTGCTAATCGAATATCGACAGATCTAATTATTTTAACGTAATTCTCATATAGTTCGGGACGCGTACAATATGTTTCTGTAAAGTTCCGGTGATATAATTAATTAGAACATTATTTAAACAATTATTTTGCTTGAAAAACTTGAATTTCTAAGGCTACACGACAAGTGCTAATCGAATATCGACAGATCTAATTATTTTAACGTAATTCTCATATAGTTCGGGACGCGTACAATATGTTTCTATAAAGTTCCGGTGATATAATTAATTAGAACATTTTTTAAACAATTATTATGCTTGAAAAACTTGAATTTCTAAGGCTACACGACAAGTGCTAATCGAATATCGACAGATCTAATTATTTTAACGTAATTCTCATATAGTTCGGGACGCGTACAATATGTTTCTATAAAGTTCCGGTGATATAATTAATTAGAACATTTTTTTAACAATTATTATGCTTGAAAAACTTGAATTCCTAAGGCTACACGTCAAGTGCTATTTGAATATCGACAGATCTATTTATTTGAACGTAATTCTCATATAGTTCGGGACGCGTACAATATGTTTCTGTAAAGTTCCGGTGATATAATTAATTAGAACATTTTTTAAACAATTATTATGCTTGAAAAACTTGATTTTTTGAGGCTACACGACAAGTGCTAATCGAATATCGACAGATCTATTTATTTTAACGTAATTCTCATATAGTTCGGGACGCGTACAATATGTTTCTGTAAAGTTCCGGTGATATAATTAATTAGAACATTATTTAAACAATTATTTTGCTTGAAAAACTTGAATTTCTAAGGCTACACGACAAGTGCTAATCGAATATCGACAGATCTAATTATTTTAACGTAATTCTCATATAGTTCGGGACGCGTACAATATGTTTCTATAAAGTTCCGGTGATATAATTAATTAGAACATTTTTTAAACAATTATTATGCTTGAAAAACTTGAATTTCTAAGGCTACACGACAAGTGCTAATCGAATATCGACAGATCTAATTATTTTAACGTAATTCTCATATAGTTCGGGACGCGTACAATATGTTTCTATAAAGTTCCGGTGATATAATTAAATAGAACATTTTTTAAACAATTATTATGCTTGAAAAACTTGAATTTCTAAGGCTACACGACAAGTGCTAATCGAATATCGACAGATCTAATTATTTTAACGTAATTCTCATATAGTTCGGGACGCTTACAATATGTTTCTATAAAGTTCAGGTGATATAATTAATTAAAACATTTTTTAAACAATTATTTTGCCCAAAAAACTTGAATTTTTGAGGCTACACGACAAGTGCTAATCGAATATCGACAGATCTATGTATTTTAATGTAATTCTCATATAGTTTGGGACGCGTACAATATGTTTCTATAAAGTTCAGGTGATATAATTAATTAAAACATTTTTTAAACAATTATTATGCTTGAAAAACTTGAATTTTTGAGGCTACACGACAAGTGCTAATCGAATATCGACAGATCTATTTATTTTAACGTAATTCTCATA
Organism: Monomorium pharaonis; assembly: GCF_013373865.1. Taxonomy (NCBI): domain Eukaryota; kingdom Metazoa; phylum Arthropoda; class Insecta; order Hymenoptera; family Formicidae; genus Monomorium; species Monomorium pharaonis. The sequence continues at coordinate 15,409,839 of NC_050468.1, forward strand.
TAGTTCGGGACGCTAACAATATGTTTCTATAAAGTTCAGGTGATATAATTAATTAAAACATTTTTTAAACAATTATTTTGCCCAAAAAACTTGAATTTTTGAGGCTACACGACAAGTGCTAATCGAATATCGACAGATCTATGTATTTTAACGTAATTCTCATATAGTTCGGGACGCGTACAATATGTTTCTATAAAGTTCAGGTGATATAATTAATTAGAACATTTTTTAAACAATTATTTTGCTTGAAAAACTTGAATTTTTATGGCTACACGACAAGTGCTAATCGAATATCGACAGATCTAATTATTTTAACGTAATTCTCATATAGTTCGGGACGCTAACAATATGTTTCTATAAAGTTCAGGTGATATAATTAATTAAAACATTTTTTAAACAATTATTTTGCCCAAAAAACTTGAATTTTTGAGGCTACACGACAAGTGCTAATCGAATATCGACAGATCTATGTATTTTAACGTAATTCTCATATAGTTCGGGACGCGTACAATATGTTTCTATAAAGTTCAGGTGATATAATTAATTAAAACATTTTTTAAACAATTATTTTGCTTGAAAAACTTGAATTTCTAAGGCTACACGACAAGTGCTAATCGAATATCGACAGATCTAATTATTTTAACGTAATTCTCATATAGTTCGGGACGCGTACAATATGTTTCTGTAAAGTTCCGGTGATATAATTAATTAGAACATTTTTTAAACAATTATTTTGCTTGAAAAACTTGAATTTTTATGGCTACACGACAAGTGCTAATCGAATATCGACAGATCTAATTATTTTAACGTAATTCTCATATAGTTCGGGACGCGTACAATATGTTTCTATAAAGTTCAGGTGATATAATTAATAATAACATTTTTTAAACAATTATTTTGCCCGAAAAACTTGAATTTCTAAGGCTACACGTCAAGTGCTATTTGAATATCGACAGATCTATTTATTTTAACGTAATTCTCATATAGTTCGGGACGCGTACAATATGTTTCTATAAAGTTCAGGTGATATAATTAATTAAAACATTTTTTAAACAATTATTTTGCCCAAAAAACTTGAATTTTTGAGGCTACACGACAAGTGCTAATCGAATATCGACAGATCTATGTATTTTAACGTAATTCTCATATAGTTCGGGACGCGTACAATATGTTTCTATAAAGTTCAGGTGATATAATTAATTAAAACATTTTTTAAACAATTATTTTGCTTGAAAAACTTGAATTTCTAAGGCTACACGACAAGTGCTAATCGAATATCGACAGATCTAATTATTTTAACGTAATTCTCATATAGTTCGGGACGCGTACAATATGTTTGTATAAAATTCAGGTGATATAATTAATTAGAACATTTTTTAAACAATTATTTTGCCCGAAAAACTTGAATTTCTAAGGCTACACGTCAAGTGCTAATTGAATATCGACAGATCTATGTATTTTAACGTAATTCTCATATAGTTCGGGACGCGTACAATATGTTTCTATAAAGTTCCGGTGATATAATTAATTAGAACATTTTTTAAACAATTATTTTGCCCGAAAAACTTGAATTTCTAAGGCTACACGTCAAGTGCTATTTGAATATCGACAGATCTATTTATTTTAACGTAATTCTCATATAGTTCGGGACGCGTACAATATGTTTCTATAAAGTTCCGGTGATATAATTAATTAGAACATTTTTTAAACAATTATTATGCTTGAAAAACTTGAATTTCTAAGGCTACACGACAAGTGCTAATCGAATATCGACAGATCTAATTATTTTAACGTAATTCTCATATAGTTCGGGACGCTTGCAATATGTTTCTATAAAGTTCAGGTGATATAATTAATTAAAACATTTTTTAAACAATTATTTTGCCCAAAAAACTTGAATTTTTGAGGCTACACGTCAAGTGCTAATCGAATATCGACAGATCTATGTATTTTAACGTAATTCTCATATAGTTCGGGACGCGTACAATATGTTTCTATAAAGTTCCGGTGATATAATTAATTAGAACATTTTTTAAACAATTATTTTGCCCGAAAAACTTGAATTTCTAAGGCTACACGTCAAGTGCTATTTGAATATCGACAGATCTATTTATTTTAACGTAATTCTCATATAGTTCGGGACGCGTACAATATGTTTCTATAAAGTTCAGGTGATATAATTAATTAAAACATTTTTTAAACAATTATTTTGCTTGAAAAACTTGAATTTCTAAGGCTACACGACAAGTGCTAATCGAATATCGACAGATCTAATTATTTTAACGTAATTCTCATATAGTTCGGGACGCGTACAATATGTTTGTATAAAATTCAGGTGATATAATTAATTAGAACATTTTTTAAACAATTATTTTGCCCGAAAAACTTGAATTTCTAAGGCTACACGTCAAGTGCTATTTGAATATCGACAGATCTATTTATTTTAACGTAATTCTCATATAGTTCGGGACGCGTACAATATGTTTCTATAAAGTTCCGGTGATATAATTAATTAGAACATTTTTTAAACAATTATTATGCTTGAAAAACTTGAATTTTTAAGGCTACACGACAAGTGCTAATCGAATATCGACAGATCTAATTATTTTAACGTAATTCTCATATAGTTCGGGACGCGTACAATATGTTTCTATAAAGTTCCGGTGATATAATTAATTAGAACATTTTTTAAACAATTATTATGCTTGAAAAACTTGAATTTCTAAGGCTACACGACAAGTGCTAATCGAATATCGACAGATCTAATTATTTTAACGTAATTCTCATATAGTTCGGGACGCGTACAATATGTTTCTGTAAAGTTCCGGTGATATAATTAATTAGAACATTTTTTAAACAATTATTTCACCCGAAAAACTTGAATTTTGAGAGCTAGACGTGAAATGCTAATCGAATATCAACAGTTCTATTTATTTAAACGCATTTTTCATATAGTTTTGGACGCGTACAATAGTTTTTTAAAAAGATACGGTGTTTTAATTAATTAAAACATTGTTTAAACAGTTATTTTTCCCGGAAAACTTGATTTTTGAGGACTAGACGTGAAATGCTAATCGAATATCGACAGTTTTATTTATTTTAACGCAGTTCTCATATAGTTTCAGACGCGTACAATAATTTTCTAAAGAGTTTTGGTAATATAATTAATTAAAACATCTTTTAAACAATTATTTTGCCCGAAAAACTTGAATTTTGAGGGCTAGACGTGAAATGCAAATTGAATATCAACAGTTCTATTTATTTTAACGCAGTTTTCATATAGTTCTGGACGCGTACAATAGTTTTTGGAAAGTTACGGTGTTATAATTAATAAAAACATTTTTTAAACAATTATTTTGCCCGGAAAACTTGAATTTTTAAAGCTAGACTTGAAATGCTAATCAAATATCGACTGATCTATTTATTTTAACGTAATTCTCACATAGTTCCGGACGCGTACAATAATTTGCTATAGAATTCAGGTGATATAATTAATTAAAACATTTTTTAAACAATTATATTTTCCGGAAAACTTGAATTTTGAGGGTTGACGGGAAATGCTAATCGAATATCGAGAATTCTATTTATTTTAACACAGTTTTCCTATAGTTCCGGACGCGTACAATAATTTTCTAAAAAGTTCGCCAGAAAGTGAAAGTTTTGAAAATTGATTGAAAATTAACAGGTAACATTACATATAATATATTATAATTTTTAATTTATTTAAAGGGGATTAAGTATGGAGATAAAGTATGTAAGAGTGATATTAAGAAACATGAAAATATAATATAATCACTAATTTGTGTTTAGTGAGTGAGAGAGGGGTGGAGGGAGGAGAGTGGGAGAGCGTGAGAGATAAAGAAGAGGATTAAATAAGAAAGTAAAGTGTAAGAGTAATATTGAACAATATGAAAATAATATAATTAATATCATTAATATTATAATTAATAATTTAGAGAGTGGGAGAAAGAGCGTGAGATAGAGAAGGGCATTAAATATGATAAAGTGTGTGAGAGTAATATTACAGAAGAAAAAAAAGTGCAATGTTCAATATAAAAATGCTAAGTGGCGCGCGCGAAGCGCGCGCAATGTTGTGGTCTAGTATATATAAATTATATAAATATTTAAAATTAAAAACATTTGAATCCTAAAGTATCTTATTTTTTAATTAATTTTAAAGAAGCAGTATATAAGTTATATTTTTACATTTTAAAATATAATCTTTAAGAAACCTGGTGTTGAGAAGTTAAAAATAGAAAAATGACACCAAATTATTGCTAATAAAGAATAATTCTCAAAATAAAAAGAACTGATGCAAATTTTGTGAATTATTTTGTACAATAAATGCAAACTAACGCGATTATGCATGCGATTTGCAATTGCCTCAGGTATGGCGGTGAAACAAAAATTATTGTCGTTGTAGCAGGAAATGATTTATCGCTCCGTTGTTGCATTACTGTCGTTCAACGCATCTGATCGTTACGCAGCGTTACGTTAGTTGGGTTCGATCAGCAATGTAGATCGTGAATGATTGTCACTGCAGTTTCAGCGGATGATATGGTCGGTTGGACAAATCATAATTGCTCGCGGGAGAATGAAAATACGCGTGTCATAATAACACGTCGCAACGTACCAAGCATAAATTATATTCTCGAATTATGGTAATACGCGTTTAAAAATCTGTGGTTATAATAGTTGAAAGCACAATGGGCATTTTCTGCAAATTTGATTCAATGAAAACGATGAAATGCAATGAAATGTATTATATGCAAAAGATTGTCTTTTTCCTCTTTTTTTTTTCATTTTGTCCGTTTTACTGCCACAAGTTGAATATAACAACTAATTTGAATTACTATCATCATATTACAAGTGTTTTAAATCAAAATTTATCACAACATGATTTATCAAGAATGCTCATGAAAAATTATTTTTATCCTTTCAATTATAGAAATGAATACGTTAGGCTTAATATATTTATTTTTTTTACATAAGAAAAGGTATACATATATCACATTCAAAGATTCACGAGCGTTGAATCTTTTGAGGTTAAATAATTACCGATAAACAGTTTTAAGAAGTATTTATTATTATTTGTATTTTACAAAATTTGATCAACAACGTTTACAACACGATCTGACGATGCAAACAAATCGCCAATTATAATTATAATTGTAATGAACGATCTTCAACATGAAAAGTGCATTCTGTTATCGCAGTCATCAAATGGGAACAACGCATCTGTAACAGGAAACTTTTGCTTTGAAGCAACTGCGATCAATCGCCATTACGATTGACGAAGGCGTGATGGCGCGATACGGCTAATGAACGAAATAAACCCGGTTTCCGGGAATAGCTTTCGCGATACAAGTGATAGCCTATCCTCGACGTTCTCCGGTAACAGCTCGAGAAGTGTCCATTGAAAAATTCCATGCATACGCGAGCAAGAGGTGCACAGCAATAGCGCGGAATTGTAGCCGCTTGTTTTATCCGCGGAAATATACATACTGTAGTGTCTTTCATTCTTCATGAGTTTTGGATGCTGCGACCTTTTCACGTATTATTTGCATATTACTGTGCATTGCTTGTCATAATTTATTTGGGAGAAATCGAATGTCAATATTAAACTAAACACTGAATTCAGTACACACTGAAGATCTATAAGTTTCCCAAGATTATATATAATAATTAAGAAAAATCTTAGAAGTTTTTTTTTACTCTTTTAAAATCTCCTTTATATTCCACAAGTACTGTTCCCTCTACCTCTTTACACTTGGGATCTATTAGCTAACTGCTAACTCGTTTATAGCTCTTTCACGGGGAACAAGGAAGTGTACCGGAAACTATCGTACTGTACTGTCACGAATTGTGCACAAGGAACGCTGAGAGTAGCTCGAACGAAAGGAGAAGGGTTGGTCGAGTAGAAATAGCTTGTTGCATTCAGACGAGGATAAACCTTGGCTGGCTCCATCGTGTTTACTTTGTAGAATGGCTCGTAGGTATTCGGCTTCGTAGCTACCCTCCTGTCGGTACTGCAAACGTTTGACCGTTCGTAACCAACCCTCGCGCCAGCGCTTTTATTCCGTCAGTGTCCGGGTGAGTTGTACCGTGAAATATGTAAAGGAAAGCACAAGGTGGAAAGGTCCATTTCACTCGGTGAAAATGGAGACGGCAGGTTTATCTTTTTCTCCCGTGGAAAACCTTTAATTGAAACGATCTGATCTCGCTGTGTTTTTCTGTGCAATGCGAGAAATTCTTCTTTCATTTTGTACCGTATTCTTTTAATCTGCGAAAACTTTTTATTATGAACCTCGCAGCTTTAAAAATAATAGATGTTATTGACTTGACCAGTATATTGAAAAAAATGATATTAATTTTTTTAGATTAAATTTGTAATATAAAAATTGAAATATATAACATAAACAAAATAAGTGACGATTGTTTTGTGATATTCTGTACGTAATTGTAACATATTATTTCTTGACTCGGTACGTAACTCGAATATGGCGCCCATTGTTGTGATTGAGTAACACGCTGTCTGTTCTACGGTAATATGAATCGGTCAACAACGATCTTAATGTTCGACCTGTCGCACAGATGCACTTCTGCGTTGCTTCATCGATATAGTACCATCCCGAGTTAGTCGACTAAACAATGTCCAAGTTTCGCTTCTCGTTTCATCATCGAAAAGCCATTGTCTGCCATTCACGTATCGTTGAAGACGAGGCAAACAAGACGGTCGACTCGTAGTCCCTCCCTGCTTCAAGATTGTATCTCCGACTACATCATTGAGCTGCGAATACCAGGCGAGTGATTTCAAACTCTCGTGATATACGAACGGAATCTCGAACTATGTTACTTCAACGCTCTTTGTAGCAAACTCGAAAGCGCACTAAGATTGCAGAAACGACTCGGTAGTTCACGAGACGGAAAAGTTGTTTGAAATCAATTTTTTTCTCTTTGTAATCTTCTCAGTTTAGCAAAAAATTTACAATTGAAAATTCTGCCTTAAAAGAGGATTAAATCAAAAATAAGATTAGAATCTAAAAGGTTGAGACGATCACTTAATAGGAAACGACAATGAGAAAGACCTAGTAATAACTTTAATTTTTTAGATCATTATAATGATCATTTTAATTCAAAAGACTCGGGTATATATTTTTAATAGATATAAAAGATGTAAATACGTTTCCTTTTAATCTCTCTATATTTCTTATATTATTTTATGTGAATATAAAATTACATCCATAAAAAAATGTTATTTGCATTTCTTAAATTTACTAAATTTATTTTTAATTAATTAGTTGAGCTACATTTAATTAGCTATGCGAATACTTTAATATATGCATATTCAGTCTTAAAGTATCTTAATTTTTATTGCACTTTATCTATTTTTTGTACAACCCCTAACATTAATTTAATTATATAGTCATTTACAATGTAGAAAAATATAATAACTTGTTGGAAAAAGTTCTGCCCTTTAGTCTAAATCTTGATTAACGAAGAAGTTTCGATTAAACGATCAACAAAATTGTGTGGCGATGAGTAGCGAGTGTCGTGGGAATCGAGGGAGAGTGTTGCTTGTCGACTTATTAAATTTACCAAGCCACAAATTCCAGCCCCGGGGAGATGGTGGATTTCGGGTCCGCAGCCGGCCTGCGTAACACCGGCTGCAGATTCTCTTCTCTCTCCGCAGTAGATGGAGTATAATGTACAACTTCAGGACCACCAAATTCCCTCCTAAATACCCCGCCTAACTGGCTTACTGACTGCAGTTGGAACCGGAGCGCTGCTAGTGGTGCCAGGGGCTGCTCGCCTTTCTCGGGCTTACCACGCACACGTGTATCGCCACGCGAGTTCGTAGGTCCGATATTACCTAGCGAATATCTCGTAAATACAAGTACCGGTGTCACGCTGCAGAGCGTTTTCAGAGTACCAATTCCGTTCCTCAGAGCCTCACTTACCTATGGAAAGAGAGAGAAATCGTTAGTGCTCTGGTCTTTGCACCTCGATTACATTCTTGGGCATGATCGCGGAGAAATGTATCGTAAATGAAGTGCATGGAGATGTAATCTTTTCCTCTAAGACGTAATGCGGCATTAGAGATGCGATACTGAGCTGAAACACGAATATATTTTCAAATCTGCAGCACAAGTAGAATATATATCTATTTATTTTTGCTTGAAAAAGCATTTTGTTTTTTCTTTTATTAAAAGATGAACATAAAAGAAATTTTGTTTTATATTATACATTAATTACAAAGTTATACAAAATTATATTATAAATTTTCGTAAATACATAAATTTATATATTATAAATACTATTACATTGTTTTAATTTTACAATAATTAATTCTTTTGATATTTAAAAGTTATTATAAGTCAGTAATATAAGAAAAATAGTGTTTATAAATTTTTAACTTTTTGAGTATAGATTATTCTCTCAATAGAAAAAGAAAATAGTATTTTAAAATTTATTTGAATTAATCATATTTTTATCATAAATAGAGCATTCTCGATAAAACATAAAGAACATTTTCAACGTACATGCCTAAAATTTATTTTTGCTTTGAGCTGTTTAAGCTTCTGGAGCATTAATATACCAAGTCATACTACGCTCCCTAATAAGGTCACTCATCGTCTCTTGTAAAGTTTTTAACGGTATGTTTTCGTGAATCACCTCATTATTTTAACGTTTCTTGTAGGTTTTGAATTTTTAGTTGGCTGTAATGTCTTGAAAAATAAAAGTACTGTACTTGTTTTGTTCAGAAACTTTTCCGTAAGACAAGTTGAGTTTACATAGTTTCAGCTCACACACACAGTAAAAAAAACATTTTGTATTTATATTGAAATCGGTCCTTGTTAAAATTTTTATGTTAAAATTTAATATAATACATTTGCTTGTTACATTAACATATTACTGTTGTATTAATTCAAGTAAAATGTTAAATTATTAGAATAACCGGGAAAAGTGTAAAAGTATTAAAATGTGCATGTATTTTTAATTTTACACAAATATGTTCCTTATTATCAGTGATAAAATTTATCCGTTAAAATTGACAAAAAAAATATTAAATTTATTCTATAATATAAGAGTGATTGTTATTTCTCAACGTGATCTCGTGACATATATTATATTAACACATATATAATATTGTCAAAATAACATATTATATGTTACTTTGACATAATTTTCTCATTAAATTGTTACATAAAAGTTATGTCAAATTATAGAATTTACATTTATTTTTATATTAAAATATAAGATAATATTTATGCTGCTGTTTAACGTGTGCTTAAAATGTTAAATTAACAGAAAAATTTCTGTGGACCGTTTTGGACATGCAATATGTGTTAAATTTAACACAAATTTTTCAACTGTCTGTGTATATGTATATATAAAGATATAATTAGAATAAAAAAATTTTTTAGCTACAAATTTATATTTCGGAAATACTACGCGTTCAGATCAATTGTCACCTTTTTTTCCTAAAATAATGGCTTCATCAGTTACACTTTCCCCATTTCAATTTCTGTCTTCCTGTCGAGACGGAGCAGAAAATGTCCTTGAGAAGAGATAGATACAACAAAAAGGGTTCTGCAGACGAAGGGATTCCAAGTGAACGAAACCTCGCGCAGCTCGTGCCATCTTAACGAACTTCGAACCGCTCTTAAAATGAAGCGACACGATGAAAATAGTGGAAGGGGCAAAAGGTCGATTGGAGGAAGAACGAGAAGGAAAACCACTTGACGTGGAGGCGACGAGACAACCTGAATACGGGCGGAAGACGGGAAAGGATGCGAGAAAGAGGAAAGACGGCCTGCCATCCGACCGACGGAGGGCTAGAGAATAGAGAGACAATACAGTCAGCAGCAGACGCGGCAAATTGCCCGTTAATAATCCGTACGAGGGCGGGTGTGGGTGGAGGACGAAAGGATAGAAGCAGAGGGTTGGTTGCACAACCCCGTCTTTCTCGTTTTCGTCGGATGAAGGGCGCCGGATGAAATATTCCACTCTGATCCGATGTAATTGCGACGTCGTGCTTGAAAATTCTCCCGGGTCTGTCCCTTCCCAGGTCTTTCTCCTTTCCGCAACGCCGCCATTGCCATCGCTATCGCCATTACCACAACTAGTGTTAGCCTTTCTCACTCTTTATCTCTTTCTTAGGCTATCTTTCTCCATCTCGATTGCTTTTTTGTGAATATCCCATTTAAAATTATCTTCCAAGTTATACAATTTGCTCAAATTGTACAGTGCCATGATAAATTATCAATTAGAGAAAAATAACGATACACACACATTGCATTTAATAAAATATATTTTTAATTTTAAATATAAATATTTGAACTAAATAGAAAGAGAGAGAGAGAGAGAGAGAGAGAGACGGAGGAAGAAGTGGTGGAGGAGGAGGAGGAGGAAGAGAAGAAAAGATAAATAATATTTAAAATTCTATTACTAGGATATTTAATGTTTTGACATTTGTAATAAATATGATTATCCTTAATTAATTTTTGTTACTGAAAAGTGTTTGAAATTTTCGCACAAGTCGAAAAAATTAGCAATGCTAAAACAGCAAACTACGTACATTAAAGTAGCGAGCATGTAGAGCTGTGGCGTGTTTATCGTTCTACGTCAGCTGCGGTCCCGAACGGATTAGATCTCGTTCCTGTTTGTATCCTAGGCGAATTAACTCCCAAGTAATCGATGAATATCTGAGGATGGTAATTATGGTGCGAAACCTCTTACATTGCTTTGGTTTCTCATTTAAATTGTATTTTAAGTTATGCGATAAATAAGCGTTTCCCCGAAATCGACTTATTGTCACATTGAAGATATATTTCGTCAAGTAGCAATAAATAAAGAATAAAAATATAGATATTTGGATTTATAAAAGCGATCAACTCAACAATATTTTTTTCTTTGAAAAAAATATATATATTATGTTACTCATTAAACATAAACCATGTACATTTTTATAATTTGATACATTGCTTATAAAATTTTGTTAAAATTATTTGTAAAATTTTATTTAAAAATGGTCAAATATGTTTAAAATGTAGGTTAATCTTTATTCTGGATTTAATCTCTAATGTAATTTTTATCTTAAGATTGATATTTTATTATATTATTTGGATATTAAGTCAAGCGTAAAATGAAAAAGCTATTATAAAAAGAAAATATAATCTCATCGTACAAAAAATCTCATAAAACACATTTCATTTTGATTGCAAAAAGGAGATACACTTTTGCATATTGGAATTTGTGCTGATAATCCGCCAATCGAATAGTATTATTTTGCAGAAATTAATTTACAACAGTAATCAGATACTAATAATCTAATGTGAACGGATGATCCAAATGTGCACTTTGGCGTGAAGTCGGTTTTGCACGCGACGCGTGTGCATTACACACCCGTCGTAACATTAATTACTCACGCGAATCTTCAAAATTAATTACATCATCGTTAATTTCTTCATCGTTAAATTATCAAATTAATTATTGCCAAATATGTATCGGCTATCTATTGAAATTAATTTTCATATTCTGTTAAACTTCCTTAATTATTTTAATCCAATCTTTATCCTTGCATATATCTTGTTTGTCATTAAATAACAGTAATAAAATATTTGATACACTCTCTCTTTCTCTCTCTCTCTCTCTCTCTCTTCTCTCCCCCCCCTTCCCCCCGTCTCTCCCCGTTTCTCCCCGTCTCTACCCGTTTCTCCCCGTCTCTCCCTGTCTCTCCCTGTCTCTCCCGGTCTCTCCCGGTCTCTCCCCGTTTCTCCCCGTCTCTCCCTGTCTCTCCCGGTCTCTCCCCGTCTCTCCCCGTCTCTCCCGGTCTCTCCCCGTCTCTCCCGGTCTCTATCCGTCTCTCCCGGTCTCTCCCGGTCCTCTCCCGGTCTCTCCCCGTCTCTCCCCGTCTCTCCCCGTCTCTCCCCGTCTCTCCCCGTCTCTCCCGGTCTCTCCCGTCTCTACCCGTCTCTTCTCGTCTCTCCCCGTCTCTCCCCGTCTCTCCCGATCTCTCCCGTCTCTCCTTGTCTCCCGGCGAATATTTAAAGCAGTTTAATTCGTATAGTTAAATTAAAGACGATAATAACTTTTACGTGTGAGTATGCTTGATAAGAAAAAGACAGAAAAGTGCACGGGTATGACGTAAATAATTCAACTTTATTGGAAAGTTCAAAAAGTTTAATTTTGACGTAATTGTGTTAATCTTCTAAATGCTCATTTTCGGCCAAGAAGAGCATAAATGTTCTGCCAAACAGATGAGCTATAATTCTTGATCTTAAGAAAAGTGCGGACACGTAATTAAACTTTCTTAGTTGCATCTGCACCGTACCCGAACGAAGTTACATAAAAGTTCCTTTGCGTTACAAAGGAGAAGCGTACTTGACAGGGTGACATCGACTAGGAGCAATCGAGATGAAATGAAAAAGGAAAAAAGATTGATATGACTTCTGTAAAAAATAATACGAGGCTATGAATGAGACCTTCTTAAAGCCCATGTGTTAGTCCATTAACATACCTAAGGTTTATTAACAACAAAGTTAGAATGAAAAAATTAGGTTAAAAAAAATAAAAATGAAATTTGTTTTAATAATGACGATTGTGACTTTAGATTGGATTTTATTAAATGAATGCATAGTGATAAATTATAATTAGTGATTATTCTGTTCTTATACGTATCCGAAAGTTACACGCTATATTAATATGTCAAAGTACTCTAATATCCGCCATGGAATATTGCATGCACTATACAGTAATCGGTTCCCTATCCATCCTAGACTTTTATTTTAGTAATAATAATAATTTTTATCTAATAATCAATGTTCTCTATCTGTTCTTCCAACAGGTATGGTCACTGATTTAAAACTGTACATATCGATTTTGAAATACTTTTTTTCCATTTGAGCAGTTGTATATTTAGTTGTCTATTCATTATTACATATTTTTAAGTTCTTGTACTTTTATTATAAAAAATGATTGACGATGTGTATTGCGTTACTAATTTACTAATAATTTCTTCTCCATTTATCTATCATGATAACATTCTTATTTGAAGAGATCATCAATGGACTTTAATAAATAATAAGATTGTCAAAGTTATATACAAATCGTTAATTTTATTTTGTACAACATAAATGAACATTGACAATTCTTTAAAATTTATTAAACAGTTACAAAGATCTTTATAAAATGCTCATTCAACATATACACGCTTTATTCTACGAGCAATATAATTGTAATAAAAGCCGTAGCACGGAAGAAGTAGCTATGGTCTATTTAGAAAGTTTTCTGACATGTATTTCCTGAACATTTGTGCGCACGTGCTATTCGTCGTTTCTAACTTCTTCCATAACGCGTAGTGTCGGTTCATTGTCGAGAAATTGTTCGCAGTATAAACTGACATGGTGTCCGTCGATTTTCTTTTCCTTCTGAAAGAGACAAGCGCGAAAATCGATGCCGGGGCGCCGGCGTGTACTTCTGGAAAATTTGAAAAATTTTCGTAATCTCGTTAGAAAGAGACGAAACTCCTCCCCAATCGCGTATGCCAAGAGAGATTCGAGTGGAGGAGCAACTTTCTTAACTCGTGTCCCAGAGTAACTGCCAGTCGCGAACTAAAAACTTGTTCCGCGAAATTACCTCGTAAGTCGGGCTCGCCGACTACGGGCTCCGTTCGGCTCCGGAAGCATTTTCACGTCGGCCCTCGCTTCCGGCGCACAGCAGAGCCCACGCGAAGCATTGTCGAAATCTCGCGATGTACGTCGAATTCTCGATCGGATGGACAATTCAGGAGATTGCGGTGCTTCGACGGCATGGGTGGACTGTAAAGTTGTTTCCGACGGCTTTCGGATCGTTCGCAAGACCGAAAATCCGATACCTACATACATATATATGTATAGACATATATGTGTATTATTTATATATATGTACCAATATATACAATATATCAGCATCCAAAATTCGAGGTCAAATGCGAAAGGCACTCCGCGTGTTTCCACGATCAATTCTCGTTTCCTTAAGATGAGAAAACTTAGATTTAAATAAACGCCATAATTGAACGCTAAATTATGTCCTCGTACGCTTTTAATGCATGCGCGCATGTAATATACAATTAACTAAACATTTTTAATTGAATTTACTACAAAAAAGATCCACATTTATTTTAATTCTCTTAATTTTTGCAGTTTTTGCTATTGATTAGTTTGTATTATTTTTTTCTAATATTCTCCTCTTTTTCATTGCCATTTTTTACTATCAAATTTAAATTACATGTACAAATATAACATAATGCCTTTAACACTCTGTGTCTAATATACATATGACGCGCTTGTCAATGAGACATGCTTATCGGCAAAATCTTAATGGAGAAAGAATTACATGACTTGTTGAAAGGCTTTGGTATAATTATGTTGATGTTAAAAATATAATACGATTTACAGGATAATTTAATCTATTTTTTTATAATATATTTTTAAGTATAATCTATATTTTAGTGTTATTACGTATTTTTTATTTTATTACTTATTATTTATTTATTTTCTAAATATCACAGTAATGAATGCTAGAGAGTTACAATAGCATCATTATTTGTGAAAGAGCAAATCGCAATTGTATTTTTTAATTTCAATAATGGAAGGATAAATGAGTTTAACGTTATCTCATTATATATACTTGGATTATATAATATTTAATTCTAATTATTTAATCCATTAAAGAGTAAATAATATTTTATAATCTAAATAATGAAGTATTTATTAATACATATATCTATTTCTAATTTAACTAGAAATTACTTTTTTAATTATCTTGATTATATCTTGATATTACATATTCAAATTTAGCATTCTTGTACATAAATTTAAGAATCTAAATTAACTCATGAAATACACATGTAATAAGGATTAACATAAGTATAATCTATTTTTATCACATGATCTTTTCGTGTTTTGGAAGTTTTGATCTCTCAAAAGTTTATTATTTTCACCATCCTTTGTACCTTCATTCGTTCACTTTTCACTCTTTCAACCACTCTCCTGCTGATCCATTTTACGTTTTCTTGTCACGACAAAAGAATGCTTGTATCCTGTCTCTCTTACTTTCATTGAAGGACATTAATATCGTCATTGTTCACAGTTTTCGTCTCTTCTCTTTATAGATTTAGAGATTGTCTTCGCTTGCCTGCCTCGGCCGTTCCCTTTGGCATGAGTAAAAATGAATTTTCCTCTCTATTATGTCCTGTTTCCTTTTCACTACCTTTCCTGCCATTTTCTGTTGGTTTCTCTATTGCTCTGTAATGCGCATTCTTCTTTCTGTTTGCAAGCGTTTATCCATCACGTTTTCACGCATTTTGTTTGCTGTCCGCTACGTTTTTGCTTTATTACAAGGATCTTACTGTGTAACTTTTTTTCACGTAATACTTCTCGGTCTCGTTTCCCACAATCGGCTTTAGTATATCAGCTCTCAAGTAATGTCTTATCGTCCCTTTTCTCTAACTCATGTAAAATTTATATATCTTACAAAAAATTTAATAAATTAACAATAAAGAATAAACAGAGACAATAATTATTTTATAAAAGTATTTAAATTAATACAATATTAGATAATTATTTTAAAAAATTTTTTCTTATTTTTTGATAGCCTGAACATCTATTTTGTCACTTTCTAAAATTCTTATTGTTACTTTTATTTTACGTAATTTCTAATTTCTATCAACTTCTTTCTTGATTTCTTTTTTGTAAAGAAAGACAAGTATCTCTTCATAGAACGATTAATCAAAAATACATACTTAATTACGCATGATGAATAAAACACAAAATATAAATGATTGATTACAAACGACAAATAATGTATTGCTGTTCGGTAATCAATGAGAAGTTACATATTAAAAAAGATTAAATGGCACTCTCATAATATGCGATATACTGGAAACTTCAAAGCTCGAAAATTTAATTATCACTGTAATGGAACACAATTTAGATCCTTCAATTACAATGGCACGACATACGCATTACGAATTTTCAATTAATTTTTAAATATTATTTACACATGTGATAATACATATTTATCTATATGCTTATTTATAAATTATTAATTATTCCTTGAAATGATTATTTTAATATAATAAAATAATGAATAACAAATTTTTAATTAACTCTCTCGGGGACAACACTCTGGGTCAATTTGAGCCATACATCGACTTTGTTCAAAAATATCTTTAAAGCAGTTTAAAAAATGGCAGGCCTAAGTAAAACAACAAAAGCAAAAAAATTTGAGGGGATTTCTTGTTTTTCGCAAGTTTTTTAACTATATAAATTTTTTCTAAAATATTTGAACTTTAGCTCAGAATTTTTTGGCAGCAATCAGATTGATTGTCTTTAAATGGCAACAGATGAAAGAGTGCGCAGAGACACGTTGATTCAGAGTGTTCTTCGTGTCTGAAAAAATAGGTGTATTCCTTGAGGGTTAAAGTACGTGTTGAAATTATTCATTTTAGATTCAGATTATTTCAAAGCTCAACATCTCTCTCTCTCTCTCTCTCTCTCTCTCCTTCTTTCCTCTCTCCCTCCCTTTCTCCCTCTCTCCCTCCCCCCTCTTCAAAATCAACAACATTTGTAAAATCATTTAATAAAATTATTTCTCATTTTATCTGAAATATAATAAAATTGTAGGATTATATAAAAATATAAATGCAGAAAAACGCTTTTGTATAATTATAACACGATTATCATACATTAACTGCGATGAAATAAATTAAATAGTACATTAACGTTTGCATACAATTACTAGTGATATAATTTTTATAGTGAAAGCTCAAATATGTTCATATCCGTTTGTTCATGTACAAATTAATAACAACGTATGTCGAAATCAATTTATTAATTGTCATTCAACCTTGCAAATTGTTGTCCAATCGATATAATTATTTTAATGTGAAACAGTCATGATATAAATTAGCGCAAATCTACATGATATGGACTGCAGGTTATTTAAATATGCATCGCAGAAAGGCAAGTAATTTAAAACAAATGCTCACTCACGTGGATCCCGTTCATATTCAATTATTATTTGCCACTCGCATTGAAAATCTCGGACAACTGTCCTAATTAATTAACAGATTAAATATTAAATTTGTTCGAGAAAATTATGAATTTGCTTCTTATTTACATGTACTACATTAATTGCTCGTAATAAAAAATATACATACATATATATACATACATCGATTCCAATAATATGACTTTTCCAGGCTTGGTTATTTTTTTAAAGCTTTACTGTTAAGTAAAAAAAACTTATAACTCTACTTAGATATTCGGGCAAAAATTATTTAATATTACAGTCAGCCTGTTTTTATAAGAAAAAGTAAATAATAGAAAAAGTAGGCAGCATAAAACTGAATATAAATTTATAGATATTTGATGAATGTTCGTAAGAAATTTATTACCGTGTAATTATCACATCTAACAGCTCCATTTAATGCATTTGCTATTGCTAATGGTGACAAATTTACGTAACACCAACGAGATTATACTGCAATTCAAAATATAAATTTCTCCCAGTAACCTCGTGCGAGTGATCGGATCCGTTTCCCATTTTCCTGATCAACCGCGTCGAAACTGGCATCGAAAACGCGCCGGTAATATGAGCTTCAACATTCCATCGCGTTTCTCCGGCGTCGGGTTTCCCCGGGCGGGTTAAAAGCGAGTCTCTTCGAATAAAGCTTTCGAATAGCTCCGAGCCAAAGGCTGTGCGAAATACATTGTATGTATGTGCGAATTCGCGCACAGGGGCACGTATATAAATCGAGAATGCCTGCGTCTCATCATGCATACTCGTGCGAACTTCGTGAGCGAATACAAAAGTGTATGAGGTTGTTGTGAATCTCTTACAAAACTCATGACATGAGGATAGCGAGAAGAGATTACATTTCCAGCGTGTAATACGCGGAATGAGACACCTAACTTTACTGTCTAAAATTTCTTTCTGCGACATAAAATGAAACGCTGCATATGTATCTTGTACCGGTTGGCTCATGAAGCTTACAACACACTATTATATTCTTTTATAAATACAAAACGCACTCTTTTTCCAACAAAATTAAACTAATATTCTTAGAAACAATATATTATTAGGAATATATATTATTAATAAATTAATTTCATGTTAAAAATAAGTATTTCCAGGAAAAATAGCTTTTTATAAAAATATATTTCGTTATTATTACGCGAATAAAGAAAATTTTGTAAAATAAATTTTATACAAATGGATCATAAAACCCTTTTATTAATGGTTGCATGCGTTAACGTATATATAATAACATCGATGCTTAATTATAAAGTACAAACACATGTGCTTATACATGCATATAATATGAACAAAAATAATTATTATACCAACATAAAAATGCGTTGAAAATTATATCGTGTTAATATTCAGCTATATAATATTGTACTAAAAATTACGAAAAATTAGAATTTAGAATTAAAATTTTAAATTAAATATTTAAAAATGGAAAAAGCAGAGTACTGAAAAAAATTTGATGATAAAATAAATAAAAAAAATAAAAAGAAGACTTTACGCTCAAGTTAGTAAAACTTTTAGAAAGAAAAATAATGTGACTGATGACTTTAAACACACTTTCTAAATGCTTTCTAAAAATTAGAATTAAACAAAAAAAAGTATCATTGGAATATATTTTGTATTTCAACTTTTTAATTGTTAGATTATTTTAACTGAAATTATTGTATTATTTTAAGTCGTGCTGCGCATCCGAAATTTTTTAATCAATTTGCTTCTCTTTAAAAAAAATTATAAGGATGTGAGATAAATATTCTCGGAGTTTACTTATTTGTGTTATAAAATTTGCATACGCTTAAAGTTTACATCTTCTATTTATCACGGAACGAAGCGATTCTTTGGATAATCTGAATATACCGAAATGTGTATGTAATTTTATTAAATTTTAAATTTATTCACGTATACAAATTTTTTGTAGATTATGATGAATCTGTAATCTGCAACGTCTGATTAGAGGAGAAGAATCGTTTCCTCTTTCCTATCTGTCGAAAGCAAGAAACTAAAGTCACTTTCGTCAACCGCAGCGAGTTGATTGCTCGTCCCTTTGTGCCCTCGGCCTAGTTTTCTTCCTTTGTACCTTTCTACCACTTTCACGGCACTCTGGTCCTTCTCCCACCAATTCTCTCTGTGCACACGATCCTTTTTCTCCTTCGTTCGGGATCTCCTCAGCTCTCGGTCCACCCCAGACATTACCGTGTCTTTACTGTTTTTTGCGTCTGCAGGCTCGTTATTCTCTACGGTCGTAAAAGAAACGGCAGTTTTACTCCGGGAACGCAATGTCGGCACTTGCGATGCACCATTTGCCCATATGATCTAGTAGTATGCTTAACTTTATTATCTATGTTCTCTGTAATTTCTTCAATTATTGCGAAAAGTTGAAAAACCAGCAGAGATTTAAAATTTTTTTTTTCTTTGTTTCTAATCTAGAGATATATAAAAGTGTAAAAATAAAAGAAACGTACAGTAAAAATATTTGTAATTCTAACATTCAACTATTTTGTAAATATATTATTATACATATATGCAAGTTAAATATATACATGTACGTTATCTTTTATAATTATTGTCCTCATATTTTGCTACTTGTCTTTTGACAATTTAAACTTGATCTTAAGAAAGAATTTAATTATGAAGCATAGAAAGCAAATGAGTTAATTTTTTATACAAGAGTATTAAGAGAGAATAAAACGTTGAGCTTCTAAGACTGACAAATGCGACGCGTCCGAAAAGCGCAATGAATGTCCGCGGCTTTTGCGTGGTGTTTGCTCGTTTCATCGTGGTCTTCCCTTCGGGAATAAGTTTCAGGAGTAAAGTGAAACAGTCACGCTGCATGTGCTCCTAACAAATTCGCAAGGCAGCTCGCTCCCTCCGTTTTTCCGCTTGGCCACCCTCGCTCATTTTGCCCCCGCTTTTCGGTCGGCACACTTCGGGGTGCTATTGCAAACACCCAAAGCACTCGAGCCGTCTAGTCGTGTAATCCGATATCTTTTTGCTTACTTACATTCACCATCGGGAGTGGGTATGTGCTAGATATCGTTATAAAATGCCTAAACTAATAGAACTATTTTCTACAAGAAAATTTAAAATACTTGTTAATAAATATCCAAATACCAGAAAGTGTAACTTTTTTTTCGAAACGAACATTCTATACACCATAAATGATAAAAAGATGGTATAATAAAATGAATCTCGCTTTGCATTGCAAAATACATGCGTGTGCGGCAGAGGGTTCTATCCCCTTCCTCCTCCCCGTGACAGAGACTACACCAGAAAGATGTAATCTAATCCAAATCCAATTTTTTAGTTCTGAATGACCACATTGCAATCGACTACATTGCGATTTTTGATTTGGAACTAAAATTGGGTTTGAGTTTTTGGGTAAAGTTACATCTTTCAGATACAGTCTTTTCTCGTAGAAAGAGAAGAAACCTTCCACTATTCTATATTTAAATATGCAAGTATTAGACTGACAAGTCAAATTATCTCTTATGCGATACGATCTTAAAAAAAAAAGCCCCTGAAATGTTTCTAGACAACTTTGTCACGAAGTTCTGAACAGCTAGATAGAGAAATTCTAAGGCATAGAGTACTCTTGATGGCCTACCAATCGAGAGAATCCTCGAAGAGGAAAGAGAATGAGCGTATCAAATTTTTCTAGCCCGGGATCGAACTCGGGATCGACCTTTGGCGCAACAGACTGTCTGTTACACCACGCTTGCTCTCGAAGTGTATTTTTATTACGACTTAAATAAACGTAAATCAGACACTTGATTGTCATTCCAGCGTTGCCTAATGATATTTTTGCTTTCCTTTTTCAATGTAAAAAAACGTATCAGAAATCAGGTCATTCATGATATATAGAAAAATCTCAAAAGGTGAGAAAGAAACCTTCGATTTAACGTCTCTACAAATTCAAGGATCAACGCTCGAAGAAACAAGACTGAGAGAAAAAAAAAGACGGAAAAGGCGAATACGATCCGAGGTTGAAGGAAGTATGCTTTGGGTTCGCTTTTACTACCGAAGCGCAAAGGATCGCTCACGCATTTATGCAAGGCTATGATTTATAACCGTCCTCCTTTTCTTTTACTGATGGTTTTTGCGTTTAGAAAAAATAAAAAAGCTACCATTCCTTCTTTTCTTTATTTTTCTTCTGAGTCTCACGATTTTGCTTTAAAATGAAATAAACGCCATTCTCTCCCAAGCTTCTTCGCTTTCGTATTATTTCGTACATCGTCGAGAATTCACACCTTCTTCGCCTTTACATTTTTATGCAATAATTTTTAACCTCATTCTTTCTTTTTCATAACACCGATTATTTTAAATTGAGATGTCATGACGCCCTTGAAACATTCATCAAAGAATCATGTTGTATTATTGAAACAAAGAAGCATTTAAACCTTTTCAAGAATTTTTTTCCCTTGGAAGAAAATATGAACATTTTTTAACCGTATTATTTAAGAATACCTATGTAATTATTAAAAAATTATCTAAATGAAAACTAAAACTTATATATGAATAGTGGGTGCATTTCATATGTAAAAATAGTGACATGTATACACAAATATTTTTTTTTTTAATAGATATTGGAATCTTTAATTTCGTAATTTCTTGGTTACGAATTAAAGATTAAAATTGTTAAAAATGTGCAACAGAAAGTTACAAATCCTAAAACCGAAGAAAAAGGTGGATCAAGTTGTAAAAGAAGTTTAATCTACATTCTATTTTTTACTCTCGTATATTATCAACGAGAATTCGTATCTTCTCTGCATATATATTTCTGTGCGATGATTTTCAATCTCTCTTTTTCCCTTTCATAACTTTAATTAATTAAGATTAGGATACCATGAAACCCTTGAAACATTTATCAAAGAATCGTGCTGCATTATTGAGTTAGATAGGCATTCAACCTTTCCAACTTAGAATAAAGTTATATTTATTATCAATTGTATTTATAATTGTGAAAAACAAATTAAATCGATACAGCAAAATATTAATCTCAAATTTCAAGTTGCAAAGATATGTCCTTTTATATAATTTTTTTATATAACTATTAGTTTTTTAAAATAAGAGAGTAAAAGTAGATAATGTATTATTTATACACTAATAGGATAGAATAAAGGTTAGAATAAAAATACTTCAAAATCTCTTTTATAATAATTTTGTTTAATATAATAATAATTTACTCTAATAATATAATAATTTACTTTATTTAAGATTTGACTAAATGTTTATGCATCTATGCAAAAATAAAAATCACAGACATTCTAGTTTCAAAATCAACTGTATTCTTTTTCCAACTGCAAAACCAGTCAAATATATATTGTATATACAATACTATATATTGTATTTTAATAAATATTTAGAAATTATTTTTCTCATGTCTCTTATTCTAGACATTTTAGTAACTACAATTAACTGAATCTTAATATTAAAAAAAAGATCTTATTAACAGCTAGAATAAGAAAAATTATAAGATTTTTCGTTTTCGCCAAAAGAATTATTTTAAATAGACTTAACGACTTTTGACAATTACTCATATATCAAATAGCGTATAGTTTGACATAATATAGAGTAAGAGTTCTACATAAGATGTATAATTAAAGGAAATATACAGTAAATGTGTCAGCATAAATTACTTAAATCTCAGCCGCATTTTCACAGCATAAGGGTGCACTACTAAACTACTCGCACCCACTATTTCCAGCATGTAATAAATTCCGCCCATTCATCGCACTAATTAAACTGGCATAGCATAAGAAAGTTACGCGTAAGGAGATAAATGTTGTGTAGAAGCACAGCCTAACAAAATACATGATCCTATTACATTACCGTCATAATTGTCATAAATTAATAAACACATTATAGAATAAAAAAGTGTGTCTAAGCAAAATGAGACTTGAAACCATACAACAATTATGTATCGTGGCAAACAACGATTTAGAAAATTATCTAATATTAAAAAAAAATATTTTTTTAACTTATTAATAAGATATTTATCAACTATTCTTTTATTATACAAATTGAAAATTATCTTAAAATTCTTCTTATTCTCTAAAAAATATATACATAAAGTTATTTTTATCTCCACGCGATATTTTTCCTTATTTTTTGGTATCCGCAATCTGTCCAACTCTCAAAGAAACGAACAATAAACGTCTTTCTGGCCTGAAATCAATGCTGCTAGACGCTGCGAAGGAATCGGAAGCAAAGCATGCTCTTGTCTGCGCTTTGCTTTTCCAACCAGCTTTTCTCGAGGCGACTTTTCGATGCCAGTGCAGTATGATGGAGGTTGCTTAAAGCACAGAACGTAGGAAAACGTCGGAACCACAAAAGCGAAAGACGCAAGGAAGTGGGCTACGAATTTCGTCAATAGAAAACGTGCCCTTAACGTCGTTCTATCGAAACTGAAGCACGCTCGAACGGCAGCGGGACCTTGGCAAGCAATTATCCCAAAGCTTTGCGGCGAAAGCTTTGTGAGCATGAATCGATTACACAACGTGTAACGTTATCGTATACTTACCGTTTCACCGTTTCTACAGAAGCGCGCATATAATGCGGGCTATATGTATACGTACCTTCGCAGATCCTGCGAGCAAAAACGCTTAACATTAAAATAGAAAGTAATAAAATAAAATATATTTATAACATTCATTATTTATACAATTATTATATTTGTTTTATATTAATAGCTTTCTTATTTTTTTTAAGTGCTACATAAAGTATACGATATTTTTAAGAAATATATAAAATTTGAAACGATGAAACCATAATTTCATCTGGATCGTAGTGAAATGATTAACGTTAAATCGGAATATTTTTCATGCGTTCTACTATTAACGTTTCCATTTGTCAAATTAATTGCTGTACTTTACGTAATTTGTACTCTAAACTGTGTGTTTCCAACTCAACTTGTCTGTATTACTGTTTTGCGTACTCCGTAATCTAGCTATGGTGTACCATAAGACGGTATACCTATATTCATTCGCAGATTAATTATGCCGTTTGTGAGATATAAACGCTATACCGTGCTTACATATATATACAGATACAAATACAATAGCTACACCTTTATAATGTTTGTAAATATAAATTTAAGAGAACCAACGATATTATGTTTTCTCGTATTATTGTATCTTATTATTAATGCTTAGATTTAGTAAATACTAAATCTATATAATCTATATACCAATATATAAATCTATAATGACTCATGGTACAAATCTGTCCATTATTCGTTGTTCAACATAATAATTTAATCATTATACATAAAATCTAACATAATTAACATGTACATACTATATAATCCCCTATCGTTCTTTTTATAACAAAAAATTATAAAGAAATATTTAATAGGAGTTAATGAAAACATTAAGTTCTTCTAGAAAAATCATGAAGGAATATATATGATAGGAATATTAAGCTGAATTTTTACGAATAAGTATAAGAATATTTTTTTCGATTGTGCTATCGAAATGTATTACTATCTTCTGCTCGGATTTGTTTTGGAGTGAGTTAAATATAATTAAAGGATTAAATTTCTGAAACGTACGTATATCACAATGTTGGACATTGAGTGAAAACTCGACAGGATGTTAAAAATGCTCCTACTGAACGTTATTATTGCACTTTACTGTACCAATACTGAAACATTCTTGCACCAATAGCCACGCTCGTACGTTTCCCGATGCCGCGCAGCGGTAATGGCTTTACCTCCGACCGGCGAGCCTCATCGGATTCCTATCGGATTTCTTTTCAGCCACCTTAATCGGATAACGAACGATACACGTCCTGGTAACTCTAATAATTGGTGCTTATCCGTCGTCTGGCTGACCTCTCCCGATGCCAACCAATTGCGCACTCGGATACGGAGTCACCACCTCCTTTTCTCGCATTAAATTCCAATTGTGCAATTATTGCTACAAGAATGAGAATATAGCGAGAAAAATATGGAAAATAATGCTCTAGAAGCTAATTCCATTAATCTTTATTACGATTTCTCAATGCGTATACCTATGTGGAACAACGAGTGTATATGTAATTAAATCATAGTGAATACGAACATAGAAAAATTTCCAAAAAAGCAAATAAAATGATAATTTATAAACTATGTTTTTGTTATATTATATTGTACTATATTTTTATATTATATCATATTATTATTTTATACTATTAATCATGTTATATGTTACACTATATTATTCTATTTCAATGTGAAATAATAATTGAGAAAAAAAATTAATCGCGGAAAAAACTTGTGGATCTAAAATTGTATTCTTAAAATATAATAATTATAAAAAGACGTAAGTAAAATAATTATAGTAAAGGGAAAGAGAAATTAGCGATCAAATGTCAGTACAAAGCAGTATCAATATTTATTCTAGCTTTTTAACATGTATGATTATAATATCTACTTGAACATTTATTAGCACATCTTCAAACAGTTTTTGACCACTTCCTTAATTATTTGACTACAATATAGCTAAACTACAGTATATCACTTTACACACAGCTCGGCCGCGGAAAAACACCACTCGAAAACACAAACATTCTTTTGATGAAATAAATTTAGATTAATATAACTGAGGAGACTACCTGATGGCGAGATATGTGAAGGCTTACTATATTTACTGTCAGTGTTGAAAAGTATACGATATATGTATTACAAATTTCCATTACTGACAATAAATATCAAAACGAGATCAAGGTATGAAAAAGACTATAATGGTGCTTTGTACCAAAAGATCGTTTAGAAAGAAACCACTAATATTTCGTTCCACAGACTCGGTTAACAGAAAGCCACTGTAGGAAAAGGAGAGAAAGAGAGAGAGAGAGAGAGAGAGAGAGAATCACGTAGGAAAGTAGTCAGAGGATTAAAATATCTTTTTTAATTGCATCTTTTTCAAAAAAGATTTAAATTCTAGAATGTATTTCGTAACTGCATTACACCATATCGAAATTGCAAAACCAAATTTTCTGAAAATTGACAGTTTAAGATATGAGTTATACATTTTTTTCAAGAGTTATACCCTTCACGTGCAGAGACACGGATTCGAGATAGAATAGATCCATTGATCTCTCGCACGGCGTGACCGAAATCCACACGTACGCGCTTGCCTCATAAACTTACCCGTATGCACAAGCTGCATTCAGGGAGCATAATCGAGATATCTATCCCGGTGATAGACGAGCCAGATAGGAGTCGCGACGTGAGTCAAGTGACAGGTGGGATAACAAATGTC
Source organism: Monomorium pharaonis (assembly GCF_013373865.1). Classification (NCBI taxonomy): domain Eukaryota; kingdom Metazoa; phylum Arthropoda; class Insecta; order Hymenoptera; family Formicidae; genus Monomorium; species Monomorium pharaonis. The sequence goes on from NC_050468.1 coordinate 15,436,154, forward strand.
TGCGCCGAGACATCCAGCATGTATCTAAGCTTTGTCTCTGTCCATGCAATCTCTAAGTGATAATTATTGCTCGGAGTGCGCGCTTATACGGATACGTGATTCAGATGTATCTAATCACAACACACATGTAGAATATATAAATGATTATGTGGCCATATGATTCAAATATTAATTGTAGAATTGACAATTTGGGCGAGATTTTTCGATATATTTTAAATACTGCTAGCATAATGAAAATAGTTGCACTTTTGACAAGCTATGTCATTTATCCTTTTTCTGTATTGAAGTTTTTCATTTTTTTTAAATGTTTTAAGTTGTATATATATACAACTTAATAAAAATGAAAAGTATAACTGAAAAATGTAATTTTATATTTACATTTTGAATTTTATTTTGATATAATTACGTGTAGTATTAAGGTTATAAATTTTTCATTATTTATTAGAGTTAATTATTTTATTTTTTTGTAATATGGGATATTCTCCTTAAAATGATATAATAACGCTATTCTTTAGACCAAACAATCTATTGATTTAATAGATAATGCTGCTTTTCTTAAAACATAGCGTCAAGAAAATATTGTGAAATTTGGTCACGAGGATGGACGAACTGCATCATTTATTTACACGTGACATTGCAGACAGGACACCTGTTTCTCAGCTCTCTCCCAGCGTTGACGGAGACTGATTCGTTTATTATACCATAAATGGTTCATACGTTACTTCTTACGGCAGGCATAATAATAAGTAGAACATAATATGCATATATATTATTTTGTAATATTCCGAAGCGTATTAAAAACTGCTTTTGTTTTTCAAATAAGCGAGAAGCACAGATATATTTTCACATTATAATCAATGACATATATTTAAAATATGCGCATTTGATTAACTTATTTAATCATATTTTATTATTTATCATATTTTTATTAATTATTCTGATAGTTAATTTACTAAAGAAACATTATGGAATTTTTAGTAAGACTAAATTATTCATTACACACACATTCTCTTCGTTATCTGATAATTTATTCTCTAATATATGTACTATATTAAGACAGAGTGCAAAATGATATCTAAGAAATTCAATTATGACCTAGTTTTTATTTTAACAAAGTTATTTTATCTATATTATTTCATTATAAGTAACCTCGATTTATTTTAAGATAATATTAAAATATAATTTATACTCATTTTCCAATATTATAATTTTAATGTTAGACAGTCTTCATATCGCGCATTTTCACAAGATAAAAAATGTTTGAGTATCTATATATAAAACAATTAAAAAATAATGCGTAATACACTTTGTACTTTTTTAAATAAGTAACTCATTCAACGGAATTTTTATTAAATTCTAATTTTTTTTCATTTTATTGAACATTATTTACAGAAGAAACATGTTCAATCAATATTATTTAATGTTTTATCTGACTTTTTTTCTTATTTTATTGTTTCTAACAAAATTATTTTATTGATTGTGACAAAATTTTTATACACGGTTAATATGCAATTATCCTGGAGATATTAACACTACCCGTTGTGTCCTCAACCTCGCAGGACGAACGGGACACCTGCTTCCTGGTCCCTTCTGGCGTTGACGTCGACAGATCCGTTTATTATACTGTACACTTGATCATCACAAGTCTCGCCAGCCGTCCACCTTAACGCTTGCCCGCACTACTTGCTCGTAGAATCCTTGCAGCAGGCCTTGCAACAAGGACGTATATACGCGTGCCCGCACGCGCGAACGAATTAATACCGTCAAGATTAGTGGGAGCGCCGACTAACTAACTGACTGCTAGCAATTTGGATTATTCGCTTCGCTACACTGGTTATGGGGAGCCTTGCCATCAATTTCCCCGATCGAGCAATCGAAATGCACGCGTATATTAAAGGAAAGCGAGACTTTCTGGATCAAAGCGATATAGACATTTGTGTGTATCCTGCGAAACACTTTCTTTTTAAAAATCATTATGCTGTTCGCTCGAACCTTAGCAAGATGATTGTTCTAGCTTGGAAACATAAATATTATTCAAATCGACAATTCTTTGAATTGAAATATAACTACAGTATTTTTTCTCATATATTTTTGTAAGTTTTCCTCTTTAAGAACATATTATTTCAGAATCTGCATTTAGATTCATCCATCTCTCGTCGACTCTCATATTTCGAACTAATTCAATCAATTATGTTAGAACATTGGATTAGAATCTTGGATTTACAAAGCCCGCATTTTCAGAAACCTTAAACTATTAAAAGACTGGGAAGATAATGATGACAAATGTGTAATCAATTTCAACATTTATTTCAATTACTGTCTTTACTGAGATAATATGAAAAATCGATGTACATTTTGTCCCCTATATAAGTTCGAAGGATTTAGGTTGATACCAATAAGAGTATATAAGGGTACATATTGCAAACGGCAATAAAAACCCCGATAAAGGCCAAGGAAAAATTGTGACCGCTATATTTTCTGGATCCTGAGCTGGCCGCTAAATTAAACTCTCAAATGTCCGCGCCGTCCCCGGCCATTTCTCAGGACTCGCTGCACCGTACTTTGTTCTGCTTTGCCCCAAACCGGCTTGTAGAACGAGCGCTCGCAGAAGCGATCACACGGAGGCTTATCGAGTCGCTACTTGATTGTATAAGATCGGCAACATCAAGCGTTATCGATTCCGGGCAATTGCGAACTTATTGCTCGAGCGGCAAAACGATCGGGGTTTTATCGCAATAACTCCAACGACAAATAGGAATCTTATCGGCTGTAGGCTGGCTCTGCTGTTCGTGCACGATGAAGCGCATGAGTAGACAGGAACAGGCCACCGTGCAAGGAAACAGAGTGGAAAGCGGCCAGAGCGGAGCGCCGCAAGCGGATCCTTGCGAGGGATATTATCCCGTGGGAGGAAGCCATCTTTTACGTGGCTGGAATATCAATGACGAACAGATAAAAGTATATCGCGATACTATCCAGCCAACAAATGCGTATTGGGAATCCGGAATTTACATACGGGCATGTATAGGGTGCTTTTAAATTAGTTACCATGGTAGCGGACGTTTCTGATGAGGCGCCGCAGATAGTAACTGCGGCTACAGGCTCTTTTCTCCTTTTATTAATATTTTATATTAAAAAACTCATAATTTTAAAATATGCATATAGTTATTAAAAGTACATGTAAATACCATAAAATAAATGTTTATACTTTATCAAATATGTACATACCGCTCTTTCGTGAATACAAATGGCGTAATCTTTGCAAAAATCTTTTATTAATATGATGTAATATAATATAATAAAGATATTATGGATATTGATAAAAAAACAATAGCAAATGTTATAAAAAATAAATAACAACTTGTAATATAACAACTTTATAATATTTTTATATCAGAACTAAAATTCTATCTTGGGACATTCATTTTCGTTACATTCAAACATTTCTTTGACTGTATACTTTCATTTTTACAAGCAATTGAGCCTGTGAATTAAATTGCACCCTCTAGATAAATATCATAATTCTATTATTCTGGGCTATATATGTACATATGAAAGAGAAACACTTTAGAACACTTTATATATGTACATCTTATATACATATACTTAGATATATATATATATACATACACACACATACATAAATACACACACACACACATATACATTTCTACATGTTGCAGCACGTTTGTAATTTCATGGCAAAAAGAGCCTCGCATTTCTCGAGCAAACCGGATACACAAAAAGTCTCGCGGGAGTTGTGTCCTCCACACGTACGACTCTGCAAAATCCCACGTGACGCACCTGATTGCCTCAATTCGCCCGATTTTGTACCATCAGAACACAACTGGCACACTGCTAACGAGGCAAGATGCAATTTGAAATACATTGCAAATTTTCATTCATTTAAAAGAGTGTAAACTTGTATGCAATTTTCTTATGTAGATATTTGAAGAAATAACTATATATTTACAGACGTATAATTACTACAAAAATTTATGTAATAAAAGTTTTTAAAATTGAAAAATTAACCGAATTAAAAATTAGCGTAAAATAGAAAGTTTTATAATAGCAAAAATGTATAAAAGTATTTAGCGCTTGATTATTAAATAGTACAATACGTGTTATTTTAAACTTCAAAAGCACAACTACAGTAAATATATGTATTTATAAATATATATCTATGTGAAAGACAATAATTTAGGCTAACATTTAGCTAAAAATTATTTGTGAGATTATAATATTTTAGATAATTGACATAAGAAAATAATTTTCCGCGCACAATACTTTTAGTGTTAATTCTCGCGGGTTGACTCACATCAGTTAGTGAGTGATGATTCACTTAGGACAGTTGTCAAAAAACTTTCGACAGTCTTGCTTGCTGTTTTATGTCTTCTCGCGATTTTTTCTGCTTTATTAAGCTTAAGATTTATTGTGTAAAATTTATATCGAATTCGAAAATAACCGATATTCTTGTCCAAGCTGCAGTTTCGTTACTCTCGATTACATTTCAGGAATTGCTGAGAAATAGCAGGTCTCAGATTTATCGCAGTGATGTCCGCTCTGTCCATCACGTTTTCTTATGTAATTCTCGGTTACGCCATTTCCGCTACCGAGACGTTCCTCTCGGTCAGATAGTTATCACGACCGACAATACAAGGACTAGATCTTATCAAACTCTCGATCTATTCTTGATCCTTAAAGATTATCGCAAATCGATGTCGATCTTGGCAAACTGTCTCAGCGCCAGAAATCCGAAAACCAATGTGCAGTAGTCGACGAAGAACTTTTATCGAATGCGAAATCAATGCGTGAGTGATTGCACTGAATCGCATGTTTTATTCTTCTCTAGTTTTGCGCGCACGCGAGTAGTCTTTGACAAATCGTAAGACGATCGTAAGTCAACTTGACATTTCTTGATATTGATTTCAATCGTATGTAATCATTGATTACATACAGTAAAAATATTTTTACTAAGTACCTCTTATGATTTATTTTAATTATTAGATGTTATTTATGATGTAATTATATATTGCAATATATATTTTACTTATCAATAATTATGGTGGAGATAAATAATTATTAGACCAACTAAAACAATTTAGACCATAGAAAATAATAATTTTTTTACACAATACCCAAATTTATTGATTAAAATAATAAAGATTTTTCAGTACGGGACAGTTATCTTATCTATTCTTTACTAATGTTGACCATTACGAGAAACATCTTGGAACCAACATCACCGTTTGATCTTCATCCAAATCAAATCTGAGAATATCTCTCGTAGGAGAGTGCACGAGAGAGGTATTTCGAATCGAAAGGTTCGTATCGCAAAGGGATCCTTCTCTTCGATCCGAGTTCGATCGTTTCGGCACAGCTGCAGTTGATTGTGATCGAGCCGAGTTCCTTAGAGACTTGGCTTTGTTCTCGAGCTAATCATAGAATTTACGTTGCTTGATCGGTCAAAGGTAGCACTGCGGCTTGGGGTGCACACTCGTGCCCACCCACACCTGAGTTCGACGGAGAACCGGTATCGCTGATGCTGTTTGCACCTCACAGCGACGCCCACTTGATATCAAAGGTCATTCTGTTCGGTATGACCGTGAGATAACCGTGGGTATAACTCAGTCTTATCTTCCTTCGTTAAACCCGATTTACGCATCCTAGTAGCCGTGCTGAGTCTCAGGTGAGTTTCGGACAGTAGCATCTTTGAATAGCTATAGTGTTCGAGACATTAATGGCGTGAAATTGCCTGTTAAATCTGCAATCAAAATACATTTTTTAAATGTCAAATTATAATCCGAGCACAAACATATTTTTCTATGAGTATTCTAATAAAATTCACTAATCTGTCTTTGAGGAATTGCACCGAGACATAATTTTTTTAATTCGCTGTTAAATGTTGAACAATTTTACAAGTTTTTTTTTTAATTCTCTCAAATCGTAAAATGCTTTCTCGAAACGTTTTTTTGTTAAAACGTATCTCAATTCAAATGTTTGTAATATAATGTTTTGTCGTTCAACATTGCCAATTGAACTTTTTCAATTAGAACTTGAATAAATCGATGTAATCCCGCCCTCCCCTTCTGTCACGATCAGCCATTTTATGTATTCCGCTTTGACAAATTTGATTTAATTCCATAACTTTAGTCAACTTGATGTATTACAAAATTTTGCAAGAAAAGAAATATTTGAAACTCTTTATATTTTAACTCGGAATGCGGATAAATTCCGCGCATAATACGAATGCGAATGTTCTTTTGGTCAACATGACTTGTCTTTATTTCTGAGCACAGGTATGTGCGCCGAAATACTTTGCGTGTTACAAACCGCACATTTTATCGATGAAACTTATTTCTACTGTGTAACCATAATGGAAAAATTCTATTCAAAGCAAATTCCACTATTGAACATTTTTTGTTATTCAGATTTATTGCATAGGATACTGTCAGAATATCAATTAAAGCTAATTGGAGAATAATTCATAACAGATATAATTCATTGAGATTGGATATTTCATATTAACTTCGTGTTTAAATGCTTTAAGTGTGCATAGCAATTTGATAAAACAAAAATAAATTAAAGTTATTTTATTAATTAAAATTTTATTAATTAAAATTAATAACAGGATACAATTTTTAAATTAATACTAATAACATTTATAAATAAACTTATTAAATTTTAATTCAAGAAGCTAATTTTACATTTTATATATTTTAACTATTATGCTAAAAACGTTAAAACAGAAAGGAAAAAAATATTGATCCGTTGTTTTTATTTCGGATTCTTAATACACACGTTTTATTATTTTAAAAGACGTATTATTTATAATAAAAATTATCGTCTTTTCTGCAGACAATTATGCTTTTCAAATAAACTCAATTTATCTCTAAAAGCAGTCTGTGAAAAACGATAAATAAAATGGTTTTTTTTACAAGTCGCTTTAACGGAAAACTTATTTAAAGTAATAGACAAGAAGCTTTATTTGATTATGATTTTATAACATGGAACTTTTTATGTTTTAAAATTCATAAAATTTCCTGAATTCTGATCATTTATATTGATTTAAAAGAGAAATGCAGTAGCTATTGTAATTTATTTCTGTTGTCATGATCGACTAACAGACATAGCAAAATACGACGTCGTAGTCTACTGATTCAGCTCTTTGTCTGGTGTTCTTTTCACCTCGAAGTATCCCATTTCGAAAAAAGATATCACCAAACAGTATTCCATGTTTCGCATAAAGAAATCAAGTTCATTTTGGGACTGATACAAAATTTCGTCGGCAGCCAGATTATTATATTAATAAAAAATTCAGGAATTGTGCTATAATTAAAAATATCTCTACTTGCAGCGACCATCGTGCACCGGTGCGATTTTAGAGAAGTGATATTGATTCGTGTCGAAATTAGTTACATTCGTATCGGGCGCGGAAAAGCACACGGGAGATTTCTGAGGCAGAAACGAGCATTAGCTCTCAAACATGTCCGCGGTGAATTTCCCCGCGGACACTAATCACGCATTGGCGTCGAGAAATTAGTCACGAGCTAGTGGGACAGATAGCGCAGGTTTCCGGCTACCGATTAATCGACCGTATGGTGCACCTCATGTCTTCCTTCTTGCTTACAGTAAAACAAAAAAAAAAGATATATATACATATAAACATGTGTATATGCCGTCGTATATTTGTCGAGGAAATGTTTATCGAAAATGTCGATCAAAAGTTTTAATTTAATCAAAAATATTTCACTTTAAACTTCCAATGCGCGAACAATAATATTGGACATGAAATATTGACTTCTTCCTAATGCTCCTTCATGTCCTGTGCAGCGTTTCGGCACCACAATGCCCTTCGTAGCTTTCAGAAATACGTATGAGGCATGCATAATTCGCGTCTCGAACGACTCAAGCGTTTCACGCGACGAGTGTCGCGCGAATATAATCCGGGGTCCAATTAGCGATAATTACGGCGTGAATTGGGAATTCCTAATGGTGGGTATCCCCGTTAGTTCGTTCGTTCGTTCGTTCGTTCGTTCGTTCGTTCGTTCGTTTGTGTTCACCGTGATTTTTGCAGACGACGTAATTCGAGGCGCAAATTAAATTCGTTTCTCCTGCCTCCTAATGCCGACGATTCGTTCGTTTGTGCGAACTGGAAGAACTTTAAGTTAAATGTTCTTTCTTGCGATGTCGTATTGCCATTTCGGGGGGATTTTCTCCAACCGCAATCATAATCGCGAAAAACGACAATTTTACCACGTTTCGGCATAAAATTCAAGCTAATTTTCCGCTCCAGATGCCAGTATTTCGAGTTATCCTCAATATTGGAGAAAGGGAACGACGGAGAATTAACGTATAAATTGGTTAATAATTCGGCGCATTGGTTTACAATGTATATTGTGTTGGTATTAGCATTAAACCTGCTAACAATGATTATTTTGTTCAACGCTATGAATAATTCTCTTCGATTCATATACGTGGTTGACATTAAACGTGCTATTCATATCGCTTCGTGTTGCACATTTGATTATGACTTAATAATTCAAGTTTTTTGTAACTTTCTCTTTGACTTTATTTTATTGTAAGTTTCCTGCAACTATATATAGAAAGAACAGTGTTATTAACACTTAGAGATGTCGATATATGACGAGCTTAATCACTTCGATACATAGTAATCTCCATAAAGGTACGCTGTGAATATCTTTTCGCTCTTATTTATTATGTATTATTCCGAGATGTTAAAGTAATGTTTCGATTTAACAATGTTACTTGCTTTTGTGAAGTCTCATTCTTGTAAAATAACCCGACAAAGCTGTTACTCTGAATAAAACATGCCGTTTAAACTAATTCAGAAAATTACACTGGTTTGCAACTCGACACAGTCGTGGAAACTATCGCCATTTGGACTATGTTCCGAGTGCGCTTGGGAATACCCGGACGCGCTACCGTGCAGCTTAATAATTTACTTATTAATTATTAATCTCAATTCGCATACGATGCGTGTGGAGCAATCACGACAATTACATTGTATCTCACGCGTGCATTGGGTTTGGCAAATTATTGAAATTATTTTATTTCTTACTTTGCGCATTGTTATAAAATTTTATTTTAATTGCTCATCTATTACGTATTAATAATTAATTTCTCTTAGAATTTCTCTAACATTGCACCAATAAATTGAAATTAAAATTTGAAAACAATAACTATAATTTTAATCTACTAATTAAAATATGTAAATTATTAAATATAATTAGAAAATGTTAATTATTAGCGTCAATAAATGTGAACAGAGTTTAAATAATTTAAAGATGTAGGCGTTTATTTATTTCATCTTTACACTTCTGGACGATTGATAAATAGTTTTAATAATCAAAAAAGTACCTTTTACATATTTTCAAAATCGGCTGAGACGAGGAACGAAATAATTCGACAGTGATAATGTGGAAGCAGACGGGAATTGACGTTAGCACCTTGACGAACGAGGTCATTTGTAGACACGGGCATTACAACGGCCCGGTCGATGGGCGGCGAAGGGATGCGTGGGGCAGTTTGCAGGCGGTGATTTAAAGGTCTATGGAGCGATGATGCCTTAAGATTACTTACTCACCGGAACATAATTTCCCGGCTCCCGGCTGCGTAATTTACGGAACTTGTTGGCAACACGTTAAGAATGTCACTTCCTTCACTATGGCATGCACGCGAAGAACTTCATCTTATTTGTAATAAAACAACCTTAATTTTTAAATTTTTAATTATCCTTACGGAAATTAAAGATTAATTTTTTTAAATTTTACTATGCATACCTAATGAATTTATATTGAAGAAACAAATATGAGATAATTATAAAAATTATCTTACTATATTTGATTTGCTTCTATTTGTTCTTCCGTGATAACATTTTGGTAAAATTATTACACATTGTCAGTTATTTCCCTATTAGCAAAGATTCCCTTTATATAATCTCGAGTTACGTGGAGTCCAAAGTGAAATATTATATGCAAGTGTGCCTGAAGCAAAATTCCTTTTTTTGATTAGGCAAACTTAATACATTGGTTCTAACATTCCAGACCATTCTGCTATATATCGGGTTGCACGATTCGCAATTATGCATTCATCGCGGTACCATGCGTTATTCAATGCGATATTGAATATCACGTTACCAAACAAAACATTGCGGAATATCGGGATTTCCTCGAGTAATTGGAAGGCTTGTTACCGAAACTATTACCGCGATCGCATTATAATTACACCCTCTGTACTCAGTGCCGCGTTGCAGGTTTATCATAATTTCGTACACACCGTAAATAGGAAACCTGTTAATTGAACCCAACCGTTATTAACTTACGATACCATTAACTTTGCGATATCTTAATTATCCTTAATGCTACTTACTGCTGTACAAAAGTTTTAAGTACGTTTCAATATATTTGGAAATCTAATCGCAATTGATACAGTTAACAAAATTTTCTTGCATATTATGTGACAATTAAGAAAATTCGTGATACTTTTTTTTATTTTAGAAATCTTTGTAAATTGTACTTTCACAGATACCCGATTTGTAGATTTGTAGATTTATTTATAATTTTGTTGAACTTTTTACCAATCTTTCGCTTTCTATTCGCAGAATAGAATTCAGTCATCTTTCTTCGTTTATAGATAAACTAATGATTTATTTGGGACGTTAGAGATACCAAAGAAGGATGGGAGTCGAGTATGTGGTGCTAGTTGAGAAAGAGGCGGGGATCGCTAGCGATAGAACGGCGTATCGAACTTTTGGGAACTCGTAACTATCGACCGGTTGAAGCTTGGATGGTGTCCAGCCTCGACAACCGAGGGATACGGAAGACTCTTGATGAGGTCCCCGAGAGTCGACTTCACTCTTTCCCTTCCGATCACCTCTTCCATATCGAACCTGTCACCGGTTGTACGAACTCTGCGACCATTCGTGTCTATCATAGTTTCTTGTTGGTAGCCACATTGGGTACGATAACCCGAAGTGTGGAACTTTTCATTCGCTTACTGCCAGAAAATAGCGTTGTGGTTTTGATAGCTTTATCTTTTTTTTTTCTGCCGCATATTGTGAAAATTTTCTATTATTTTTGTTACCGCGTGTAAATTTTTACAAATTATATCCACCAATAAACAAATTAATTTTTTTTTTAACAAATTGTCCAACGATAACTAAGTAATAACAATACGCAATGTTTAGAACATATTAAAAAGATATCTTAAAGACATCTTTCTCTTTCCATTGAAAAAAAAGACAGTCTGAACTAATGCAGTTAGTATAGCTAGGCATTTCTGCCGGCTTGTGTATATATATCGACCGCTTTTTAGCATTGAAAAGAAATTGATTACATCTATTGAAAATCCATTAAAGTTTTTGCACTCACCGATATCTACACTTTAAAAAGCATAGATTTGAAATAGTATGGATTTATCATTATTTTTTAGAGAGTAATCTCTATAATAAATCTCTGAAGAAAAATTTAGTTAATCTTCCACGAATCTGGTGAATAAAAGACACGTCTGAATTATGTGGAGTTAATTTTATTTTGAATTAACCTGAACATTATCCATCTACAGATATATCATTTAAATAAAAATGCAAAATGGCTATTCATCATTTTTGTAATAAGAACAGATTCAATTAAAACTAAAAAAATTTATTTTTTAAATAAATGATTTACTATAAAAAACAGTAGGAATTTGTTAATTTTTGACTTTAAATAGGAATTGCTTTTAGACTACTTGCATATATTTCACAAAACAGTTTTAAAATTGCTGAGGTTGATTTATTCCCTGTACACATAATTTGCAGAAAATTAATGCAAAAATATTTTTAAGCATTTTTAGTTAATAAAATAATCAATTAGTTTTCTTCTTTAATTATTCAACTAATTAAGACCATCAATTTTCTGTTACAGGATGTTGCTTCGTAACCTTTTATACCAGAAAAGCAGCTTTAGCAGCGCAGAACGCTCTTCACAACGTCAAAACCTTCACGGGGGTAAGAGAACTATAATTACTTATTAACATAATGTTTGATTATAATAAAAATATACTCGTACGTAAGTTCGTTAAAAATTTAAGTAAAAAATAAACTAACATAATAAAATTAACAAAAAAATTTTAACTATTTGTGTAGTAAATTAAATTCTAAATACACATTTATTATGGAGGACTGTAACAACTATATTGCGATATGAATGGATATTATAAAACGTAGTTATGATATTATGACCTCGATATATTATGGACATGCGCGACGGATTCACGATTATCTTTCAAACTAAGCGCAAGTTTAGTCACCTCTGATCACAAATCGTGGTTGTTGCTGCGTGTTGTCGTTGTTATCGATAGAAATGTTTAGATAGGTTCAGCGTATGCCGAGTATCGAATCAATCGCCAGACGCATCCGCTTAGCCGAATAATGAACGTTTACGCAGATAATTATCCAAGTGCCGATGATTGACCGAATAATGAATATTAATACAGTTGATCGTTCGAATAAATTATTCAAATCAATGTGGCGGCTCAATGAATCTTTGAGTAATCATCGATACAAGCGAACGGTCTGTCGCAAACAACATTTATTTATACTACTGGAATCATGTCTTTCGAACAATTGAGCCCTTTCTTAATCACGGAATTAAATAATTTAATTGTTCCAATATTACAAACTTACCGAGTAATGTCACAATTCTGGAATTTTAATTACATAAAAAATGGAAAATTATATTACCGATGAAAAATAACATCCATAATCTCGCTATTATCTCTTAGCTTTCATCTAGCTTCCATAAGTTTTACGTGTCATAAAAACAAATATTTGCAAAAAAATACTACATAAATAAATTTATGTAAAATCGTATGTTCACACTTAAATGGTCGTTTATCATTAAAATGCTGTTAAGAGGTAGTAATACTGCAAAATTTATAAAGCTAAGAAATTTATGCACGTTGTTCAAGTGCAAAATGAGCGTTAACAAAGCCCAGAATTAAAAATGGCGATTTTAAATGAAACTGTGTACAGAACCATAGTACATATGAATGAGAAAATTTAAACAATTTCCTCGTCGGTGCTAATTGATTTAACTGGAGCAAAAATTAGAGAAAATTTCAAATGATGCATTTTTAATCTTCTCTGCCTCTCTTTCAAATATTCGAGACTGGGACACCATTATGAAGCACTGGATTCTCTTTTTGATTCAAGATAACGCCATCCTCGCCCGCTCGGAAAAATATTCTATCAGAAAAGCAGCTTTCCTTTCTTCAGGTTTAGCGTCCCGTCGATTACAGGCGACCGGAGGGCGAAGATATCGTTGGAAGTGAGCCCGTACGATAATTACAGTTTCCCTGGAAACTTTCGATGCAATTACGAGACGTCATTATGAGCATTTAACCGAGCAGGCCTGGCAATTCCGTCCTTTCCCTATCCTCCCCGCTTCCAAGCTTGTAACTTTCATACACATGCGTGCTTATGCCTGAATTTACGAGAATAATTATTATCGATCGAAAGAGCGAAAGGACGTGCTGAACGTGCGACGATCCCTGGCAAAGCCGCGTGTGGATCGTTAATAATGCTCGATACGTTAAATGTGGCTGAACCGCAATAAATTGAATCAATTACATATGATATTTCATTATGTTAAATCTATGAAAATCTTCCTTTCTATTAGCAACATGAACTTAACAATAACGTAGCAGTTGTGTTTCTTTAATTATGCATGTATGTAAATTGTACAATTTTTTTCTAAGATTTTTTTTACATAATTTATTTAAGTTTTACTTAAGTTTTACCTATCTTTTTGCTATTACTTTAATAATATATTTTTATTAATTATGAGAATAATAAATTGCAGCGATTTAGAAATTAAAGTTATTGTAAAATTACAAATGCGTATACGGACTTTATTCGCTAAATTTATTACACGTGTGCAACGTTGAATTTGCAAATAATTTGAAATCGTGCTACATATATTATAAAATATGTTCAAGAAAAAAAAGTTTTACTAATCCGTCGAGCGAAGCGAAGCAACAAGCTTTTCTTACGCATCGTGCGGCGGCAGCATCATCTTGGCATCGCTTCAGACACCTTTTCTTCTGCAGGAATGACTGATCCGCGCAGTCATTTAGGTTTAGTGAACCCACACACACACACGTACTCGGACTCAACATATTATGGACACACACACACACACACACACACACATATCTCACAGCTTATGTATACATGTTTTATGGGTTAGTAGTTAGTGCAATAAATAGTTAAGAAAAGTAGAAGTAAAATTTAATTTTTCTTAAAAAGGATAGTAATAAAAAAGAGACTAAAATATAAATTTATGTAAATGAAATGGAGTAGCACAAGCTAAAACTCACTTTTTTATTTATAGAAAGTCATCTTTTCACATTCCAGCATATTATGGTTACAATACAACAGCTAAAAATACACAATAGCTGCATTATCATAATATTAAAATCCCACGAAACTAGTTCATATATATTCTTTCATATATAAAATCGTAATATTATTATAATGTAGATATTTCTTTGCAATTTGTTAATCATTTTTTTATAAAACTAATTACAATATTTGATTGTCTTGACTACTTGAATTTTTATCTGACATTTTCTTTTAATATTAGCCATATATATAATATTATGTTTTCAGTATATAATGTTCTTCTAATTGTAATGTACAAAAAAAGTTTTAGAATTAAATATAAATCTTGGAATAATAAAGTAAACAAGAAAAAGAAATGTTTATAAAAGATGTTCAAAGATTAATACTGAAAATAATAATTTCTTTATTATTTATCTTTATAGACAGTCTGTTTAGTTTACTCGATGCTTTATATATTAAACTCTTCTTACCGATCTATTTATAAAAAAAAAGCAACAAGCTCCACTTGTTCTTTGTCGCTTTTAAAGAAGGTCGCGTGCCATGAAAGAGGCCGAATCTGAGACTCTTACGCCGGCTGTTAATTAAGGGGATTAAACAGCCGGAAGTCAAGCAGTTGAAAGAGCGCGATGGACAATCGGAAAGAGAGTGATAGAAAAGAAACCTGGAGCAGGAAGTTTCTCTGATGTAGAGAAAGGGGAAAAATGTTAACAAGGCAATAAAGCATCCTTAAATGACGCATAAAAAAAGAAGGAAAGTAGAGAGAGAGAGAGAGAGAGAAATAGAAGGAACAAGAAGAAAGAAGAAGAGGAAAGGTGAATTGCAGAACGTCGTTTTCGCAATGAAAAGGGTTGACTGAGTATAAGTGGGTAGCTGAAAGGAGCAAGAGTCGAAAGAGGCGGCGGAAAACGAAGAGGACGATCAGGAGGTTACAAACTTCGAATAGGGAGCAAGAAGAATAAGTGAAGCAGCGGGAGAGGGTAGATAGGGAAGGGAAATGAGGGCGAATAGAGAAACGGCTTGTGCATTTGAAGGAGTTTAGCTTTTCTCGTATCAGATTTCGTTTCAACGAGTTGAGAGGTCTGCGTTAGCTTGGAGAAATGACTCGAGAGCCCAAAACCCTTTCCCCTCTCTTTCTCTTTCTTCCTCATTCTCTTTCTCCCTCATCCTCTCAACGCCGGCTTCTTTAGTCACCCTTTCGCAACCCGTCCACCCTTCGCCGAATGCATCGATGCGTTTCAACGCTACCCTTATTTAGTGCCAAACGGCAGATTTACTTTAGGAATCAACAAAAGGTCTTGCTGTTCCACACGCACGATTCGCGCAGATCGATTTCTAGTATCATGATAGCTTGAAGTGCAACGGTTTACAATTTCCAACTGAAATTATTTATCTATTGCATCGCGTTCAAAATCGTGTTCAAATATCACATCGTGCTCAAAATAGTTTGAATATCACATATTGTGTTCGGAAAAAAATATGTTTTATTATCCATTGCAAAAATTCTCATCATTTTTAGTTCTCTCAATGTAGAAAGAATCCACGTCATATATTGCCAAAGGTTAAAAAAGCACAAGAAATAGTGTGACGATATAAAAATTAAATGTTGCTAAAAAATTGTTGTGCATACCACCTTTTCGTTGCCAAAAGTTTCATGCGTGTAAATCAACGTTGCACGAGGAAAAAAAAAACTCACTTCTATAATTGAAATAGCGGAATATCCCGTGGCGATTTTGCGGCAAGGAAGGGGGAGGAGCGCGTCTGGCTCGTAGCCGCGAAATTGGCGGAAAACCGTGGCGAATTTACAAGCATGCATACCGCGCTCGCAACAATGCGTAATATTATTAAAGCGTGGCGGGACGAGAGATATTGGAGCGTTAGTAGGCGAGATACAAATGGAAAATGAAACCATTATATGGCGAACGCTTCGGCGCGATCGATCGAATGCACGGAATTGGCGAACAAAAAATTCCTCGTAATCGATCGCGTCATTCTTTCGTGAGATATGCATAATGTTCGTACATAATGCGAATTATGCAGTTAAGAATGTCAAATATTACAGCTTTTTCCTTTCACAATGACATGTGAAAGGAAATAGTTTTTCCTTAAATATGTGAATCATATTTGAATAATGCCATTTTTATTTAATCGTTTTAAACGTATTTCTAACGTTAAACTAATTTCATCTGGACTTTATTCAATTTGGATAAAGCCATTACTAAAGGAAGAACGTCAACGTAAAATTAAATTATCAATGAAGTTCGGAAAAAAATTCTTCCTTGAGTACATAATAGATTGAAAAAGCCATTGGACAAATGTCACAAATGCTAAATTTTTTTTAATTCAATGTATTAATGTAAAAACGTTGATGATAATTATTCAAGTTACATAATCCCCATAATTTTTAATATTAAGAGAGAATATATCTTGAAATATTCGATCGACTGAATAATACCTTCTATTAATTTCTATATACATCGGAAATGGCTTTTACCTTTAAAGAATCTTCTAAATAAAAAATAAGCTGACAGGACCTTTCGAGATCAGTATAAAAAAATGAAAAAGACATCCAGATCAATGGCGGAAACGAAAGTAGCAGCCTTCCTTCTTTATTCGACGCCATCCAGTCTCGTATCCGTGGAGGGTTCTAAAATATTCAGGATAACCCTGAAGTCAGTTGACTGGACATTAATGATCAATATCGATGGAATGTCTACTGAATGTCTACTGAAATTCGAAATGCAACGACTAGACTATGAAAGAGTCGGCTTTGAAAGAGAGATAGACGAAGAGGAAGCTACAGGGAAATTCGATAAACCGCTATGACACACTCGATAATTCACGTTAATAATACAGTCCATTCGCTCGATCGCACATATGCAGATATATGCATGATGCACAGCTGTATTGTTGCGATAACGCGATGAGTCACGCCGCGACACTTTCCGTAAAATAACGATAATCGATGCAGCTTTTGCATGAGTATTGCGATGACTTCGCTTATTTCGCGACACCTGCCACTTTCGATGAGGCAATCTTCGAATATCGATATCATGTACTGTATATTATTTCGCGCAAACGAGGAATTAAATTGGATGATCTTACACAGATCCACCGACTAAATCAAACGACGAAAAACAAATGAAAAGGTATACGATTGAATAATCACCTTGATCTCTACAACATCCTTTTTAAGATTTATTTTTACGTGTAGAAGCAGCTCAAAATAATCTTATCATTTATTATTGCAATGAATAACTCTGAGAAATTAAGGGATATCTACTGTATTATTAATTGTAAGTATTATATGTGTAATGAAATAAAATTTTATTATTTCTTTCATCTAACAGTAAAGAAAATAGAAACTTTCAAATCTAATTTATATATCGAAATTTATAACAAAATTGTTTCTGTAATTTATTGTGTCAGGCTGTAAAATAAATTTTAATGGATAAATGGACTTTATTATATAGTATTAACGAAATATATATAATCACAAAACATTATAAGATAATAAGACAAATATAATTTTTTGTACGCAATTACATAATATTATTAGAATTATTAGAAATGTTAGTTTATAGAAAATTATTTTTAATGTTATTTTATTGATTAACATTATATATAAAAGTTGTTAAATTTTAGCGTTAAAAATTATTTACTGGATAAATTATAAAATTACCAGAAAAATTACAAAATTTAAGTAACATGAAAATTGAGTACTACATTATTAGCAGTTACAAATACTTCAAATAACGAAAAATATCCACGTATTATTAACGAATATTGAACATAAATTATCATCCAATTTTAGTTAATAAACAACGGCAATTTAATCGTCAGTTTTTGATTTATTGACACATGGATTTCATCGGATATGCGATTTAATGAAGCGCGACTACCGGGCTATTAAATCGGACGTTTACTGTATGCAATCGATATATTTCAATTGAAATAATATGAATTTGTGGCTATGGTACAAGCGGCGCAGACTTAAGTATTGGCGAATGCCCAGCAGGTGGCCAAAAATAAATCACCGATGTTCGTAAAGTGACGAGAACATAGACAGTTTCTCTGTCTTTTTTTATTTAATGCTTTGAAGATGAAAGACTTAAAATGACACGCAAACGAAAGAAGACTTGACCTATATTTTCGTCTTAAATAATACTAACAGTTTCAATCAGTTGGTTTCTCAATCATTGTACTCATTTTATGCCAAGAAGTCGACTTGTACTATTGACTGACATCTGCTATTAAACATTCACTTTTAAAGACATGTGTGTGAATATTCAATTTTGCTTTAACTGAATTTTTAAGTTGAGAGTTAATTAAAAAAATGTTACGCATTGAACATCAAAAAGTTATAGTAGGAACTTAGATTATAATTACAGAATTGTTACGATTGCAAAATCTGCATTTTTTTTAAATCCAATAATTTAAAAACATAAAAACATTTGTTAAAAATACTTTTTGTATTTACATATTATATGATCGTACCATGGAATTCTGTACAAGTTTAATTAATTAAAAATTACGAATCTTATTACGCAATGTAAATGTTATAAAATCAGGAATTTTATTATTCAATAAAAATATATAACTTGATTAATTTAAAAGAGAAAAATTAAATCGTAAAACGTACTTAACAAGATAAAGATACTTAAAATGTGCGTAAATTCGGAAAAGTCGTAAACTAAATAATTAACTCCACTCCTGCTATTTATATCTCTTCGTCACATTCGGTCGCGCCTTGAAGAGAAAACATAAGAATGATGACGGGCCGAGCGTGTATAATATGTTGCCAATTAAACGGTCTATCCTGATGCTTTTTCTCTCAGTCTTTCTTTCGTTGTCTTTCTGTGACGCTGAACGCAATTGTTGGCTCAGAAAAACGGAGTCATCGACCGTTTGGTGCGGGCGCGAAGAACCGGAAACGCTTCCACTTCGCAGAGGCGAATGTCGTAATCGCATAACGACATCGTATGATTCTCGGAGGCGCTAACGAACACCCTCTATACTCCAACCCTCGACCCGCCATTACCCTGTGCACGCTGCAGTAACAAAAAATAATGGACGTCATTATCGGTCCGAGATAATGGTTGCGGATAAAGAGGAGAAAGGGAGGAGAAAGGAGGGGGAGGGGAAGAGAAGTGAAACGACGATCGACGGATGGATGTGAAGAAAAAAGAAAATGCCGATCGGCGAAAACGCCCATGCCAACGACAATCGCGCTGTTCCTCGGATCGTTTCGATTTTTTGCTGAGCTGCATTGGAGCTCGTCACGAAATTCTCGCTTAACACGAGAAGAAAAAGAGAAGCGGCTGTGATTTTCAGAATTTGAGACACATTAGGATAGACAAGATCATCTATTAATTTGTAATCGCGCGTGAGGGTTAAATTGACTGAAACGCGCACGTAAATTTAGTAACTGAACATATTACATAACAAAATAATTTTTGAAATTTTTACGTTTGAAACACGCCTTAGTTTATAATTACTTATAAATGAAAACAAATTAATCATGTTGAATTAAAAACTTATACAAATTATAAAATTTGCTTCTTTATAAGATTAATTTCACGAATATAATGCAGCATATTCATTTATTTAATTACAGATAATTCTCAAATAATATAAGAATAAAAAATTATTTCGTTAAATTAAATAGTATTTTTTGTATGTTTAAACGCTAAACATAACAACAAACAATCTTTAGAAACTTTTTAATATCACAAAATAACTATGAAATAAACAATAGAAAAAATAACTAAGCAAGTAATACATAGAATAAATAACCATTCATACTTTAATTGTATTTGCCAGACATTTAATTAATGCTATACATAATTACTTATGCCATTATGAGTTTTAGTGTGTTATTGAAAATTACCGTGACTGTGAATTTCTCTTTTTTACTTGAACAGGCACTTATTAAAAACACAGGACATCGATAAAATATAAGAGAAAAGAATAGAAATATAAGAAAAAGTAATATCTATTAAATACTGAAAGCATTTTTATAACGTATAAAATTAAATACATGTGCCACTTATTTTTTAATAAAAATTTTCGTTCTATCAAACTACTTGCACCCAATGCCTGTACCGAAAACAGGAAAAATTATACGTTTAAAAGTTGATTGTCGGTATTTATCATGGAAGGTGGCAACGAGTTGCTCGGCATTCTGTCGGGATTGCAAGACGACGGTAGCGTGAACTTTCGCGAGTTGGTCTGCAGGCGTTCTAACGAGTGTGAGAAAAAGAAAATAAATAAAACGCGGAAAGCAACACGGAAAGAAGAAACGCGGAAGAATTCGATTTGCGTCGCGGTGCTATGCGGGCGGCAGCAACAGCGGGCTCGATTATCGTCACGAAAACGTCGCACGGCCGCGCGCGTGCGGCCGCGGGCTAAATTGCGTCCCATTTCTCAGCAACTTTTTCAATTTGTCGCGGCTCGGGCAACTAATTACCGGCCAAAATGACTTTTGCCTCACTACGGACGGTGGCTTTAGCATCCAGTAGCAGAAGCGGCGGCGGTGGCAAGCGGCGGCCACGGCGACGGCGACGATGATGGTGTCGATGTTGTCAATGTCGCGGCAGACCGGGCCGACCGATTTTTCAAATACGCGATCATCTACCTTGGCATGACGTATTGCGTGACATGACCACGTGTGAATGGCACCATTTGATGCAAAATCAATGAGACGAAAAAAAGGGAAGGAGACCCACGAAGCGACAGATTGATTACGTCTACTCGGACTTGGCGAGGCCGCGAGCGAATTGAACGGGAGATTTTAACTGGACCGGCGCGGCGCGGCGATAACGCTCGCAGGTGCTATAACTATTATCAGTGGAGTCATTAAATGCGCGGTATTGACGTGCTCGCTTTTTGGAGATTAACGTTTCGCAGTATCGATTTGTACAAAGCCAGCGTTCATGGGAAAGTTTGTTGATTGCTCGTTACACTCGTGCGAATTGAAAAGAGATGAATCCAAATAACAGAAATATTCCCTAGAAACGAAATATGAGAATGTTGAAATTGAGGTAATTTTTTCAAGTTTCAAACAATTTTTCCAAAACAGGTTTGGCTTCTATATGTTGTTACGCTTTAATGTAAAAGAAAATATTCATATTCGTAAAAGCACACAGCATACGACATGCATTACCTTTGCGCACTGCTATAAGTTCATACTGATTTTTATGTTTTGTTAGTTCCAATGGAATTTCTTTGTGCAACTTTGCACAAATTGGTTTATATAAAACATCACAATATCTTTTGTTTAAACATACCTATTATAAAGATTTTTATTTTCTTGCTTTCAATATTTTAACCTTTACCGTGTCTCTTTATTTTAAATAATTAATTTTTGTATTTGAATCTTCAAATCAAATTTTTTAGGTCATAATTAGTATTTAGAAATAAAACAAAGAGTTGCTCTTTTTCTGCAAATCTACTCGGCTATTTAATGAAATGACTGAAAAAGAAGACATAAAAGATTTGAAAAAGTTTGATTAGAATTTGAGTTACGAGAATTTAAAACTAAAAGGCGCATATAAATCTTTTAGGGCTTAAAGGATTATTCAAGCCTCTCGATATCGGAAGTTGACATTTTTATTCGTTCAGTTGTCCATTCCGATATTACATTGATAAATCGTAAGGAGCAAGAATTCCGTTCCGTTTCCTCAAGATGATTTTTCATTGTGAAAGATTTGTTGTGCCTGGCACGAGATGAACGTCCGTTCTGTCGCGTCGCGTCTCCATGCCAAGCTGGACCGCGAGATTTCTTCGCACAAATAAAAAGGAGAGAACTGGCACTCCCGCTAGGCTTTACGTCGTGTAATCTTGGGCTGAGTGACACGAAGACAGCAAGTACCGGATAAATTTGCTGGAAAGAAATTGGAAAAAAGATAATGTAAGAGAAAGAAGGGAGGAGCGCACACGTGTCTCTGCGTATGAGAATGAACTGGAAACGCGGATAAACCTGAGGCACTTTAAGAAAAAAAAAATTGAAAAGAAATGTATCTCTTCGTTAATCTTTTCTACTAAAATTAATCTCTTAAAACTCTAAAATATATATTAAAATATAGATACAAGTTATATAAATTAAAGAGCCTAATTTTGCGCCTGAGCGGATCTATTTAATGTGTAAATAAATATAACGTTCAAAAATTGATACTAATGATTTCAAAGAAAATTTTGAGCCAATAAATTTTAAATGCTTCGAAAATGTCATTTTATTTTGTTATCATCACAAATTGATATTAGAATTTGGCATATGTTTTCAAAAGAATTAGAATCGATATTGCTGTCTATGAAGTCAAATCTCCCAGCCCAATTATGAAACTCAACAATTATTTGGGCCAATTGTAGGAATAATCCGGTATGATTATTGAATATTATCGAACGCTTCAGATAATTGCATTAGTAATTTGAAATGACATCATAACGATATATAAGCGCTACAACTGATAATTTTATTTCGTTATTCGTTCGTTAGCGAATGAAGTGCACTTTATCGACAATTGTTTTTACAGCTCGTTTTTATTTTCCTCGGAAATAGCGGCAACAGCCTTTCTTTGTTAGAATTGAATGTAATTTCATAGAAGACACTTCGTTCTTCTTCCTCGATCGATCTCTTAGTTCGCAACTAGGTCATCAACTTCCCTATAGTGCTTGTGTTACGCACGTGTACTAATACGATACAAATAGAAACAGAATGTTAACTTAATTATATGTCCGCAGCAAAACAAATGTTACTGCATAGTTGATTTTACTCTCTGATAATTTGCAATTATATTTTGCGAATAAAACAAAACGTATATAAAAAGCAATTTCAGAATTTATTCTTTAATAAGACTTTTTAATCGGCTTTTCTTGTATGCATGCATGGATGCGTACATACATGTACGCATATATGGAGGCACATGTGTGCAGTTTCTCCACACAAAAATGAAAACTTAATTATAGAATTATTTATTATTAAAACGGAAGAACACTGGAATTTTAGATGTATAAAATAGTAAAATATTTAATGAACTTTTAATTGATCTTGATCAACTTTGACATTTAAATTAAAGCTAAATTATAAAAAATTTTAAATTTAATTTTAGAAAAAGGTGAAGAGGAGTTGGCAAAATAATCTCCCACACAGTTCTACTGGTATTCATCCACAAAGTTTCCTGTTCAAGTACAGTAACGCTTATTAATTAAACATTACGAATAAATTACAGATGAATTAATCATAACCGGACACTTATATCTGCTGTCTCAAGTTGAGTTTGGGGAAAATCTCTAATGACCATGAAATCCGCGTAAGCCGAAGGCAAATCGAAAACATAGAACGTCCGTATGGAAATACACTACAGCTCCACGATGACAAATGAAACGCTTAAGTCGGATGCAAATGGAAATACACGGGGGGAGGGGGGAGGATGAAATCGCTTCAGGAGAGGGATTACTTCCGCGCTTATTCGGCGAAAAGAGTGGGAGTGCCCGCGAGCACAATTCCCGCAAAAATCTGATTCCGAAACAATTAGTCATACGGCGATCCACGAATAACCGATTTGTCTCCCGACTAACGCACACGAATTTGTCATTTGTATGGTGTATGCGTGTATATCTGTACGTTCCCATCCCTACCTCGATTGTGACCTCAATCCAATTCCCGAGGGATATTATAACGCGGTGTATTATCCCGAGTCATCGAATATTCCTACCGACCACGAAGCTCCCGCTCGGAGCGGCACGAAATAAAGAAATAGTGATCTCCCGTCACACGGTGAGACAAATCTTTCTTTCTACCTGGCAGTCGTTCGTGGACCAGCTCCACTCCTCCCTCGCCCCCTGTCTCCCCGGCAGGAAACTTTCAATTTCCGGATATATCGTTTCTGGGCAGCATCGAGTACGCGCGATACAACAACGTCGACATTATTGAGTGCTCTTCCTTGAGCCTGCAGGCAATCGATCCTTTTTCTTTTCCGCGAAAATCGCTCGATCTTTCATAACTTTTCGATCTCGACATGAATGCAAGACATCCTGTTTGTTTTGCATGTATCCGTAGTCCTTCTCCATGTTAAATTTATTTATTTAACTGTAATATGTTTCTTGATAAGCGGATAATCGCCTAATACTAAATAGGCCATTGCTATAAGAGGGTAGAGAAAACAAGAATATAAATTCCCTTACGATAAATTATGACACTAGAGTTTCTGGTCCGGTGATATCTTGTGTGCATCATATGCTGCATTATATGTAACGTGATGTATGGTATGCGATATGGTGCACGTCAAATCGAGGGGAAAGGAGGGGAGGGGTGTAAAATTGAATAAACATTGAATAAAATGCCTGCTTGATAAAATGTTCAGTCAACAATATTTTGTCCGATAAAAATTTTCAACGAAATGCATTCACTGAAAAAGAAAAAAAAGAAATATTTACAACTAAACGTTACGTGACGTTATCTTTTTTGTTAATTTTAAAGTAGATACGTGATTTTATAGTACATGACGTTGTAATCAAATGTAATTATATTCTTATGAGATAAAGAAATATAATGAACATTTCTGAAACAATAGGAAGGTGTAAATTGATGAGTTTTGTTGCCCACTTAAAAGTACAAAATATTTAAGAAAATTATATTTGCTGTTGTTAACAAAGAATATTTTTTTAAATAGTCTTAAAATACATATGCTCATCATCAATTTTGAAAAAACTTTATTATTCTAAAATAAAAAAATGTATACTCTTCGAAGAATGTAGTAAAATTATATCAAGACGAAAAATTAAAATAATAACTAAATTGAATGTATGTTTTAACTTAATATTCTTGATTGAAACATTGAATTATTAAGATTTAAAATATATTTTGAATAAATTTGACGCTTGTGATAAACTTATGATAGATTTACGGATGAATTACATGAATTTATGAAATATTTAAAAGAAGTAGTATTAAAAAATTCAAGTATATGTATATTTTTCTATGTGCATACTGAAGTTTGTCTTAAGTAAATATTATTTATTTCAAATAAATAATGAGTGTAATTTAAAATTATTGTTGAGAGAATATTCTTTGCAAAGATAATCATTACTTTAAAGAAAAAAAATTAAAAATTAAATACTTTTCTTAGCACGAGAATGATATTTTTACGCGCTTAAAGATTGTTAAGCATAAATAAACATTATATGTATACAATTCATGTTAAATTTGACGATTAAATTAATTTAAAATATTATTTTATTTTATACACTTAAGTCTGACAACCATATCAGCACACAGTTCATAAATCTGAAAAATCTATTTAATAATTTATAAAAATATTATTATTAATCAGGATTTGCTTACGATATCTAGCAGTTCCATAATTTTCCATAATACTGCATAAACCATCATTAAATACACAAACTGCAATATCAGTAGCTATGTTAAGTGTTGTTTTGCCGCTTGAAAAACTTTTGAGTGCTATATTCCAAACTGTAGCATTGAAGCTCTCATTTCTTTTTTGAACAATTACTAATGCCATCTACAATTACTTGGGGAAGCTCATTATTCGAAAGTAAGTTACTTGTTACCTATGAAATTCAAAGATCTAAGTACGCGCGGCGACCGTGCTGAGATACGCTCAGAACGGCGCTGCGACTGTACGTTCATAAAAACATCATAAAAATGTTTTAAGCTATAAAACCAATTGGAACTTGTTTTTAAGATATTAAGGCATTATTTAAAAAGCAAAAAAATTTTTTTTCGATTTTTTTGACAATTTTACAGTAGTATATAGGGTTGGTTGTTCCAATTTCTTGGTAAATTTACCTATCAGGTAAATATAGGTTTTCCTTTATTTATTTAAAAAGAAAAAATGAAGATAGACACATGCTTACTTAGTATATAAGTTTACCAAGAAGTTGGAACAATCAACCCTAAGTGAAATTAATCTAATATCCAACTCATCATTATACAAATCATATTATTATCTTGCTATTTACGTTCTCCGACATTACTTTTTATATCTGCAGTATTTGTATCTAACCTAGTTTATACTCGCAATGGAGCGATGTATTGATTATGTGTATGAATCAAAAATGATGTGGATTATTACGGACGAGCTCTCAAGTTCTAAACCCATCGATAATTGAAACGAATTTAATTCCGCTTATTCTAAGCTTATATAGGGCTATACCATGACTATACATAACAAATAATGAGCTCTTAAGAAAATGACCCAATTGCTTATAATTTTAACGAGAATATTAATTAAGCAAATATTGTATTATATAAAAAAAATTTTTTTTAATACAGATAATCAAATATTTTGTTTGGCTCGTGTTAAATTGATAAAGTCATAATTAATAGAGATAGACCGTTACAAAATAATTTTACTTGATCGATCAGCGTTTAATCAATACACACAATGATCGAAATATAAATTTTTCGACCCATTTTGTATTTACATTCCACGATATTTTAATTTTATTCTTGTATTCATACTAATCCTATAATTACCAAAAAAACTCGCAATAATCTTAGATTCACATATAATGTACTATAGAATCTAATATCACTAAATATGCGAACATTGCTTTATATTATCGACAATTTTTTTTACTCTGTTTGCGCTTCTCTCTCTTCACGAATCGTTTCTCATCGGTTCGAAATTTTCCGATCGCGGGAGGCAAACAGAAAACGGAAGATAGAAAGGCAACGACACATCGCACATGCCGCCGTAAAGATATTTCGTGGACAGTGAAAAAGGGCACGTTTAGGAGATCGGGATGGCGAAAGAAAGGCGCGAGGGGTTGATCCACCGGAATGGGACACCAGAGGGATGACCCGATGGCGCTCGGGGACATACAGGCAGAGGGCGTGTTGCCAACTGCAGTTTCGCAGCAGCGTTCTTCAAATCGATTCCCATTTCCCTGAGAAATGCAGCACGCTGACGGAAACGCCCGCCCATGCTGGATAGAATCGCGGAATGGAAATTGATAGCGCGAGCGCGAAACGAGCCGGCGCCCGCTTCTACGAAAGTCATCGCGAAGGTAATCAATTGCAATTGTATTCTGCAAGCGAAAGATTGCAAGTCGTGAAGTTTCTTAAGTTTTAGTATAAGATTCACGAGAACGAAGTAATGTACGATAGAGCGCACGCAATTCCGGCAATACACATATGTACGCACTTACAAAGAAAAACAAATTAATGAATAGAAAAAGAATATATGAAAGTGAACTACACGAGCAAACAGATAACGTACAATTAACAAATATGCTATCAAAATTGGAAAAAAGAACTTTCTTTGATCGTCTTATACATGAATCAGAATGATTTCAATACATGTGATATGCGTATCTCGCTAAATTTAAAGAATTCGTGCTTGCTATCTATTCATTGTCATTTGCTTATCTATTATCTAATATTACATCGCTGTTTAATTTATAAAAGCACTTAATTTAGTCAGCAGATTATTGCAATTGCGTATACGCGCAATCTTGAAATGATCTGAGACGACTGTGTACATACACGAGTCCGTGTGTCGAAGGGCAGGAGGAGAGCTAATGCTTTGTTTAAACGTTCTCGATACGATCCCTTCACGCCGGGTGTTTAGATCGCTGACGAAAACCGGCCGATCGTACAATGCTGGAGTAAATCTGTAACGAGTAAACAGACGTCAGTCACGCATAAATGATTGCGCGCCGGTCGCGCGCAACACGCGCACACACCCACGTGTATCAGTCACTGGCTGGTTTACCGAATGCCGGCTTGCCAAGTAATTTAATCACTTTTAGTGCCCCATTGGTATTCTGGAAAATTCGGGCAATCGGCTGCAACGCGCGCCAATCGCTCGACGTTAAATTATATAGCTCATAATCATAATTGCGCAGAAAGATTAGCATTACTGTCAAAACTCGAAGAGAAACGAAAACATTTTAACTTTTCATTTTGCCCAACTCGACAATCACGTCAAAATCATATTTACGGCGAAATATCACAACGTATCTGCAATGTCGGTCAACAACGTGATTAATTGTTTGAAGAGTAACGATTTTTTAAGTTTTATTTATGGATGACGTCTAGCTAGAAGACTTTAATGTTTTTTCAATACTCATAATTCTCTTTCGCCAAATATTTTACACAAATTATTAAGATTTTGTACACTTATTTCAATTTTGTTATAAATAGTTATTATATATATTAGATATTATATATATTAGATACACTAATTTAATTTAATTATTACTATTACCGCCTAAAAGTGTAACAATTTAATGTTATTATAACGAAAAATGGACGTGTGATTAAAGAGAAAAAAATTGATGAAGCCTTTTAATCACGGATTTCCATAAAATTTGAACAATTGCTATTTAAAAAACCAATAACCGATATCTCGAACGAGATAATTATTCACGTACTACATGAATAAACTAGCTATTGTACAAGTTGTTAAAAAGGTTCTACAACAAAACCGATAGGAAATCCGGAAAATCCGCTGCAACGAATTCGATTGCACGCGTCACTCGTTGCGCGTGAAATTATGGCTCGTAACTATCCCCCGCATTTTCTATGAAAAGTGGAGACCATAATTTTTTTTATTTCCCTCACAGAAGACATAAAGCTTTTATTATACCTACAATTTTCTGGAACACTTCCCTTCGACTGGCTATAGGCATCAAGATTTACGCGACGTACGTCAGAATAGAGCTTTGTTCAAAGATTTGTGACGGAGAGTCGTGCCAATTTTGTGAATAACTTGCCATGGAAAATTGCGTAAAAAAACTGTAAATAAATAAAAAATTAAATTACATTCTTAAAACAATTTCTGTTTAAAGAATGTTCTGAACTTTTTTCTGAACTTAATTAGAAAGAAAACCGATGTTCAAGAACGCTGTTTTCTTTCTAATTAAGTTCAGAAAAAGAGCAAAAAATAAATTCTACAACTATTATTTGAACTCCAATAGCTTTACTACACTGCAGTTCATCTTGGACATATAAGTGGCTTTGGACTTTATTCTGTCAAGTTTGAAGTAAACGGATTTATATTCGAATATATCATTCTCAGGTATCGTTTAATTTCCGTCCATTCAACATGAGAGAACGAGTAAAGTTGCAGAACCAAATGTGTACCAACGGATCGATCCATCGAATTTACAAACAGTTCGACAAAACGGGTGCATTCGCTAATTTTTCATGAAAAGACGTCAGACATCCCCGACTTTCCGGACTGGCGACTCGACGAAGGCCGACACGCACAACGGAAATGAAGACGAGATCGTATGCCGAGACAAGTCTCAAAATGCCGCGAAAACTCTCAAAAACACACGGTCACGCCAAATGCTGAAAGAGCACCCTCCTCGAAGAAAGCCGCGTAGCGGAAATTGAATGACGACACGTCGTTTACAACTCGTGCCGGAAACCGTCGGTGTTCGTCCAGGGTCTCCGGTTGTGATAACGATGACGCCGCCGTCGCATTGCGATAAAAATTTATGCATTTCTACGACTGACGGTGAAATACGTCTAGGCGATGGCGGCACACAAAATGTGATAATGTATCATTTCCGGTATGTGTATTGGTGCACTTGATCGCTCATAAGTAGTACGACGGCCTTTTAGTTAAGGCAGTTAAAGTTAAAAAATACTTTGAAGGATACAATAATATTTATTTTACAGACAAAATGTATAATAATTGATATTATTGGCGTAATGGGGGAATAAAGATTTGGCTTTTGAAAGAAGAATCAACATAATATGACGACTTTTTGACAAATAATTATTATTCCTTTTACGTAAATGCAAATATATTTAATAATTAATATTATTGACCAGTTAGCGATTAAATTTTAATCTTTACGCTTATAATCTATTGATGATAATATTTAACCAAGCAGTTTGATTATTCAATTGATATTTAAATAACTGTTTATAAATAAAGTCTGGCAAATGTTTAAATGAATCTGTTTTACAAATGTATACCTTTATATTTACCAATAAATGTGCAACGTATGATTTATCGTGTATTTCGGCTGAAAATTGTTTTTGTTATTTGTTACAGCCGAAAAAAATTTATTTCGTGCTATATATAACGTGCGTGCTGCAAAGGGTTAAAAGGCCACGTTTTGTGAAATGCCTGAATTGATGATCTATAATCTATATCGATATTTATGTACATCTCCTCGGTGGGTTGCATTACCAAACAACCATTATTCATAAATTTGATAGGCATGTTTACTCCTCTATCATAACATCTACCAACATTTCATTCTTTTTTATTCCAGTGTGCCACGCTACCGGCCCTCTCGTATTTCATTCCTCCCTTCATTGGGAACGTGGTTGATTTTATCCCTGTCGACCCGCAACCTTGGATCAAAAAATAATCTCTATTACCTGTTAATAAAGGAAATTAATGTTCCGCCATACGCAGCATTCCGACATAAAAGAATCAACTCTCTCTGTAAAACACTTGGGCTAATGTTATCATAATTCTATCTCTAAGAGATTGTACTACCACAAACGTGTTCAATTTAACGGATATGTCCGTTTCACGCGCAAATAATATTGTTCTTATATTTTATTTTTCTTATTATAGGGTATTAGAGGTACGTGCAGTGATGATAGATCCATTCCAATTTTTATGAAACAGCTAGAAAGATAGTCGCAATTTCGTTAACAGAGTTATAAATCAGCAAAGTTGTCATTTATATGTTTGACAAACATATCTGCTGATACGAAGTCAATATAAAATTGATTTTTATTCAAAGATATCGGTCACGCTTGCTCGTTCTTACATGTCATTTATCTTATTTCACTTTATCGGTCGCATTAATTATTCATTGACAACATTGACAATACATATTGATCTATCTGTTTATGAAAAATGTATATTCTCAAACGCTACGATAAAGTATCAATTTTCTTATAAGACAACTCGCAAGACAACTCAACAACGAGGCCTATGATTATCGTAATATCATTATCATTGTTACAAATCTGATTTACTCGTTGATCTCGGTTAATTTTTGAAATTAAATGTTTGATGCCTTTTTTTCTACGTATCCCTTTATAAAAATGGAACTACGGGTATATAGAGAATCAGGTAAAATGCGATTAAAGATAAACGACGTTGATGAAATCGGTCTTGAAAGACAGAATTACCAAACTTGGTCATAAATTTGATGAGCGTGTTTGCTCCCGTCGCGCAAAATCGACCAGAAATTGATCCTTTCTCACTCCAGGCTGCTGCGCCACCGGCGCTCTCGTATTTCATGTTTCCCTTCATTGAGAACATCGGTTTCGCCGTGTCGCGCGGCGCCCACCCTTCGCCGGGGGCGTCGGTTCGCGCGGATGCACGTGGCGGTCGCATTTTTTCTCCCCGCCGCGCCGCGTCGTCGCTAAAATCCATGCAGATTTTTCACGAGGCTCTCTTCGCCGCGCGCGCGTCCGCCAGCTATCGAGGGAAAAAAAGCATCCCTCCGGCCAGCCACTCTTTCCCCATCCCCCCCTTCCCTCCGCCACCCTCTCGCCGTGGCCTTTTTTCATTCTGTCGACGCTGCCCGACGTGGCGGTACGTGAAACGAATTTATAACTGGCGATACGACGGCCGAGCCCTTGAGTCGAATACGTCGATTTTAATACCCACTACCTACGCCGCGCATCCCAGAACCACCCCGCCTACGCGTCCTTGTCACTTTCGGGGCAGCCCCTCGAATGTCAAAGCGCACCCTGGCCGATCGGCTTTTACCGTGTGGATATTGAATTTATACCGCACAGTTGAGAGATCTGGTGGGAAATATGCGGGCAGGGATGAACAAAAGCGAATTTTTCTTGATCGAAAGTACTATCGGCCATTGCCGATAGTATTCACAAAGTTGACAATTTTGTATTTTGCAGCATGTATATGAGAGAGATTTTTCATGCGTTAGATAAAAAAAGTACAGAATACGGGTTATAAATATTTCTTTGTATCTTCATATTGCTAGTAGTATGAGTGCGTGTGCGACCTATCCATGTGCGAATATCTAAAGTCGCAGAGAGCAACAAACGTGCATTCACAAAATATCAAACAAATAAAATATTTGATTCTGATAGAATTGAACTTTCTAAAAATATGCAGTGAATATGCATGACATTTCATATAGAAAAGTGTAAATGAAAAAATAACATTGTATATTCTTTTGAACTTTCAAATGCATATATTATTTACAAAACTTTTTGATCGCCAAATATACGATTAGAACGTAGATTAATATTTTCAAATTTTTTATATAAAATTAAATTTTCTAAATAAAAAGAAGTGATATTCTTGTATTACCTAAAAACTTTACAATAGATATACAATTTATTATTGTATATTGTTGAAATAAAACTCGACTATTGCATAGAGGATGTACAGATTGAAACTGTATAAATATAAAACATATAAAACCGCACTCGCACGCATTGCATCACTTCAGATTCAATAAAATATTTCGGCGAAGCAATAACTTTCATGGAAGCAGATAAATAATTTTAGATCAATATAACATTTTTATAATTAAACTTAATTGTTAAAAATGCCAATTAAGATTTTCAAAAAAACATACAAATTAACAAAAAAATATTAATTTTTGCAAACGTCAAGTCTTGTTCTGCACTTTTTAATCGCGAATCTTTATTTAAATACTAAATTTTATACGCATACAAAACATACAAACATCTCCATTCTTAGATGAATAAGCAAGCCGCAAAGATTAAACTTTGCGAAAGTTGGAGTCAGCAAGTGACGAAAGTGAGGACTACTATTTTTTTGTGATTTTGTCGACGATTAAAGAGTAGGAAAGAGATTGTGTTGAAATGGTGGTAAATCTTCTGCGACTCGAGGTGAAGACAGGAGAGACCAAAGAGAAGGAAAGGACTAGTAGGTCGGGTGGCAAGAGCGCGTTCTTTTTAAAACGTGCCGACGTGGAAAGGATAAGATGGCGCAACTTTAAATCCAGTCATCACATCATCCTCCATCCTCACACGAAGATTATAAAAATTACCCTTCACCGCCTCACAATGGGGTCGAGATTAAAAGTCGCGAAGTCAGAGTCGGCAAGCGTCGCGACGCACGCATCGTTCCGGCAGAAAAGCGGAACTGCTACTTTCGTAGTCCGGACGCGACTGAACGAAGAAGGATAAAGGAGCTTCGGCGTATCCTGGAAATGAGTGAGACGCGAGAATACGTAAGCAGAGGTATAACTTTAAATCGAGTCCTCTTCTTCCGCTCTCCATTCAAAACAGGAGAGATATACGTCAGACTACTAGGTCAAATAATCCACTTTATCTTAAATATCCATTGAAAGAACCATCATTACTAATAAGTAAAACCGCAATAAAAATTAGGAATATATAAGTGCAGCGTAAGAAAAATAGTTCCAAAATAAAACGAGAAAATCGATTTATTAAATTATACGAAGCATATTTTGATAGCTAAAACTTACAAATTATTAATGAGACTTCTGATTATCCAGAAAACTTCTAATATATTATTTCGATAAGAATATAAAAGTTTCTGAGTAATTATTACGATAAATTATAAACTCATGTAGCAAATATAATAAGTATTTTAATCAACATCAACACTTTAAACTCATAAGATATTTCAGTAAAATAAAATTATCTATAATATTAAACAAATTAATTATATTATCTTTTATTAAAAGTTAATATATTAAAAAAGTATTATTTTTTTAGTATGGATTTATAATAACAATTGATAAATTCTATAACCTCTGTTATAATATATAAAACAATTATCTACATGTTATTATATGTTATTTAGTATCTCCTAAAATTTCTATTGATATCGTTGGAATAAAACTTAGCAAGATAAAAGGTCGGTCTCCGATTTATGATATGGAAAAAGAATTTCTACGAAAGAAAACTCGCACTTCCTAAATGAGGATGAACGCTAGGAGAAATTCACGAGTACAACTCCAACTCGTACTAGCGACTTCTTCTTTTACGCGAAAACTGTTGAACTTCATTTCTTGGGAAGAGTCTAGATTAAAAATCGAGAATTGCAGTCCGTCAGGAGGAGATTGCACGTTTGAAAGACTGAAAGCCGATTACACTTTACCTATTCTAGATATTTTATTATTCCAAGGATATCAGCGTTTCGGGGAACATTTAGATCCGTAGGATTTCATTTAATTTCTTCGCCAGATATCGCACGGTATCGTTCCCCGCTTTCCCAAATTTCTCACCGACGTTCTCGGTGTTATCGAAACTTGCGCTTTCTCGAATTACGGAGCATCTATAAAAATCCCGTCAAGGAAACGGAATTTATCCACGCTTAGGGATCGAGCCACATCCGTCGACTTTAAGCGAGATTGCTATGCACGAAATTACCGAATCGGCCGCAATAAAGGTACGGGAAGATGCGGAAGGCACTAAACCCAAACGCGCCACGCGCTTAGCATAGATATGAATTTCAAGCTGGCTCTCACAGTGCGATACGAGAAATTCTTTCGCGTCCGGAGTATCGAGGAGATTCGCAAATAGAATATTCCGAACTCACTCGCAACAAGATAGCGCGCATCCCCTGAACGAGATATGTCTTCTTATCTTCGGACAGAATTCTTTTTACACTGCATTTTTCACGATATCGAAAAATCATTTTTAGATTTATATATAATTCATCCCATGAACTGAGATTTATCTCACCTTCAGATTAATTTCTTTACTCCTTGTATTTTTTAAATCAATATTAATTGCTTCCAAATGTAAACTTCGTCAGTAAATTTAGTCAGTTATAAGCAAACATTCACAAAGAATTGAAGATGGTTATGCAACTGATTTACTCGGTGCGAGAGCGTTCCGCTCGTTGATTTAGGGGGCCGGATAGCAGGCATTTCTCCAACGCACATAGTCGAGTGATCCAGTGCTCTATTTATGAGCGTGTAAAATACTTTTGATCTGTTGGATCTTTTAATTTACATCGCCACAGCTATGTCGTGAATTAACAAGAAATTTTATTAAGACACATTTTAGACAAATTGTACAAACAACGTATTTATTATCTGGCTGTTATCTTTAAATTTATGATCAACTTAGATCTGCTTTGTATGTTAGTATTTCGAAAAAAACTTTTAAAAAGAAAATTCTGGATGTGTATGTGTATTTATGATGTTATAAAATTTGGAACTTATTTTGAAGTTTAAAATGTCTTAATAAAACATAAATTAATATAAAACAAATATACATTATAAAACAACATTATAAAAATTTATACAATTTTAAAAATTGCATAACTCGAATAAACAGTAAAGATTATGAAAAAAATTTTAGAAATGTCGTAGTTTTTAATTCAGAAATTACATAAGATTATCATGTTAATACTACACTTAATGAAAATAATTACTTTTTATCAAATTAATGTGTATCTTTTAAACATATATGTTGTTCAATGTCAGCTATCAAAATTTGAAAACATTTTTTAATAGACTACTTAAAATATTGAAACTATTGCACTATATTCCATTTTATGTTTCGTATTGGCAAAATATACTAGTTTAGTGTTCTATATAGCAAATCTGGTGCCTCCAGATTGCATCATCGTTGCGGTATATGGGTCGTTAGTCGATGCGCATAATCTTCGATCGCAATCGTGGCTGGTGGGCCGATTATACCTGACTTGGCGTATCGATCCTACTGGTCGATACGGATATCGAATTCGTATCTTGAGATGATCCTTCCCAGCACAGACGGCTGCAAGATAGAACCGGAGGCACAATTGCCAGCAACCCAGTTTCGGGAATGAATGGCAAATGAGCGCCGGAGTTCTCAGCGAACACGGGTGCTCTGCACAGGAAGTCTTAACCCTTTCTCTGCTAAAAACGATCGCAACTGCCCGACGGATTACGTCAAATGCAAGGAGTTATGAAAATGAGTGCTTATGAAATTTGGCTGTCTATGAGCATGACTGTTTGTGGAAAAGTCCGTATAATCTGCTATTCCAATAATAAATACAGATGTGTGAAATGAAAACAAGAATAAAATAATGAAGAATGAAAAAGATGAATAGTACATATTCTAAAGAAAACAGATGCTTATATATAAAAAATTGGTAGAATTTGGAATTTTGATACGAATAGATATGAATGTCACGGGCTATTCGTCGATTGAGAATTAAAAATTTATAAGATGTAAACTTTGCAGATATTTTACAAAAATATAAAGTTCTATACAATATTAATAAAACGAAATAAAAAAAATGAATGTAATATAAAAATATAAACATAAGAATACTATCCATTTATACATATTGAATTATAATTGAAGATTTGTAGAAGCAAAAGTTTTCGATATTATACAATAAAGAGTTTATTAAGTAGACTATAAAGAATCAAGAATTGGAAATGAGTAAGTTAAATACACGAATAAATAAAGATAGGAAAGAGCAAAGAGAGAACTTTTTATTAACTTTTTATTATAATTAAACTTCTTAATATAAAATTAATAGATCTATATATTATTTTTAAATCATCACACAAATGTCGACTTTTCATAAATATTTCATTAAACATATCAATCTCTTCATCAATTGTCCACAATATCTTTCACCATTCTAAAATGTTATGACGACATGGCTCGTATTTAATCGATTAACAACAGTGTGTTGACGGAGTACCTATACTTCTTCCGTTTCTCGCAATGCCGTGAGTCATTCATTACGACTGACAGCACATCGAGGATCTCTCGAACGTTTCTATCGAGCTTTCTCATCATCGTCAGAACTTAGTGATGGCGTTAAATTTAACGAGCCCAATAATTAAATTAAAAATAAGGAGTTTGAAAGTGGCGTAGATCGTAATTTCTTGTTCATCGCTCCCGTTAAAGTATAAATTATTCGATCAATATAATTCAAGCGTCGTAAAAACTGATGGCTTATTTCTCCGACATATAATAACCATCGTAATAAATGGAAATGTTAGACTGCCATTTTCCTTGGTTTAGTTAGATAAAAGTTTTATCACCACGTACCTATAAATGATATCCCTTTCTTTTTCTCTCTTCTCTCTTTCTCTTTTTTCGCATGCAGTTATTTTGTTATGGCGCAATAATGCATCATCGTGGCTAGAAGGGCTTAATTTTATGATATAGCCATTGCATTTTTATTTCCCAAGAATAATCACTTCACTAATTTTTTATGGATCTTTATAAGACACCTAGCAACTGTTAAATGATATATATCCAGAAATTCACGTAGCAAATGATATAAAAATTTTTATTCTATAAGAAATATATTTATTAAAAAACAATACACATAGTAGTTATGTATTATCGATAATTATTTTATGGATACAATAAATGCAATTCTACAGAACGAATCATAAACGAAACAGCTGAGGTTTATTAGCTATTGTATCAAGCTATTATACCGCGTATTGTAATTTTAAAAAAAGATTTAATCGACCACGCTTTTTATCCGAAAATCTCAACGATATTGAAATAATTTGAAAAAGTATTTTAAACAAAAAAGAAATAAGAACCTGCTCACAATCACGATAACATTCATTTACTTAAAAATCGTTTATAACTCACATATATTCTGTTGAATCGTATAATTGCTAAAACATTCATTTACAATGAATTTTATCCTGCAGCAAAATCCGCAATTAAATTTGAAATAAATTGATTTTATTACAACGAACAATAGATAATCGCATGTATATGACGTATATCGTACTACTATGCACTGGTGCTTCTCAATTCTTATCTGTTTATGAAGATCTCGTGTGTTTGTCGCGAACACGCAGTTAGTCATCGATTCATTGCGCAGAAAATTTCATTGCGTACATTCGAATGAATGCGCCGAAATAATTTCCATATTCACACAAGCGATTGGTCATGCGATCAATTTACTTTTCCAAACACAATTTCCATGTGCTTCACTCATATATATTGTTTATATCAACAAAAATATCACCCGTTTTGATTCCCTTTCGATATACTGTTGTAATGAACACTCTACTCTCATGATATCTATCATACAAAAGTACGTATTAGAATTTTGACGACTGTTTTTTAAAATTGTAATATTTATTAATAATTTTCTGATTTTATTAATTTTTTTCTGTCAAATTCTTTAACAAATGGACGTCAAATTACGTAAACCGATTTAAAATTTGATTTTATTATAAAATCTAGTAAATATTAAATCTCTAAATAATAAGTAAATATTAAATCTCTAAATAAATAATGTTGAAATGCATAAATAGAAATACTTAATACTTTAAAAAATCACTAAGTATATAAAAAATAGTAAATTGCTGAACACCGAAAGTAGCATCAATATAGATACGTGTTTATGCCGACGACATGACATTTTATAAAACATTCCAGCAAATTCTGGCGTTATATCGCGTTCGATTTTCGGTCTTGCGCACGAAATAGGAAAGAATCCTTAGAATAAGACCAGGCGAATTGCATTTGCACTCGTCTCTATGTAAGTACAACGAGGGCAAACCGCAGAAAACGGCTTTCCGTCGTTGCATTTTTCAAAAAGCGCGAAACGAACTTTACATTCGAATCCGCTCTCTAACGTCGACGATATCGGCAATCTTATCAATAATAAATGTCACTTTTATTATGTGCAACTAGACGCTTTCGAGGTGTAAGAACCGCAAGCTATATCGTTGACTCTTTTATTTTCAGATGCGCCATCCAATCCAAATGAAGCCAGCCGACAGCGAGAATCGGAACGGTGAGTGAAAATTTTGATTATTCTTCCGAAAGCCGCTAAAATTGCGAATAAAATTCTAATATCACGACGCATGTCAGAGCGCATGTAAATATTAATATTGCAAATAATAGCACTAAATTAATTTTTTAGGAAAAAATTTTCCTAAAAATTTTCTTATCAGAAGATAAATTTGTACTTTTGTTGCATACATTAAGCGGTAAAGGTTGAGGTAATAACGTGTTTTACTAATCTAATAAAGCAAAAACGTGCTAATATACTACAACAACAAAAGCATATAATTGTGAAAAGAAATCAAGAGACACGATAGTTTCGGATCAAGTATATTTTTCGTAGTTTTTTATTAAAAACAAATTAAAGTTGAACTTTTTCCGTACATATCGAAGTCTAGTTTTAACAGAGGCACTAAATCTTTTACAACGTCAAATGATAAGATTTTGAGCAATTTCTTGTTTAATGATCACTCGATTGCTTCGAAGTTCTGGTACGATTAAGGACGGAATTCCGAGTAACGTGGCACGACGGTATAATCGAAAGAGACGACAACAATAACGCGAAGGTAAAGTTAACTCTCTTCGCTCGGCGGAGAATGCAGCTCAAAGCACGTTTATTAGATGCTAATTAATTGGCTGAATTGAGGGGCTTGTCGAGATTGCGTAGTCAAAGAAGACATAAGCGAGCTGCGAAGCACCGAGTGGTAGAACGATAAGGTAGGCCAAGAGAGTTGTGAGGATGGGCAGACGAATAAATTTTCCCGACAACATACAGTTACCAGGACGACGGAATATCGGCTTGCCTGCGAATTCTTACATGGCACGTCCCTCTCCTCTTTATCTTCTTGATCTTTTTAAATCCTCGACTTTCATCAGTGAATTCATTTAGACAATATTACTTTGTTCGTAAATACGCTACATCGCTGACATCGTGAAAACATCAGATAACATTTCAAATATTACGTAGACGTTATAAAGGGGTTTTTTTCAAAGACCATATTTTAAAGTAATAAAAAATAAAATGTTAGCCATAAATACAGATTTTTTAATAATTGTTGGGATAAATCGAAATAATTATGTAAGACGCTTAAACTAATTTATTAGAATATCAAATTTTTTAAATCTTTAGACAGCTAAATTTGTATAAATCAGCAAAACAGTTTTTTTCGTATAAATATACAAGAGAATATTAGAATATTAGGATATTAGAATAATGTAGAATATTAGAACTGTAATATTTAATACATTTAATACAAAAATTAAAACAGATAGAAAGAAGAATAGTAGAAAATTACAGATTGAAAAAACAAATACTTCCTTAGTCAATATAAAATCTGTATTTTATAAATTAAAAATTTATTTGCTATATATAAATTTAAATATTATAAATATATATTTTATAAACTAATAAAGTGTCAAATATAACTTAATGTTAATTTCCAATAACGCTTATTAAAAATAAAAAAATATAATTGTAAAAGTAGAATAAAGGCGATCATCCGACGTAAATGTTATTATTCATGTATAAGAATTTACTTCGAGTTTTCTAACCCCTTTCATCGATCGGAAAGAGCCATGTAAAAATTCGAGAACGTTGAAAAGTGCATTGGATAGTACCGCGAAAACCAACAGGAGAGTCAACGAACGCGGCAAAACGCGCGATTTTTTTACGGATAACTGCGCCACGTTAGCAATAAAAATTCGACTACCGGCTGGACGGGGGTGTAACGTAAAGCGTATATAAAACCGGCTACGTCGGTGGGACGACGCAAAACGAATGCTAATGAAATATTAACGACACCCGTCACGTGCTGCGCTCGGCTGGACCGCTCGGTTCCTCTCTTTCCTCTTCCTCTCTTTTTCACTGTTTCTCCTCTTTCTCTCTCGCATGATCGTTCACTCTTCCGTTCCATGCTTTACCCTTTACGCTTCTTTTCTCT
Source organism: Monomorium pharaonis (assembly GCF_013373865.1). Classification (NCBI taxonomy): domain Eukaryota; kingdom Metazoa; phylum Arthropoda; class Insecta; order Hymenoptera; family Formicidae; genus Monomorium; species Monomorium pharaonis. Next base: position 15,477,195 of record NC_050468.1, read on the forward strand.
CTTTTTACTCGTTCCATTTGTCTTTCGTTTTTTTTTTATTCTGTGCTGCATAAGAACTCTCCTCCCTCTCGAAGGATGCTCGTGCGCGACCATTTTTTTATATTGAAGTGCAATGCCGTTCCAGGCACCGTAGTAGCATTGTGTGCAAATGACATGCCAAATTGTAATCACGCCAAGATTCAAGCGGCTTTACACCTCGCGTTTAACGTTAACCGAAACCTGATTCTGACACTTTGTTTGTTACGGTCGAGCTTGCGCAGTTGCGCGAACAAGATCCTGGATCAAGTAACCGCGTTACATGGACCGACGCTCGATCCTGTTTACTAGCAGTTACACATTAAACAGAAGTTGCACCATTGGTTAACCATTCAATCGCGACGGCTTTGCAGTTGAATTTACCTTGATTTTTCAATTGAATTAGCGAAGATAATTCTGAATTATTAAAACATGAGTACAGGAGAAAAATTTAATTAAATGTATAATTAGAAAAAGAACTCACATTTCTTTAAACATTTTTGAAATTTTGCAACGTGCAAAAATATGTTTTCTATAATATATTCTAAAATAAAAATAACAATTTAAAAGAAATTTGAAACGTCTGAAAAGGTAAATAGATATAAATCTGACAATTTTGTTGGACCATCAAAATAATTATGTAGGACTTGCGAGAAACGTGATGAATAAGATTAAAAAGAGTTTTGTCATTTTATCAAGCAATTGAAAATGTCTTACACAATTATATTGATAACCTAACAAAATTATTCTTATATATGTATCTATAAATAATAGTTAAATTTTTAGAACTTCAGCAAAACCGTTCTTTCTGTGTAATCTTAGTCTTGTGTCACTATACATTAAATATTTAAAACAAGATAACAAATGTAAATATTAAAGCATATCAGATAGAAGAAATGATAAAGAATATATAACATATGATATTGGTGGCGTTTAAAATTATAATGTAACGGCAGAATCCGTTGCAACATGTCACAAGAATAGTCATTAACTCTATTTTGGTAAACATCAAGTTACATAACATCAAAGTTATAATTTCTTATTCAACAATGTGACTGTAACATAACATATTATTTTACACTTATATTGTTAAGTGAAAAATTAAAGCATTAATATTAAGTTACTATTAACTAATGTTTACTGAAATGGTCTTTCACATTCAAACATTTCAATTCAACAAATTTGCATAAATCTTAATTAAACAATCGTAAAAAAAATGTAGTTGTGATAGTTGTCAAATTTATTTGATTTTACTATCGATAAACGGTAAAATCTCATTTTTTTGTACTTATAACGTAAGCAATGCGAACACGGAACTAGGGTACAAGTGCATAACATCCGTGGCTGTATATAAAAATGAATAGACACGACGTGGTGTAACCGAAACCGAGATCAGGCTATTCGTAACCACGCGCACGTGCAATACGGAAAAGGATTTTTCCATATAGGATGTGGTACGTGCGCGGTGGCGGACGCCATGAATAGTACCGTTGTAGCTAGATGCAAATCCCGGTAAAACGGGAAAATAGTAAACAAGAAGAAAACGCACGTTATCCGGTATCAGAGTATTATAGTTGCCTTGTCGTTAGGTGAATCTCATGAACACCGTAACTGACGTAAGCCGAATTCAGATAAAGCAGCTCGCAAGCTCGCGTACAAAGCGCGAGATTAGTCGCGAACGTAAACTTACTTTCTCAAACACATGTTAATGCAATACAAAACGCCCTTGTAATTTGTTTCGTTTGTAATTTTTTTTCGAAAAATGTCTAATACTAATTCTCTTTTAAATTATTAAATCTCTTTTAATAAGAGTGAATTGTTTAGAATATCGTAACATTTAAAAAAGAATTAATATCTGACATTCATCGGCAAAAATTTAATAAGTGAGTCTTTAAATGGAAAAATGAAAAATATGAATAACACAACAGTTGTAGAATATATTTTTTAAGAATTCTTTTTTGTAAAATTAACAAATACAAGCGTGATATATAATGCTATTAGAATATATATATATAAATATGCCATTAGAATGGTGTCAGTTATTCTTATTTAATGGAATTTTCCTTTGCTCAATCAACGCAACTTCTTAAATAATTCTGTAAGACAAAGGTTTTATCCAAGGTAACGTAAACGAGACATTTATTTCTTATTTCAATTCAAATCTTCCCAAGCTAACATTTTACCGCTGACCTCACAATTGAGAAAATTACTGAATGGAGGACAAACTTTACCTCTTGTCCTATAATTATTCTTGTCAGTGACGTAGCGACGGACGAACCATTTTAACAGTGTTTCCGATGGGATGCACACTGATCAAGGAACCTCTGTCACAACGTCAAGCGCGACAGCCCAACGAAAAGAAGAACGAAGAGAGTGAAAGCTTTATTTATATCCGTGACATTCTGTTTATTTTGGCTGACAGACTAGGCTCGCTCCGGGCTCTAGCTAGTAACAGGTTCTAGCTGATTCCTTCCTTGCTCTCGCCCATTTCGTCTCGACAATGTTTCGGTTCGATTACGTCACGTCTCGACAAGCATGAACCTCGAAATTAAATTACTCGTCGATTTTTCTTCGGGAAAAACGATTACTGGACGCTAATATCGCATGTCATATGATATGTCAACGCGTGCAATTCAATCTTCTTTTTAAACTCTTTCACGTATTCCTCTATCTTAAACTTGATACTTATTGACGCATGTCCTATCTTCATTCTGTTATCAGTCGATATGGATACGAGAAACTTTACGAGGAATAAAGTTTGTATTTCATCTCATGATGCCAATGAAAATTAATGGATATTGTTCTTATAAGAAATAGAAATTAAAGAACTTGTATACTAATTAAACTCTGAATTTATCTCAATATATATAATTAAACAATAAAGTTAGATACACTAGTAGATTGTAAAATGGACATATGAAAGATGATCAATCCGTTAAATATCTGATTTATGTCATTTAGATATCTTTTTGCAAGAAAAATTAAACAGTATTTTTTTATTACTTTATACAATATCTTGGATTTTTTAAATAGCTTCGGAATAATTACGGTGGTTTCGATATGTTTATAATAATTGTTTAAATGTAATACAATATTGATTGTTTCATCTATTACAGAATTTTTAATTTACGTATAATTTTGTTCCTGTATAATTTAATTTTATAATTAAAAGATTTTTAAAGGGAGTAAGTTTTAATTGAATAAATTCAAATTTTATTTTATTAAAATTTTATTACGAGCACGGCCAGTTTACAACATTTCTTTTCAATCTTGCTGCATATTGATTAACTTTCTATATTACTCTTTTGCGCAACAAATAATTTAATTATTTTTCGAATTAAATATAATTTTACTCAATACTTTCTCATCGAAATTAGAGATATATATAATAAGAGTTAGATACAAAGGATGGATATCCTCGAATCTTACATTCCATAATTTATCAAATTTTACATTAAAATTGAAATTGTCGGACTAAGATTCAGTTTGTTTCGAAGATATGTTTAGCAAATAAGAGCTCTCGCTAATTACAGTTTAACTTGGAGTACTACATCATAGTATTAAATTTTTATGTCATACTCACGCATTCAACTCACTGCTTCTTTTGCGTTATTCGCTATTCATGTTGATTAAATGTCACGTACATCGTCTTTTGCGCACGCGATCTATATATAAATTTGTTACATAATGCTTTTCATATATATAATTATTATTATATAATTGCAAATTGTAGGAAACATATTGTTGTTATATGAACAATATTGGTAATTTTTCGATTATCCTAAAACATTACATTTTTTTCTTAAAAAATATTTGTCAATGAGTAGCGTGTTTACTTGTGAATTTTTGGGGTTTAAGAATTTATTTAAAAAAATAATTTACTTTTTTTGTCCTTGATTCTAAATATATTATTTTAGTAACTTAATAAATATTAAAAATGTTAATTATTTACTATTTATCTGTTAAGCAAGATGGAAAGACTAGGTTAGAGTGTTCGAAGATCACAAAGCTTTAAGCGCAAGTTTTATAAACGTAACCTATTCATAAGCAGTAATAATAATTGGTTGCAGCATGGATGAAAAAACACAATGCAATTATTCGGTCGCAAAAAGTTCTAATATAATTACACGTTTTCGATTGACCGACTTTGTCTTGGAAGACTATCACATTCGATTGTGACCAATCAAAACGAAATAAATTAAGAACTGCTGATTCCACGGAGTAACTAGCTAGTGCATCGAACGACGATGTGAAACTTATTTCAAGGAACGTTTCTGTGATCGTAGAAAATAGTCCGTGAAGTGGAGGCAAAGAAAGCAGTTAGTCTCGCAACCATCGGTGATAAGCTTTATCTTATCGGACAGACGGCCGATGAGTCAGCGATAGCTGATTCGTAAGCAAGACACGTACCTGCTGTAATCGTACTTTGTCTTTCGCCTCAGTCGAATACCTTATCTATTGTTTATTGCATCCACGCAAAAACTCCGTATGGCGTGGCGTTTTGCATTTGCAGCGATGGCGGTTCCCGATGGCGGAATCGTATTAGCATACGAAATAAACGAAGCAGTCATGCACTTTACTCGCTCGCAGAAATTTCGCTTCGTCGCTGCAATTGCACAAACAGCAATGATTTTCTTAATTTCTAGAAATGCTTTACAGAATTATGCAAATTTTATCATTCTATGTAAATTATACATTAATTATCGATAAATTGCGTAATATTTTTGAAAATTTACAAAGTTATTACACACACACACACACACTTTTCTTTTCTCAGTTTTGTAAAATAAAAAATTACTCAGGAACTAAATAAACTCAATTTTCACTTCGTAAGAATAAATTTCCACTTTACAAGAGTAAATTTTGACTTTTATTAAATGGCAAATCATTCAAAAATTATACAAGTTTAATTTTTATTCTTTTAAAATAACATTCCATTCGATGAAATGTAGAGAATAACCGACCGATTCGGTATAGTAATCGCCAATTGTAAAACTTGAGACTAATCATATTATTTTATTTTTCTTGTTTATTTTCTAAAGAAAAAAATAATACAATTTTGAATTTTGCAAAGTTGATAATTCTTAAATTATTCTAATTTAAGATCGAGCTAATCGGAAATACTGAGATCCTTATAAGAGCAAAGCAATTTTAGTCACTGAGTGATAACAGCCTTTTAGAATCGGCCCTTTTTGCAATGGGTTATTTTTCCTCAACGAAACTGATAGAGCACAGGCTTAATTGAGAATTATATTGGCGCGTGCCACATTACGCCGCCAGAACGTGAATAATATTTTTAAGCCTTTCGAGATAACGTCTTCAGAGAAGTGTACAACGAACGGATTATCTCAAGCGGCTGTTTCTAAGCATGGCTGCGTTCTTGAACGTATTCCTGCGCTCGCTACCGTGGCCGATAAACATCCGGCGAATCGACGTTTCCACTTGCAAAAGAGCGGTTGTTGTAGCATGCGTCAAAGGAGAGAACTGGATGAAGTTTATAACACGCTTTGTTCTCGTTTGTCGTTGAAAGTTCTCGCGATATCGATTCCAAGCGCAAACAACAACGCTGCTTTTAATAGGTCTCTCTAACGCAAAATATTTATTATATTTTTTTCTTCTTTCACAACATTTTTAAATAAGTATTTTGAATATTTATTAAAAATTAAAATACTTTTCTGTTGAGCATAACAGTCAGAGATCAATATGATTCGTTTTTGACACAGAGAAGAAAAGTTACCCTTATAAAAATGTAATACTAGACAGTATGAAATTGGTCAATAAGGCTTATTTTAATTATTAAAAGCATTGTTGTACTTTTAATACTCATAATGTAATAAAAATTACTGGCCAATTTAATACTGTCCAGTATTAGATTTTTACAAAGGTAACAAATATATTACTTAAAAATTTTAATATTAATCTCGTTGAATTATTTATACATGATTATATTATAACATAATTCAATGATAAGCAATAGAGTAAACTTAAATTGTCATAATATTAATTATATGTTAATATTAATATTTTATTAAATGCGATTTGAAATATACTATACAGTTGAACATCAATATCCAACGATATAATATTTCGTATGTAAGTATTAAAGTATTTACCAGATTTATAATTAAATATTCATAAAATAAAAACATAAAAAATGCACGAAGTAGCTTAATATCAGTACCATATCAGTACCATATCGGGTGATATATGATATTTTATATTTAAGCATCTCATGAGTAAATATCCGTAATTTAACAAAGTTGTTTCAAATATGCTGTTTTCATGAATAATTCTCGATATATGCGCCTTGAGAAAATATCACAAAAACGTTTTTTCACAAATACGTTTTATCAAGTTTTTATTTCGTTAAAAATATGAGAGAAAGAGAAAGAAAATACTAAGAAAATTTTACAAATACGTTTTATCAAGTTTTTATTTCGTTAAAAATATGAGAGAAAGAGAAAGAAAATACTATTTAACACTGTTTATTTACATATAATTTGTTTAATATATATATAATCCATCAAATATTACTATATGAAAATTATTTAGAGGAAAATAATAAATTTATTATCTAAAAATCAAGTCGTTTTATAACGTGAACAAAAGTATTACTGTCTAAAAATACTCATATAGTAAAATAGAACTTTATAATTTTTGTTCTTTAGATCTGTGTATATTGTAGATTGTTAATTTTGAAATTAATTTATGACTAAAAATTTCTTTGATAAAATATTTTCTCATTGTTTGGTTGTTGCTTTTCGAGGTCCTTTGAACAGTTTTTTTACCGGTTACCTCGAACGCTTTGAAGTTTCCTAAATGCTTCAGTAGAGCAGTACGCACAGCGACCACTGATCTGGCGCTAACAAGACTCTATTTGGACTCTTGAATATGCATAGAGTAAGCGCGCGAGAGGTTGGAAAGTAGATCACGAGGATCACCGAGTAAATAGAATCCACTTTGGTAAGCTTGAACCGCGACTTCGAATCGAAGTTTATACACAGTGTCGCAGACTTTGCGAGATTAGCAAGCACATATCTAAAGGTTAAGTATTTAGAATGTGCTCAAGCACGATTGAACTTGGAATATTTAATTTTTAATGCAAATTACAATTTCAATGTTTTTAGCTAAGCATTCTACAAGAGGTATCTGCATTTTGCATTAAGTAAATTTGTAATCTTATCAATTAATCAGAATATATTAAAATGTATTTTGAAATTGTTTTTAATGTATCTCTAAAATCATATGTATATCACTCTTGCTTTATTATTATTTTCTGTATGTTGAATAATTTCTGAATGTTTCAAGAAAAAAAAATCCAAGAAAAATTAATTCTCATGACAAAAATCACTAGCGGATTTTGACATCGATAAGGAGGGAGGAGATTAATAAAATTTTTTGCTGAATATCGTATATTGAACATCGGACAGTTTGAACAGTGAATTTTATGCATAAGAATTTGATTCACAGGCGCCCGCGTTAATCAGCCTGCATCATTTTATTTAAATTTTTTAACGGATTCAATAAGACTAATTTTTTTAATTTAGAAGAAAGGATTTTAACCTCACCCCCTTCCCCTAGAATCCGCCAGTGATAAAAATAATTTTATATATTTTTCTGTATTTATTCTAACACGTTTTCTTTATACGTATGGGATATAAACACTTTCCCCACATAAAGTTGAAGAATACTGATTTTTCAAATATCAATGTTGGACTTAAATTCACCTTGACGTCGATAAATTATTATAATTAAAACTTAAACGCTTTCCTTCTGCATTTAGCAAATACGTAAATTTCAAAATTTATAAAAAATCTACAGTTATTAGGAAACATTCAGTATGAGTAATCTACCTTATATTCATGTAATATTTAAATGTCAAACGCTAAATATTTAAGTGCCGATGTAAATAATAAATTTAGCAGGTCATGTCTTTCGAGATAATACGCAGCAATGCGTTTGGCGATGCGTGTGCACATCGGGAACCAGGCTGAATCTGTATAACGGGTAATCCGACCAAGCGATTAAAAGCGGCTGTATGCACTGGGTGACCTATTGCGGGCCGACAATGCGTGTCCACGCATTTATGATTCGGATATGCGTTTGGCATTTGTTCCGCGCGCACGGAGAAATATTTTGGCGTTGCCATAACGTCACACGGATCGCCGTAATGACTCGCGCCGGCAGAAACCTGCATAAAAATGGAGAGCGCGAATTCGAACGCAAATACTGCCACTGCTGATAAAAACAAACCACGGTTTATCACGCGACAACGATTTTTTTTTGTGGTATTTCTGATCGTCAGAGCATAGATTATTTTTGTTACGCCCGTACGTCGAATGTGTACTGTCAGTGACCAGGATGTCAACTTCGTCACTGGATTTATATCCCGGACTAAACATTTTATCAAATGCGAAATACACTGAAAATATTTTCGAAATATCCCGAAAGATACTCCGTTCTCGAAAAATACTAGCGTCTCTTTAGATATGTTTTACGTATGAAAAGAATTTAAGGGAATTAAGAATTTATTGTGTGATAATTCATTTAAAAATACTTGTCAAAGTATTCACTCAAAAGTTTTCAATATGTGAATATGCAAAATTTCCAGAATAAACACACGTAAGTAGAAAAATTGTTTTCACATATTTTTCACATGAAATATTTATTAACTCAAATTAATATTTTCTGTATATTTTACAAAAGTAAAACATAACTTTCTTGAACAATGTTAGATTGCATTACAGTGAATTAATCCTAACGCACAATATTTATTTGACCAACATTGTTTCTTCCATTTTCCTTTACACAATTGACGATTGTAAAACATGTTACTTGTACATTTTTCAATCTTGACTGAATATTTGTTTATTAACATCTGGTTTAAGTTTTTTTACTTTTTCTTTGATTTTTTGCATAGAAGTTAAATTAAAGTATAATACGTCATTATTTCCTTTGGTTGAGTTTTAAAAAGGGTTCTCAATTTAATTTATGTTCTTTTGCAAAAAAAAAGCATTTATTGAAACTTTAAGCGATACTGTAATTTTTGCTCTCTAAATTTCGTAGAGTGAAAATACTGCCACTACAATTTTTTTAGTAATTTTCCACCCAATAAGAGTTAAAATTCACTCTAATAGAGTGAATTTTTAACTTTTATTGGAGTGGAAAATCACTAGAAAAGTGACTCTTATTGGAGTGAAAAATTCAATCTATTAAAGTGAATTTTAACTCTTATGGAATGGAAAATCACTCGAAAAATTGTAATGGCAGTATTTCCACTCTAAGAAATTTAGAGAGTGCAATTACAAGTACAAACTCTCAACTTGCTCCAGAAGACTAAACGACATCGATGATTAAATATCCTCGCCAATGATTGGATATGCTTACTGCATACGATATGTATTCGCTAAAGGGATATTTGTGTGTTAGCTTTGCAAGTGGCTACTGCGTAAGAAAAGCAGATGCCTCGGGAATAGGGAGAAGCTATGTGAAGTCGACTGGAACCGGGCCAATCACTTATATATCGTCGAGTCTACCAACACCTACTCCCAATGCTCGCATTATATTACAGTCTGCACGTTTAACGCCTGCTGCATAATAAAATCGTCTCTCATCGGGACACTAAATATCGCTAACCACGAGATCCATGTACGCCGTCCAGCAAATGACAAATATACTATACATCACTAATAAATTACTCTCAATTTTGAAAGTTTCATAACGTAAGTTAAACTCTTCACACGAAATTAATTTATAATACAGAATATACATATTTTCAATAAATTTAAGTGAAATAGAGTTTATCACAAAATGGATATTGAGCCATTCAAAAAGACAAATATATATTTATTGCGTACAGAACAGATTCATATATTATTCATATTAAACACAGTACTTATTTTGCTACAAATAATTTTTAAAACAAAAAATGAGAAAAAATATTTATTTGTATGAATTAATGCACATGCATATATTATATTCTAGTTTAGTCAGAGAGAAGGGCTTTCCATCGTCATAAATTATATTTCGCATATGTAAAATCCATTTCCCATAATAATCTTCTTCGATACAATAAATGCATACAAACCAGCTTTATTTCTCATAATCAGTCGCAATCCTCTTCCGACTAAAGGGTATTAACCGATTTTATTTATTATACTTGACGGATATATATTCTCTCGACAATGATCGACCATTTAAACAGTGGATATTGACTGCGCGCATATTAACGGCGTAATATTCATTTTGAAATTTTATTCGTTTTGGCAAAGCTGACATATAATGCACTGCGAAAATATATCGCTAGAGAAACATAGAATCTCAAAAACGATCAATATAAATCTCAACTGATAAATAATACACTTGATATGCGATGCTATTTACAAAATTTGCACTTGTTGAAATGCATGCAAGAGTTTTAGAATTAACTTTAATACCCATGAGTGAGAAAATTCAGCTGTTATAGATACTAATAATATTAAAAAATAAATCGAAATCATTTTTTATTTTATTTATTACATCTACGAAACTTATAAATTATACAGATTGTCCAGTAATTTTTTATGACAATCCTCGTGTGCTTTGGCGGTAGGCCGGGCGGATACGCACTTATTTGGCGATTTTTAATAATTAATTTTTTATTAACTATTGCGAAAATTGCAAAATGATACAGATCTTTTTGATTGAATTTAGTCTGCTCTACCTAGACACGAGAATTACTGGACGTCCTGTAAAAATTATTAACATTTATCTTATATCTTACACATTTATTTTATATATTAATGTGAATATAAAACAGAAAAAATGCAAGAATGACTCAAAGGTAACGATGATGAGATTAAAATATATATATCTAAATAATTTTTTTGCATCTTTTTTGCCTTAGTTTTATATAAAAACGTTATTATTTCTGCAATCATGATAACGGTATCGATCATGGTGATAAAATCAATTTTAAACATCAGGAAACATTATGGTTATGCGATTAACGCCTATAGTTTTATTAACAAAAAGTATTTTAACGTACACTTTAATTTTTTAAATTAATTTTTTTTTCGATTTTTTTAAAAATTCTTAAATTCATAATAAAATTTAAGTTTAATGCAAACAATTTTATTTAAAATATTGATTCTTTTTAATCAAATTTTGGAGTATTTCAATTTCTTAATTATTTGTTTAGAATTTTAATATCTTTTAGTACATCTCTTTCGATGTTTGAAGATTCTAATTTTTAAAAGTTAACGATTTTTAGAATTTATAAATATAACTCTTTAGGTCCCTTTTCGAGATTTTATCTTCCAATTTCATTAGGTCTCTACACCAACATAAAAGCTCGCGATCTTTGTCTAGTCTAGAGAAACATGACGTAATCTATTCTTTAGAATAGCCATTCCAATGCTTCCCTTGAGCTTCCCTTAACGACCTTTCGAAGACCGACGACGGCATGAAACTTGCCCGAAGCCGTAATCTTCCTTTATCGAACGACTATAAATCTGGGCACGAAATGACGATCTCGATTCCGGGCTTTCGTTAACCGAGAATGCTGGAGATGGAGGGCTAATGAAGCAGGTGTTGCCAGGAGGAAATAGCGACGCGAATAACACGGTAGGAATCCCGGTAACCCAACACTCGTCTACGTCTTTGTTTATCACGGCTCAACGACTGCGAAACGTTGCCAAGTACAAAGCGTAGAAGGAACTGCATTCGTTACCGTGACGCGTGCTGCCGCGTAAGGCTGTGGTTACGGGTTACATCACCGTCTTCCGTCTTTTTTGATTCAGTGGGAAATTCCGAACTAACGTATCACGCAATACAAAAAACACACATTTGTTTGAAAAACACATCTTATAAGCACAAAAAATCAAAAATATAAAAAAAAAACATGAACATTTCCCTTAACAAATAGCAACATTAAAAGCGATATAAATCCATTAATAACTTATAATATTTTGTAACATTTTGTTAATATTTTATTAATAGCGTCAGTACAAAAATCATGAATGATTATTTTAAAAATAATAAAATAAGAATGAAAAAGCAATGAATCATGCAAATATTTTCTATCAGAAAAAGTAATCTTTTATAACGAAATAAGAGCATCTTATCAAATAGATAAATGAAATAATTGTCGCATATTTCTATCAGACTGCAATAAATACAAAAAAAGAATATATAATTATCAGAAGTAGTGTTAATGTAAAGAATAACATTTTCTTATAATTATACGTATAATCGGTGACAAAAGTTTTTAGGTATGCATTTGTAATTGGAGCTTAAAACGGTATCCATTCGACTGTAATGGTCTTTAGCCGGACATGCGACCTATTTGCAAGAAATTAATCGCCAACGTTAATATTCATGTCGGCGGGTCCCAATGGTATCGTTTATATCGCGACCGTCATGGAATTGGTTTAATGTGAAACGAGGTAGAAAGTATACATAGACGTATATTAGATATGGTATTTGCCGTTGCTATTGACTCCGACGTGCGTGTAAACACAAATCGCTGGCATTTCAGCGGGATGGAGCGGGAATTAGATGCAGCAATTGCATCGACCAATACTGTTTGTGTCATATTTGCGTCTCTCATTTTTGCTGAGCCATTTGAAGAATAAAAAATGGATCTTGATTTGTTGCAATCTAGAGATGCAATGTGCAAGTGAAAATAAAAATTGGGTGTATAATACATGTGTAATATAAACAACCAGAAGATCCAACAACTTTAGATTGCTGCAAAACAATATATTATATGTTTAAATCTTTGGCAATTGCAATAATATTTAATACAGGCGAATCTTGCAGATACATTGATAATATTAATTATAAATATTATAAATAAATTATATATATATTGATTTATATTATTGAAACATATTCAACTGGAGGTGTATAAGCTATCTTTAAAAAAATTGTTTATGTGTTATTTATTTTAAATTAAAATTGGTATGTGTGTATATGCAAAAGAGAGAGAGAGAGAGAGAGCGAGAGAGTTCAAAGATTTTTTAATTTATATTTTTAAAGAATTTTACAATTTCTTCGAAGGCTCTCAATATTATATAATAAACAATAATAGAACAAACGCTTATAGAACTATCGGTTGATGAAAGGGAAGGAGTGGTTTCTTCATTCACATAGGGCTTCTAATTTCTGCAAAAATAGTAGGTTAACGTGATGAAATAAATAATAGGAACGTAATAACCAATAATGAAGAAGATTGACAACAATGTCATATATGAAATAATTGTAATTTACGGTTGAAATCTTGTCACACTAAAGATGGCCAAAACCAATGGCCGAAACGTAATTGAAAGACTTGATCTTTTCTCAAAATAATTTGTAAAAACAGCAACTAACATCTAGCGTCGGCTCTATAAGCGTTTGTTCTAATATTGTTTATTATATTTTCAACATCACGCTCTACTTCTTTAATATTAAAATTATGTTCGCGTGATATTTAATTTAGAAATGTCTAAAATAACATATAGATATCCCTTTGTGTTGATATTTTTTTGTGACTTTTTCTATACAGTAAAAATATTTTGTATCTATGTCAAAATTTTCCTGTGTAAAAAGTTTTTTGTTACGTTTCTAACATAGTTATGTATTAATTTAACATATCGTTAACGTATAACTTAATATATAATTTAACGCACGAATTACACACAAATTAGTGTATATTTTAGTATATTCAATATCCTATAAATCAATTTCAATTTTTTGAAGCTATTGAAAATGATTAAAATTTAATTTTTAATTTATTTTAAAAAATTTCCATATTGCACATAATCTCGCGATACATAAAACAGAATACCGTCAAGCGTTCAATTCTTCTCGGGGAAGGTAAAGGGAAGTTCACGTATGTATTTCGTCTGCAACGACGGAAATCGAGATCAATAGAATCGCAGGAAGTCGGCGTCAGAAATTCAAAGGAGATTTCTCCAAATGTCGACGGGCACACGCGGTTGCTTGCATACGCGCCAATGCACGCGAGGATTCTCATCGATTATGTGCCAGGTTAACGACGACGAGCACGACGACCACGACGACGACGGTGGTATATATGCGGGCGCGTATAAATAATGCATCATCGTGTCGTTCGAGGGAAGCAGCCCACAAATATCCATGAAACGTCGATGGCAGCGATGACCTCGTGACACTCGTGGATCGGTAGTTATCGTTCAACGCTCTAGAAATATTTGTGTAAAGAATATTGTGACGAATATCGAAGTTTTTTGCTCGACATAAGATATTTTTAGTGAAATAAAATTAAAATGGCACACTCTGTTCTTAATTTGCATAAAGTTGAAAGACAATATTATTTGTTAGCCGATAACTGATGATGCTAAAAATATAACAATGTGATGAATAATGAAACAAGAAATATCTAATTTTTTTTTAAGAAGCAGAAAAAAAGTATTTGAGAGAAATTAAAAAATTTCCGTGATTTAGATTATTAACGAACGTTATAAATTATGTAAATTTACAATTTATTTAGAAAGCATCTATAAACTTCTAATAGCGCATTTTATATTAGTTTCAAAATAAAAAATAAGGAAAATTTAATTTGTTTTTGTGATGGAATTTTAATACAACTTATTCACATACAGTGTACGTGAATAAGTTGTGTTAAAATAAATAATTTAACCAATTTGTTTATTTTAGTAATTACGTTTTTTTTCTTCTTTCTTTTTTATTTATTTATTAGATATTAAAATAAAATATTTATATTAAGTCGAAGATAAACTGATTCTTTATTTCATTTTTTTTAGCTCTTTTAGAAATAGGAATATTGTAAAATAGTAAAGAACTTCATTTTTGTTGTTTGAATTTAGTTGTTCCCTCTTTTACTGATACAATTAATGCTATTGCATATGAAATATATTTCCACATTGTGAGTAAAGTTTGAAAATCGACTTTTGATTTTAGCACAGCTAGCATGTAAATCCATGGCTAAAAGTGGACGAATTTTAGTAGAATTTGCACATGCATTAAGTTCACGAACTGGGATAGAAATAAAACGGAAATCGAAACTAATTTATGGAATATTGTGGCATCTAAAAACAAGGTTACACACGGTTATTCAATTTAACGGTGTTTTTGCATAAAACCAAGAAAAACAGTGCATCGTCTAGCCACAATGTTTAGCCAATTGTTTATGTTGCGCGCATACAACATACGTGCTCGCTTTGTTTGCAAACGCCGTGGTAACGATGACGCATATTTGGCACGAGCTATTCAATGCGCCTTAAAGAATTGCGTTGCACAAGACGAGAGATACAGATTGCATTTTAATACAGCCGTTAAAAAAAAATCTGTAGGCGATAAAATCAGGTTTCACTTGAAACTCAAGATTGAATAATAAAATGATTAGCTGTAATTCTCATGCGCGCAATTACCTTCGCTTTCTATAGTATAGTTATAGTATAGGCAACTATAATATAGTTACCTCTTCAAGCTCAAAATATTACTATTTCTAATTTGAAAAATATCATTTTATACGAAATATTTTGCAATAATATTTGCGACGTACAAGTTACGCATATTACAAACGGGCTTATTTATTTCCGTATGTATGCGGAATCCGCGAACGGGTTTGGCAAATATTTGGTAAAAGTCGGTCTACGGGTTTTTGGCTTCGGTCGTGAACTCCAAACATGATCCAACAGGGAAACTATTTCGTTACCGGAGCGGAATTTAGGTTTTCCACCAGTTTCGGGAAAAGTTCGGTCGGGTTCGACGACGGTGCAACTTCCTCCAGCAACAAAGCGACTATCCGGCCGCCACGGGCAACAAATAAATACCCCCGGGGATTACTCACGATAATCGACAGTGTTCGTGAGCAATCGAAGTTTGGCGACTGTTGGACCGTAGCGTTCCTCACGAATAAGAGTGATTAGACACGAGCGTCGTATTCTCCGTGCGCCTCGTTAGCGCTCGTTACGTTTAACTCAATTAGGATTTTCCTGTGATTGTTTTCATTTCAGCTATTATTTAAAGAATTTTATTAACATTACCGCTTTTTAAATTAAATTACGTTCAGCTTTGGCCAAAAGTGTTACGCACTTATATATTTCTTATCTGAAATTAGTTTACTTGTACTATTTTATACTGAATAATTATCTCCTTTGTTCAAGAACTCTCTAAACTTGCCTGTAGCCAATAGAAAAAAGATATACATTTAAACTATTCCTCGGAATCGTCAAGTTTATTGTTAAATAATACTTTCCAAATCAATTTGGGGATCAAATTATTTAAAAGGGTCGACGATTAAAGGGCGGCTCTTACTTTTTGAACTTAATTTAATTTCCAGTGTTAAATATTGAAACATTTCTTTTTAATTTAAACTTTCTTAAAACAATATGTGTACATTTACGTACAGAAGTGGTTTTTACTTTTTTTAAATGTCGTTTTCAAATAGGATACGTAATGATGTTATTCGATTTGTAGATTTGTTCTCACATAAACTATTTACACGTGCTTTCAGAAGACGTTTTCACACAAACTATTAATCGTTTAAATTTTCAAATGTATAGATCCGGGTTATTTTCAAGTCTATCGATCACCGACTTACTCATGCGATGCGCTAATGGCCTGCTCGCAAACGTTGTACATTGGCTTCATTTTGCGCATGAATTATCTCGTGTTAGAATTACGATCTCGCGTTAGCAGATCAGATCGCGCGACGCGGCCGGACGATCGCACCGGATAATCAAAGTTGTCGCGTCGAGGACTTTGATGGATTACGCGAGGCCCGCGTATGACGAATCGCACGCAACTCGATCGGCAGCGAACTGCAACCGATCGGACGTGACCTACGTGCATCACGCAGTCGGCGCATTCTTTGCGCACGGACGAATTATCGGCGCGTGCTCTCGGCTCGAGTGCGCTCGCTCTTTCGGCGATCCCGATCACGAACTCGTCGTTTCGGGCGAGATCTCGTATTTCCGTGTGAGCCCGGTTGGCTCACAATTGCCATCGCGTACGCGTACGTGCGAAACGTAACGCACGCGCTACTATGCGTCCGCACTCCGGTGCGACTATTGTTTCGCGAGCACGCGAGCTGCGACGCTACGTTTGTCCGCCTCGTTGCGGCGCGTTACGTTGGAATGCCGTAAATTTGTGGTGAGGTTTGGCGAGGTCGAATTGTCATTCGTTTCAGAAACGGGAACATATTCAAGGATTCGTTTCTTTTCGATTGAATGGAAAATTCGCTTAAAACTATTGTCAGTAGTCTTATTTCATAATCCTGCACAATTGATGTATAATACACTTGAGTATTTTATATTTTTATATTAGTTTTTGTTACAATATTATTTTGATATTAATGTAAACTGATATGATACTAATATTACGTAAATTTTTATGTTATATCATAATAATTAGAAATCTCTTTGATAAACAGATTTATATCTTTATGATTTTAACTTTTAAAAACGAAAAAGTCGAGTAAACGCGCAATCACGGAGTTAGATTAACATCAAATATATTTTTCTCTCTGCAATCCTTATATCCTTTTCGTGCAATTTTGAAATCGTTGCACCAAAGATAGTGTACATCATACGGCGATCAGCTGGCTAAGTCTTTATACTTATTTCACTTACTATTTACAAAGATCGCGTGCTACTTCGGAAGCGAACGAAACGATGCATGAGCTGCGACAATAAAAGACAGAGAGAGAGAGAGAGAGAGAGAGAGAGAGAGAATGAGAGTGAAATAGAGTGGGTTCTCTGAATCACGGTGAACAGATATCCGAATGAAACGTACAAAGCGGATATCCGGTGCGCTCCAAGGAAATTTAGAGTTACCAAGCGAGAAACGATTGCAGTGCTACTGTGTGGCTGCCGAAACTGTTACCGAATTGGTATCAAATCGAATGCAAATCTAATATCGAAATCTGACGATCAGTAACCCTTAGTTCAATGTTCGAAACCGACAGAAGTGAGATGGCTATCGAGCTGAGCTCTTAGACAGGTACAAAGCTACTGTCAAGACGCTTAAATGAATATTAGATCAATATCACTGATGCAACATTCATTAGGTAAACCCGTGCTGAAACGGTGCTTTGGTATTAAATCAAGACTCTAAACAGGAAGCAGAGATCAAATTTAATGCTGTCAAATCGCCTGTCAACCACACAGAAAATTGGGTACATTGACGCGTACATTTTATTCCTTTATCTCCGAATTTTCGACGTTTCAAAACTACATTATTTTTACTACATTATTTGTTCATTTACCTCACATAAATTGTATTGTTTTGACACCGTGAGTAAATGTCAATTTAACATAAATAATTAAATGACGTATCAATCACATATGTTAAATTGACACTCGGTATGTTACTTCAACAAGGGCCGTTTTTAACGTTTTAAAAATAAAATACAAAACGTTTTATACCGTGCGACTCGTCGGGTCAAGTATCAAAACGGTATTGATAAGTGCAGGAAACAAACGTAAACCGAGCATTAAACGGGAACGTCAATTAGAAGCCGATGGAGCAGGAATTATTGGTCATCGTCCGTAAGCGAGTATAAGCCGCATAGTAGTCCGACAAAGTAGGTCTGACAGAGGGATATACATACATGACCGAGAGCAAGAGAGAGAAAGGCAGGTACACGCGCACACACACACACACACACACACTCGGTGCCGCGACGCCAGGCGCGTAGGAGGCAGAAGGGGACCGCAAGTCGCATATACGCGGCCGCGAGCTAGAATGAAAACACAGCGCGAGGAGTTCCGAGGGAGTGTTCGGCGGTGGCGAGTAGGTAGGAGTCACGAGTGCGCGCCGCGCCGCGCCGCGCGGCGACGAGCGGGCGGTAGCGCGAGGCCGAGCCTCGGAAGTTCTCTCACTTGTTGAGCGCGCCGAGTCGGCGGCGAGTCGGCGGCCACGGCGACGACGACGACGACGACGAACCAGAGTCCACGGACCCGCCGGCGGAGACGCGGCTCGGTGCAACTCGCGCGTTCCGTCTCTTCTCTCGTGGCGAACGCGAACCGCGTCGCGCAAAGGTCGCGGAGGTCGCGGGAAATTGTCAACGGGGGGGGGGTTGAACGTACACGCGGGGGTGATAGCGGTGTGGTAGTGGCGCGGTGGTGGGGAGCTCGCGTGTACACGCGGTGCAGCCACGTGTGACGGACGCGCGCGCATCGTCGCACAGTGTGACGACAATTCCGCGACGACGGTCGTGTAGCGCGCGCGTGTACGAACGGCAGTATGCGCGGCGGTATTACGTTATTAATAATAAAAGAGCACAAGAGAGAGTGAGAGAGAGAGAGAGAGAGAGAGAGAGTGCGCGGAAAAAGCCTTCCGGGAAAGGCGGCGTGGTTATTTTCGAGTGCCAGCCAGAGAGAGAGAAAGAGAATTTCCGCTTCGACCCCTGTCGACGAGCGTCGTCGTGTTGTCCATCGCGATCGACGAGAGGCCACCGAGTCATATCGTAGTGATGAATTATAGCTGCGCGACGCGGTCAAGTCTTCATCGAACGATTCCAGCTCGCTGTTTACACCTCGTTATTCTTCTTCACTTCGACTCTTCCCTCTGTTTATGCCTGTGCCGCGTTATTGTGTTCTTATTCGAATTGCACGTGGTATCTTCTGTGATAAGCGAAGCCACCTGTTCCGTATTGAGGACCATCGTTAAAGTGAATAAACGTGAGGTTCTGGTTTTATAACGCTGGTAACAGAAATCACTGAACCGTTGCATCATCTGTAGCGCCTATACCATTGTTGCGGCCGGTTATTGTTATCCCGCCTATATGTATATCGGGATTACATAACTGCCGGATGACAGCCGGTTACATAATGATCTGCAGCAGTGATCAGAAGAAGTAATTTGTTAAAAGCAGACACGGAAAGAGCAGGGGGACGAACACGTGCCGCGTAGGACACATCTCGGTTTCCACATTCGTATCCTTCGGTTTCGGAAACCGAACTCGGTGTTTCGATATTGACCAAGTGCAGCGTGTTGCTTGCGTCGCGAGTTGAATTTTTTTATCGATCGAACTTAACGCGATCATGTGAAAAAAAGAAGACTCGGTGTGATGTGACATGAAGACAGTTTGAAAGTAGAGCTGTCCAAAAAACAGTGAAGTGGAGACTTTGAACGAAAGGATACACTGGGATAAGTGATACACGATGGCGATGAAAAGTCAGAAACACCGGCACAACACCAACATCGGCTCCCCCAAAGCTCATTATCCTGCTATTAGCCAGGCATATTGGGCACCGCAGTCGCAAACCGCACCTTACTCAATTCCAGGTGACTAACTTATCAATCCCCAGATAACACGTAGAACTCTGCGAATGATTGTTCTTTGGGATTAGCCGCGAGAGCAATTGTGGGAGTTCAAAAGTCATTTATTTACGCAAGATCAAAGTTTGCCTACACTCATCTTGTTCTTTTAATACTAAATCTACCAGATTCTTAATAGTAATGTTATTTTTTCAACGTTCATATTCAGTAAATAAGTTTCAGCTTCGTGTTTGACTATAGAACTTCAAATTTAATTAGTTGACTTCTATTTACACAGCATAATAATGCTACGATGCATCGGACTTTAGAAGAAGAAAGATACTTTTAGCGTCGTATAATAATAAACAAGCCGAAAGATTGTAAAGTATTAATAAACTTAATGTTTAATATAACTATAATAATTACAATTAAAATATATAAAAAAATTTTTTAATTTAAAAATAAATATTTTCAACTTGATTTAAATTACTTTGTAAATGAACATTCATACTTATTACTCATTGTATAAGATGTTGAATAATTAATTATTAGATGATTCATCGATTGACAATTAGTAATGATTAATCAGAAGGTGGTAATTAAAAGGAGTCATGCGTAGATAAATGCGAGTGTCTATTCCTGTAGCAACTATTCGTTCTATGATTGGATAAAAAAAGAATCTACAAGATTAAGCATAGAACGGGTCAGACGTATGTATACTAAAAATTACATAAAAGTCCTTTTTTGTGAAAATTGACATTAGAATAGATAGATAAATTATCTATCAGTTATTATAAAATACATTTATAAAAAGGTTCAATGGAGATTATTATACACAGAATGTTGCATTCTGTAGTAATTTTTTATCACAATTGATTATATAAAATCATTATATTTTTATAGAAAATGATGAGTTTATTTAAATATTTATTTGCAATTGTATATATAGCAAAAGAAAACATGATATGATAGAGAATATAATAATTGTTATACTTGCACAAATTAGAAGATATGTGCCAATTATATAAACTGAAGCCCTGTATATCTGGTAATTTGTGCCAAAATTTTTGAACATAACCACGTGTTACGAATTTGTTTCTAAGGTTGCTAACCGGTACAAACACGTGATTACATTGTATAATGTGTGATTATAATTTGTTTGCTTATTAATCTCGAATAGTAAATAACAATCTAGTTAAAAGCAGCATCGTGCGAAATAATCGTGTAAAGATACACTGGTAGAAATTCATCGTAAAAGAAGTCGTGAAACATTGACAAAAATAAAAGCTTTTTGCATTGCCTTTGTATTCAAATTATATTTAAATCAATGTACCGACGTGCTTCCACGAACAGCAAGATATAAAGTAAAATACGTTTATCATCTTGCATAATACATCTGCCTTATTCTGAAATGGAAAGTTTCCGAATACATATTATGTGTCTCTTAAAAAAAAAAAAAAAAGAACTGTTTACCGATAGCTACCTTTATTATCGCTTAGATTATCTACTTTTATCTTTTTGGTTCTGATCCTTTTGGTGTGTCGTGTTCGTATTTTGACTTACGCGTAACAGAAATAGATAATATATGTCCACAGCCTATATAAATTTAAGATAAATTGGTTTTTTGAGGTAAAATTTACAAATGCGTATATACTTTTAATTTATACCTCGTAAGTTATTACTACAGAGCGATTTATCTAGAAACTATGTGTGTATTTTCAATATCTTGTCAGTATCGTGATAAAATAGTTATTACGATAACAGGTATGTAAACATGTTTAGCATAAGCAACATCTCACAATGTTCGTGGGAAGTTCATGCATATTTAATGCAACCCGACCCATATGCCAAGTGCGAGAATGCAATAATCGTTTATCTCGAGTCGCTTCCCTCTTCGATAATAATTATCGGCGATAACCGCTTTTGTACGCGATGCAATTTGTCCGAAATACTCGAGCGAAAAATCGATTTATCGACTCGGAACGGATAGGCTCGGATAGGTGACACCGGTACATCAAAGTCGGTAGCGTTATGAATAGTCAGAGGCGATTCGCGAACCGTCGAGGAGAATGAATAAGTACGTACGTACTTGCATAAATATACATGACCGCATTGCGTGTACCGCTTGAGCCATCACTATTAATAAAATAAAGGTATCCCCTGACTGCATTGGACGTGACAGTGCGCCGCCAGTCAATATCCGCGTCTCCCGAGACGTCCGAAGGGACTCCCTCTCTCGCGGGCTATTTTCGGATGATCATAAATGGCAACAACATTCATTGCTGACATTTGAACCCTTTTAATGCTCGTCTCTGTATACATAGCGTAATATAATTATATTTTTCTTTCTGCATAAACTAATTATTTCTTATTTTATGAACGTAAAGAAGAGTTCGGTTTTATTTCTTTTTCTGTTGTTTCTTTTCGCTCTTGTTTTGTTGTAGCGAATAATGATTAATTGCTATAAACTGTGTAAAACTTAATTTTAAAATATTGCTTAATAAGTAAGTGAGAAAGAGATGCTTAAGCTAAGCGACAGAATGTAGATAGCTAAAAAATTAAAAATTAAAAATGTAATATAAAAAAATTGTTGTTTTGAAAATTGTAAGATGTATAAATCAAAGAACAAGATGTCACTATCGATCTGCTGAGATATCTTAAATATTCTGCGTAGAATTAAATTTAATTGAGAATTGAATTTATTTCAGTAATAATTTATTAATTTTTGAATTTTTTAAATTTTTAGTGACGGAAAGTTTGCAATTCAATAACTTTAATGTGTTTTTAATAACGTTGTTAAACAATTGTGGAAATGTTAACAGAAACATCTGTAACAATAACGTGGGTTTAGCAAGAGCGAAAGTGTGTTTATAACAGACTCATAAAACACAGTCATTACAAAGTGGCTGCATTACTGATTACGTCGTGGCTAAAACGAGGTTACTAATTCCGTAAATTTCGCGCGTATAATATGATCGGAAGGTCACGTTCATCAGACTTGATCGACTGCATGCACAAACTCGCTGCTGATGTTTAACCTGATTACCGAAGTAATATGCATTATTTCAATACTTGGAGATATATTATCTAACTTGAAGATATTAAATCTGATAACATAATTCAAATTCTTAGATTTGACATGAACGTGTGATACTTGAATGCGCGATTATTCGTGATCTTATGAATACAGCTTGTTCGCATGTTCAAAATAGCTTCTAAATTTTATAACGTGACGATGTTCAATTTGGCAAACTATACGCTGACATATACATATTTATCTTATATATACCTTTAATAAGTACTTGACATCAAATTACATTTCGGTTTGCTTTTTTTATATTATTGGTTTGGAATAAATACCGCTGGAACGCTAATATGTATTAACTGACACTTTTAATTATGTAAAATAAACAATAGATGGCTTCTTATTAATATATTTTATCTGTCAATTGTTCATCTTTTTCTAAACTATAATTTCTACCTCAGTTTACGGATATTGATTTGTGTTGACAAATGGAAAAGTAGACTTTTAAGAAACGAGTTTGGAGATTGATTGGATTTTGAGATTGATCAGGCATTTTCTGTGTTATTCGGATTCATAAATCACGCGTAATTTTAACATCAAACATAGAATGCACCGCGAGTAACAGGCATTTTATTCTTCCAGTTTCCATTTCTCGCAGCTTTGAGCCACGTGGGCGTTCTCGTCAGGCGCGTTTACTCGACAATAGATTTTGCACGAGCAGAAGCGCTTTACGACTTGCCCGGCGATGAAGATAATTTACGGTGATTTGTCGACACGTTACTCGTGCGCTATCGTCTAAGGAATTTACGCCGTTTCCACATATACACCGCGATATATGAGCACCACGAAAAATAGCACGTAAAAGTTTAATCATTCGCTTTCAAGCAGGTTATGCGACCCACTTGCCATTTTTTGACGTTTGACCTCGACAGTATCTACAATTTCCATTTGTAGGAGGCATTATTATTCTTTATAATGGAATATAATTATGCACGTAATTTATGCACGAGATAAGAGTCGCAAAACATTCGTAACGTATTTTTAAATTCAAACTATCTTACTAAAAAATTAAAAGTCATGCTTATAAGTATATTATTATCACAAAAAAATAATATTTTAATTTTGTAATGACCTTTATCTTAAGATATTTCCATTCTTTGATTTCCAAGTCAAACGACGTTATTGTCCTAGTTCTTAAGCATTGATATTACGAACATGCAGGCATCCTTGAAGCAGTTGCAAATTATAATAATGTCCTATAATACCGCTCAGCTAGTCAAAGGAACTAGGAAATTGAAATTGCATAAAGTTTTGTGTACAATGTGAAACGGAATACAATATATCGTGACTTGACAACTGTTATACAGTAATGAATCCTTCACATTTCAATCTCTATAATAATTAATATACATTGACAGAAAAGAATGCTTAACTCAAATAAATATTCATTCGAATAGTACCAATAACATATGTATTTTATAGAAAATCAATAATACTTATTTAAAACAAGAAATACTTTCTGTAATTTAGAAAATATTTCTTATTTGAAATAAATATTATATATTTGAAATAAATAGGATTTATTTTCTGTAAAATATGTTATTGGTACTATTTGAATAAATATTTATTTGAGTTAAACATTCTTTTCTGTCAGTGTATTTTACATTTTTTGCATAAAACATAAACATGAAACAACGTATATTAAACGTTGTAAAAAAATATATAATATTATTTAAAAAATAATTAAAACTGTAATGGAAAATAAATTTAAAAAGTGTATTCTTCAGAAAAATTATTTTCATATGTAGCTCACCTTCATAAATTTATTAATAACTGTGTTATACTTTATTCGCGAGTAACTGAAATGAAAACGAACAATCAGAAATGCTCGTATTAAAGCAGCTTTGCTATGGATGAGTCAAGCTAAGAAGCAAATGCAATTTTGCTATCAACATCGACAATCGATAGTTTCGTGAGAAGACAAAAAGTATGCAGGCCGACTTCATTTGTTCGACAACTTATATGAATTTATTGCTACCAAAATATCAAATAGTATACGGACGATTTTTCGTTAAGTTTATCTATGCACATATCTCTGAATTATCATGTAAATAGATCATTTACAATTTCAACAGTTTACATTGAACTAATGAATCTCTTATTTTTTGCGCTGCTGCCCACTAAATTCGTTTTTAACTTTTTCCACGTGGACAGAGTTGCATAAGAATACTTTACTATGTATAAATATTCTTATCACATGTCTGTTAGATGTTCTCAAGGTAAAAATATTTAACGTATTTCGCTAGGTGCTAATCAAAATGCAATGGCCATGTCTGTTATCCAAATAAGCTGGCGGTGTGTGACAACGTGACTTTTCTAAACTATTCGCTGCTTCGCGCATGTTTTATTCGTCATTATTTTAGTTTCATTTTAAAATTCTGATCGACACTTGAGAGAATTTCTCTGTATTTACCAAATATTTTTTCCATCGTTTATATGAATGTCAAAAGTAAATTCATGAATGGCATTACTATGGTCCATCCATCTGCGTTTAATGTTTAATGTTTAATGGTTAATATTATTTGATATCCGGATATTTTTTCTAGAAATAATTTTTCTAACATTTTCTCAGAAAAGTAATAAGCATTATGATATATATCAATAATTATAAAATAAATTATGATTGAAATATTATATTAGGCTAAAAATGTATATTAAATTTCAATACTTCGATAAAATAGTCAATTCGCCGTGACTAAATCAGATTTCTCCTTCATCAATATCGCAGATACTACATCTAACGTAAGCACACACGTCTCACAATAACAAACTCCACGTTGAAAAATGATAGCGTTGTGTGCATTAACGAGAGAGCGATATCGGGTTGCAGTAACGTGAGTCTTTAACTAATAAAACAATAGGTATGGTTTCCATATAATTCTTTTGAAAAATTATTCGTAAATTGATATAAAAATAAAAAACAATAATTAAGTTATGGAAAAGAAATCAAAAGCGTTTATCGAGACGGGAAGAGACCGGGAGAGACGGGTAGAGACGGGGGGAAACCGGGAGAGACCGGGAGAGGCCGGGAGAGACCGAGAGAGACGGGTAGAGACCGGAAGAAACGGGGAGAAACGGGAAGAGACCGGAAGAGACGGGGGGAGACCGGGAGAGACGGGGAGAAACCGGGAGAGACCGGGAGAGACGGGGAGAGACCGGGAGAGACCGGGAGAGACGGGGAGAGACAGAGAGAGACCGGAAGAGACGGGGTGAGACCGGGAGAGACAGGGAGAGACCGGGAGAGACGAGGAGAGATCGGGAGGGACGGGGAGAGACCGGGAGAGGCCGGGAGAGACCGAGAGAGACGGGTAGAGACCGGAAGAGACGAGGAGAGACGGGAAGAGACCGGAAGAGACGGGGAGAGACGGGGAGAGACCGGGAGAGACTAATTTTTTTATAAGAGTAATGGAAAGAGAAAGGGAGAGAGATCATGACAGTTTTTAGATCTATATAAATAATATCCGCGACATTCAATCTCTTGATAAGGATCTTCCTAAGGTACAAATTGAAACGCCAGCAATATCGTGACTCGATCCATCGAAACAAAATCGATAACAGGTGTTGCAGGCGAGACGAAAAGCGTAGATGAGAATTACGTGGAATTCCGAGGGAGGAGAATACAATAACGAACACACTTTCAAACATCCTTGACTTCCTTATATGCAGGCACGCGGGAAGTTACGTAATGAAACCCGTCGAGTCACGGCAAAGCAGGTAAGAAGAATACAACAAGAAAA
Organism: Monomorium pharaonis; assembly: GCF_013373865.1. Lineage (NCBI taxonomy): Eukaryota > Metazoa > Arthropoda > Insecta > Hymenoptera > Formicidae > Monomorium > Monomorium pharaonis. Next base: position 15,504,264 of record NC_050468.1, read on the forward strand.
CGAGATATATCGCTATGTAACAGAATCCTTTGTCAATGTTTCTGCCGCTAGTCAGATTGTCCCGTGGAATTAGAAATCTTCCTTTAAGGAGACGTCAACAGCATCGTCACTTATCTGAGATCTTTCTAATGAGCCCTTTACGGAGTGAAGTGGAAAATGCGCATATTTAGCTATACAAAATAAAATTCTGCAAAATATATAGTAGTTATCTACCATAAGTTTTAATAAAGGCATAGTAAAAATACTTTTCTTTTTTTTTTATCGAGTAAAAATGAAAATTTTAGTTAAAATTTTAGTTAAAACTAATTATATTTCTTACAATTTTTGAAACTTGATATCTTGAACATTTAAACATGAAATAGAAATTCTGTGAGACAGCTTAATGTGAACAATATGTAGTTTATTGTGGAGCAAAATTTTATTTATATCAATTAATTTCCTCGATATTATTTTCAAATTAAATTAAAATATTTTTGATAAATTAAAGTTTATTTAATGAGAAATTTACAATAATTTTAAAAAATATAAATTGTTTCTCAACTAATATTGACTGCACGTTTAATTAAAGTTTAATTTAAAAAATCTTTGTTAAATTACAATAAAATTATCAGTTAAAAAAAGAAGAAAACGAACAAATTGAAAAATAACATAATTGTTTAGAGATTAAATTTAATATCAGATTATGCACATAAAATATATATAAGACTATTACGTGAATTAATTCTTGTAACGATTTGAGCTATCAATTCAAAGAACTTTTTATTTTTAGCTACAATTATAAATGTAAGATGCCAAACTCGTTATGTAAATAACTCATAAAAGTCCTTACATAAATATGCTAAGTTGTAAACGATATCAAGATAATTTTTATTGCGTCAATAATCGCCGTCATTTTCACGTACTTAAATCACGCATTGATATATAACTGATGCTATATTTGCGAAAGAGTCTCTAAGTTTTTTAAAACTATTTATTATTATATTTTACGCATTATGAATAATTTACGTTGACATAAATCATAATCTGTTCAATGCTCATTGGTATCTCTAATATTTAATCGTTTCAAATACAAAATGTGAATTGTTAAAATTGGCTTGGTTCCGTTTCAAAAATTATCTAGTCGTTTCCAGTAGGTTTCTATTTAGCATTATGAACCGTGACACTAGAATGTTCCTCAGGAAGCTATATGACCTTGCAGTTACAGCAAACAGAAATGTGAGAACACATGAACAGTGAATAAATGTGAGACCAAAGAACAGTGAATAACGTTATAGTAAATTTTCATGACGCGCGATGACTCGCTTCTACGTTTTTTTGCGATCGCATCAACGATGAGGCGACTAGCGATGAGTTAAGTATAGTCAGGTGATATATAGTGTTTCGACGTATGTGTGTGCTAATGGGTTGCGCAAGCGAGACGAGTAGCTACGGTTGTACGTCGATGCCTGACAAACTGCACGTTTCTAATGCACTTGGTTACATTAGCAAGCAGTGATTGTGGCGCGATATTTCTTCCGCCGTAACTTCGTATATACGGATCACAGCACGTTCACCACATCCCACTCATGGTGATAAAAAAAAAAGAATTAATTGACACGTTAGAGCATGACATAGTACAAATTATATTGTAATTTGCAATCGAGACTAATGTTTAAAAAATCATGCCTAATCTTTAGGTAAGATTGATGAGAGATCAAATTGCATTTGAATTGCATCAATTTAATCAAAAATAAAATCTAACAATAAATTTTCGTTGTATTTTTAAACTTTAAGATATTATGATTTAGAAAGTAATCAAAATTCTTCAGAAATTTATTGAACAATTATTTTAGAGATACATTCTTTTCTATTTAAAACTCCTTATTTAAAAATCTATATAAATGGTGTACGTATATATCTTTATATTTAATTTCATAATACTTATTAATTACACTTATTATGTGTGCTAGTATGTTTGTTGCATCCGATTATGCAATATGTAAGTACGTCGCTCCGTGAAATGCATGCGTAGAGGAAGTTGCACGTCGGTCATAATATTTTTCAGGACATAATATGCATTCGTATATTTCTTCAGAGATGTTAAAAAATTAATTTTCTCGTGCGCGGTAGGGCGAGACATCGTTTCGTTTCGCATCGTGTCCTCCCTGCGGCAGCGCGACGTCGTTTTCTATTCTGCGAAATACAGAGCCCTCGAGCGTTTCTCTCAAAAGCGCAACTTTACGAACTCAGGAAAGTTAAGGTTCCGTGCGATGCGAAACGACATCGCGTCAGTGTGTCAGTAGACCGGCAACGAAACGAGTTTCTTACCCGGTATTTAAACGTAACCGCAATTCGTAACCATACGGATTCCCTTCGTCGCCAAGACGTATTTTTGACTTGTTCAATCTCCTCTTCACTGATGATCTATTCTATGTTCTTGCTCATCAGTGAAAACTATGAAGCTAAAATATAATTTATACATAAAATTATATTTATATTAAATTTCGTGTGTATTATACAATTTTCAAGAAATAAATATAAATTAATGAAAAAATGGCTACATTTTACATGTATTTGATTACATATAACGTTACAAACGTTACAAACATTAAATTGAAAAAATAACAAGTGTCTGAATCACGAATTTATTTTTTATTTTTGAAAGGAATTATTTTAATTAAATTTGACGAAGAAGGATATGTATAACAGATTTGTATTTATCACTTCGAATCTTGCACAACTTGAGAATTCGTGTATTGTCACAGGCTACGAACCAAGAATTGACGACAATAAGAGTAAGGCCGGTCAACTAACGAGAACCGAGGTCAATGTTGAAGTTATAGTGGTCGACTTCGCGGCTTTGCCGGTTTGCGTTCCGCGGAGAAATGAATTGGCAATGGCAGGGAGAAGGCGCCTCCCGCTTGCTTCACAATTTGCATGCGACCTAGTCTCAGCTGATCGAGAAGTGGTCATTGCCCCCGCACGAGTCTCCACATCGTTTGGCTCGCGTGAGATAAGCGGCTGCATTTGATTAAAGTACCTTGTTGTCTGTTTCGCAAACCTTGACTTGATGATTAAGTAAATGACAAGGATGAACTTGGTTAAATTTCCGCAGGAAGTGTAATGAACTAACACATATAACTCTGTTTCATATTTCATACATTTACCTCCCCAAATTTTATAACGAATTTCTTTTTCAAGTCTCAATGTATGACTGTGGAGGATTATTAATATTGTAAAACTTTTATTTCGATATCTATCTCATTGTATATTTTATACTTTAGATGAAATTGAATCGTAACGTATTAAATTTGCTTCAAAAAGTTATTTGCAAATCATCATTCTTTTATAAAGATTACGTGATAAAAGGTTTACAGATTTTATTTTGAAAACTTTTATTTTATAGTGTATTTTAATAACGTAATATCACGGAATGTTTTCTAGTCTAGAGACACAATGTAAAACAATCATTTCTTTATATAACAATCTTTGTTTATCAACAAAAATGAAACTTCCATAACTTATAATGTGATGAACAAAGGATGTTAGGTTGAGTTTGCTATTAATTTGGTTAAGTTTAAATCAAATTTATGAGTTATTATCTTTTGTGATAGTCAAATATAACACTAACTACATCAGATGTTTAGATTGTTTTATTCGAAAGAAATGCAGCAATTGAGAAATCGATCCGAACTGATATAGTAGAAAGGGATTTCACTTGTGACACTTCTTTGTAAATTAACTTACATGCATGTTCCGTTTTCACTCTATCGTGTTGTCCCTGAAAAATCACGTAATTCGTTACGCTCTGCGAATTCCTATCCAGTAAACTCGATTAAATCATTGAAAAATAGAACGCTCTCATGCTTTTTCGCTATTTCAAGCTATCGCAAATAGGAACTTCAATTTCCATCTATTATTCGACTACCATTTCGTCCGTGTAATAATTCATTTCGCGATATCTCTACCGCATTGAATTCACCTCTTTCTCACATTTAACGCTAGACTCATTAATTGTCCGCTTATCTATAATAAACACATTTCATAGATCGTAGTTTATGTTGCAACGATATGCCCATATTTTTAGCTTTTGACGACAGTCTTTATCAAACAAAATGTTCTTTCCCAAGCACTTCGCTAAAACTTTATGTTATAAAATGTAGGCTAATTTCAATAAAATATAATATTGACAAGAGAATAAAAGTACCTGTACAAATTTTTCCTACAAAATATCAAAATAAAAAATGAATTTAAAAAAGTCTAAATAAAAGTATTTATCAAAATTATTACTTTTTTGTAATAAATTTAGATACATGATTTATATAAATGATGGAATAAAAATATAATATATATACAAAAAAGTTTCATATGTTTTTTGTTTCTTTTAATAACAAGTACAAGTTTCATTAAATTTTTTATTTGCATCTTTACATAGCAGTGCAACGTTAAATATGTGATGCTTTAAATATGTGATGAGTCCCAGCTTTAAGATTTATTTACACAATATGAAAAAGAGCTATTCGTAATATACGTATACGATATAAAAACTTAATAGTTACATTTAACGTTGGATACAAATCCGTCAATATATATTTTGCGGACTTTTCATTAGTTTGTTCTAATAACGATGAATAAATCATGAGAGAAAATCTTGATTGAAGATAGTAATAGCTGTAATAAAGAAGAAAAAAACGAAAAATGGTTCTCTATACAGCGTTTGTATGTAATGCTTGTTTTTGTGGTTGGTCATTGCGGCCTGCAGGCTCCAGAAATTTATCAATGAAGACCGTTATTGCACGCGTGAAAGAGAGAGAGAGACTTAAAACAAGTTGGAAAAAATGAAGGCCATGAGAAATCTATTTCAGCTGGTGATGTGCAATATTTATTTGAATAATCTTACGTCAGTCTCTACCATCATCATTTTTTATGCTCTTAAGGATATAACACCTTTCATTGAAAATAATGAAAAAATTATGAATAAATTCCAGATTGTTCTATGTTATTCTACATTTAAAAGTAGTACAGCAAATTAGTGGCAATTTTCTACCTGGATCAACAATTATTTTAATAAATAGAAATTTTTTAAATAAAAATGTAATTAATAAATAATTAGAAAAATCTGTATCTTTAATGTAAGTATTCAATAATTTATGTAAAGTTTTAGTGCAATATCAGTTGTTATATGTGAATAAATAAAATTTATTTATTTACAGAACAACTAAGCTCAGAATTGTAAAAAAACTTCGTATAAATCATCTAATACAAAATAAAGAGATTTTTGTCGTTATTTTTTGAAATATTTAATTTTTAATAACAACTAAAGTAAATGAACAATAAAAATGTATTATTAAAATGTAATGCCACATAACTTTTGTATTTATATACATAGTTTGTTTAAAGTATAAATACCCATTTCCCATTTTAATTTACTTCGCAAGGATTATACGTGACATTCTTAACGAAGATATCAAATTATTTACATCGAATAATTTCGTGCAGTCATATATGGCGAATTTTATCATGTTTTAAATTTATATCATTGATATGAAATATTGAGTGTAAAATGTCAATTAATTATTGCATTTAACTGTTTTTGTCTTTTTTGCGAACTTTCAATATGATTTTGAATTAAATGTTTAAGTTTAATGACGATATTCCTTTCATATTTGTCTATTGAAAAATTTTTTTAACTAGAATGAAGAATGTAAATTTGTGTTTTGTTTTGGAATTTAAATATAACAAAAAAAATTATTTTGCAAAGAATAATTAATGAGTTAGTAGCACATGCAGCCAACTTTATTTATCTCGCGTGTAGAAATTTCGATTTATTTTAGGCATTTCGTCGCTATTTTCGTACTGTGGTTAGTAAAGCAATCATGTAAAAATATCTGATAGTGCACTCGAAGGGACATTTATCTTGATGTTCTCGAAGGCGGCAGTGAATATGTATATAATGTATATTTATTACCCTTAAATGGGTCATCGTTGATAAAGACTTGCTAAATATAGAAATACCAGTCATCTGGTAGCGATAATAGTTAATGAACTCGCGTTTAAGTCGACCGTGACGCCGATCTTTAGGTATTTGTGGTTTTTCGTATATAGTATATACACTCGCATCAAAGTGTAAACTACGTACCAATATCGTTTACATATATAATAATGGTAATGTACTTTACAAAAGAGAATGATCACCAATTTAGCATATAAATAAAATAACTGCTGACAAATAACTGTAATTTAAGTAGCATTTGTAAATGTAATGTACATTAGAGAATTACGTATCATCTCAATTTTTTTACCTATATTACTTCTTTGTAGTATATGCTTTAATTTTATTTAAAATTAATCGTTACAAATTTTTTTAAATTATTTTGAAAAATGAGATGCTTGTTTTTTTTTTTTTTAAGTCTAATTCTCTTAAAATTTTTAGAATTCTTATACAATTCTTACATAATTCTTTGTATAAATATGTTAATTTTTGCGAAACATGAAATGTATTATATAGCAGAAATTTACAATTAAATATCTAAATTAAATAATTTTAATGCTTAATTTAATAAAGAATTGATACGTTATATGTACACAGTAATTATATACAACTATGTATTCTATACACTGTTAGATATTATTCTTTTTAAGACAATTATGTTTTAGATATTTATACTTTAGATATTTATACTTTCACATTAATCCTTCTGTTCTAACTTTATTGCATGAATTATTTTTACAACACATCTAATAAATATGTTGCCGATTTAGAGAGATGTCTTGAGAAAATTCACACATATATTTATAATATTTTATTTTTATTTGCCGTCTCTGTTGTTAGATTCAATGTGTGCTGTGAAAACACAAATACTTATATTTTCGCACAAGGAGAAAATCAAAATGCATAAAATGAAACTGGAATCAGTTGCATGCATCAGTTTCGTCTCTTCTTTGCTTCGTGTCTGTTTCGTGCTCTCCCCTCCCCCACAGTTGCGCCCACAGGCATGTAGGCAACTAATAACTAGAAATTACACGAGAGCCTGGCGTGGATGTTCATTTGATCGACCCAATAACGAATACCCGGCATTTCGATTCGGCCGCCAACGTTTCGCGATCACGGTCGCGTAAACGCGGCACAACCCGCTCGTTCGTAACGCAGCACGCGTAAATTGTAGTGGCGAGCGCAACGGCTACCGCTCAGACCCAGTTTGCCCGATCGAATTGCAATAGTGTGCGATTGAAAACGGGTGAAGGCTGAATTAACGTTAGAACGTTAATTAAGCTCGTATTGTGCCGAGAGAAAAGGATCCTCGGCAACAGTATCGCGCGCACGCGCGCACGCTCACGTTGCGTCGGCTTCGTTACGCAAGTAAATCCTTATTCTCGTAACGCCGGTCGATGGTAGGAATTGCAATCTTGGCTGGCGCGATGACGCCAACCTTGTAATGGACGTCAGTACGCGTTGCTTTTCCCCTGGCGTCCTCCTTGCTTAGGCTGGTGTGAAATTCCGGGATACGCGGCATATTATCGCGCACCGTTTATTCAGCGCTGCATTCGAGAGACCGCGTCGCTCTACCGGTAGGTCGGTAACTCTACCAATTGCGCCAACGTAAATTAACGCTAACTGCTAATCTGCAGTTAATTAATTTTCCTGCTCAGCTTATGTCACAGGCTGCATCGTGAAAAGAGATGTTCAATCATCAAATCAAACTCGTGGGATTACTTGTGGCGCCGATGTTCTTCGGTACAATTTAAAACGATTCAATTCGTCACATTTATGCTAAATCTTCAAGGAAATTTTACCAACCGTGTGTGTATGTGTGAGTCATCACTCGTGATTTCCTTTAAATACAGCGTACGGGAATTACGCTCTCTCGATTCTAATTTTTGAGTATACCTCACGGATATCTCACAGCGAAGTTCCACAATCAATATAGGCAATTTCTCGAACAGCCATCGAAAGGGATTTCACTGTAGAACGCTATTCCGGAACGCAATGCAGTTAGTTTACGCGTTGCGGGATTATGCGTTCCGAAAATAGCCGAGCGCCGTAATCATGAATTGTTGTTTCGCGAAAAGCATTTATTCCGTTTCCATCTGGGTTGGTGTAACGTGCGAATCATTATTCTTCTTTTTTTTTCCTTTTCATTCGATGGTTCGAGAATTCGCAGCGGATTGCATTCGACTTTGGCACCGCGCGAGGCGCACGAGACTGGCGACCGCTTATCCTTGAACATATATACGTTTGTAATAACACTGTTTTCAACCTGCGCAAAACAACGCCCTGCAGGCACTTGCGCAACATCACGCGCGAAACGTAAACGTGATCTCTACAAATGACAATTCGTAGAACAACAGAATACCGCGCTTGAATACCGATGACTTTTCGATAATAATCCAGAAATTCTACATGTTTATTGTTTTTAACGATTTTTTAATTAATTATTTGAAGGAATTTTAGAAATTAAAGATATTGGTAAATAAAATGTATTAAATGTTTCATATTTTATTTTTTGATACAGTTTACCTCAATATCTGCAATTATCTACATACAGATATATCACGTATAAATTAAATTTGTGAAATTCCACGAACATTTCGATAATAATTATAACGTTAAAATTTGAATATGTTACTAAATACTATATACGGAAACACATAAAATGCCGAGTATGAAAATTCTTATTTTGTCGTAAAGCGTTCTTTCTTCTAGTGGAGCAACAAAAATGTAGGTCAAAAATGTTTAAGAGTCGGACGACTCAAAGGGCAGCAAAATATATTGAAGAAACTTGTGACATTTTTCCATATCGCGCAATGCATCGCGGGAATCACGTTTGAAGTCACGACGAAACCGTATCCTTCAAAGGTTCGAGTTTTAATGATCGCAGCGAAGCAAAGTATGGTCTCGGTATGTAAACGATATTCCAAAGTAATTTTAGTCGTCGAGTAAAATTGGTAGTCGTACCGTGCGGTCTCGATATTAAAAATGTTATCATACGAAAAGGACTTTGTGTGTCCCCCTGAAATACTTAAGATACTCGCATTTCATATGCGAACATGCTCGTAACTTTGTTTGAACTGAAATAACATTAATTTTAATGAAATATATTCAAAGAAGCTGCGCACGCATGCGCGCGCATACACACACACACACACACACACACACACACACACACACACACACACACACACAAATGTGAATTTAATTGAAGCAAGTTTATTTTAATCTAATTTATAATTTAGCAGATTAAAAATAAAGTAATAAATCATATTAACAATATTATTCTCGGAAATTGATCTTTATTTTTTCCTATAAAAATGGGGAGACGTAATAACTGTGAAAGCTTTACCCTTCTTTATATCTTAAGCTTTTCAAATCCGACCATATACACGAGTTTGTATTCACAGATCTGCCATAATCACAGAAGTAAATAATAAAAATATTGAGATAATTCTCTAGCCGACGAAATATCGGCGGATAAGTCGACGATAGCAACGGCACGAGTCTCTCGGAGAGACGAAGCGACGCGCATGAAGGAAGCCTCAGATCAGATCTAAAGAGAGAACGTTTTCCCTCGGAGATGAAGCCGAGGATTTCACTTGAGGGAATCCCGGCGATACTAACGAGTTGTTTCAGTCGAATCGAGTCAGAGGGTCGGCCCGCGACGAGCTTTTCTCTCCTGTTTTGCACGACGAGGCAGACGGTTTCACAGAAATCGGCGGCCATCCGGTTGCGTAAGAGGGGATTGCGATTACTCTTTGGTTAGACTCTCGGCTCGTTACCGTATGCCTGGCACGATGATACCGTACGATGGAACAGCCGCATACCGTCGCGCACAATTGTGCACATAGCTACGCATGGAACGGCTACCTGTAGCAAACCCATTTCATTTTGGCTTCATATTTAGGCAAGGCATTGAGTGCAATAATCCCCCAAATTAAACACAAAGAGTTACAAAAAAAAAGAAAATAAATGATATAAATATTATATTTTTTGAAAAATCCACCTTTTCAATTTAATTTAATAGGTCAGATTTAACAAAGATATTCAATGCAAAAAGGTAGTGTGTTATTTCTTTATTTAAAATTATTTAAAATTAATTTATTTAAAATTATATATAGACACCTCTTAATGTGTGGAGTTTCGTTTGTTTCGTTAAACGTTTTAGTTATCTACACTTTACCAAATTAGTTCTATCACGATTACTAACAGTTGAATATTTTATTGTTAATTTACGAATAATTTTATGTACGCATATATATTTTTGTATTATTTATGCATTTATTATGTATTTACTATATACTTGTATAATATGTATAAAATGTTCAGCATGAGATTTTAAACTCGCCTAGAGGTCTCAACAGTAAATGTACATATATAGTGTCACCACGCCGTTATCTTCTAACTGCAATATAGGTGTGTACCTCCTCGTCCGTCGTGTCATTGCGAAAGCAACTTTACGCGACTTATTTTCAACTGTGCTCATTTGCGCCGCATGTGTTCGCTTGTCCGCGAAGAATATTAGCTTTAACGCCCGCGAGTGGAAGTACCTGTGAATTCATATGTACCTATATTGCTGGGATGTATTATATTTCGACTTAGAATTTATACAACAGCTATATGTAACGTACAACACCAAACTGTTATACCGTTCTATGTGCAATATAATTAATACTATACACGGTTGTCCATCACGTTCTTTGAAATACAACTCATTACAGGATATTTCTTTTACGGTTTTTAATAATTGAATTGATCATTTGAAAAACAATGTAAGTGAATTTATTGTCAAAATTGATATATACTTGAACGGAATTGTACATCTTCCTTCCTTGATTCTGATTTCCTTAATATCTCTTTTTATAAGAATTGACTTATATTATTTTTTAATTAATCGAATCAATTGTCTTGCAAATTAAAAGTTTGACAGATTTTTACATATTTTCACGTCATAACAATGTTATGCATCGACTTCCGAATTCCCGAATAAATTCTGATTAAAAAAAAATCGGTACATATAAATATTTTATGGAACACAACTCTTTTTGAACATGCGATATTAATATATTATATAATTATACATTCATATTAGTGATGTTAGTGGTTGAAACTTTTAGAAAACAAATGTGATTTATCACAAATCATAAGTTATAAATATATGATAATATAAAACATAAAAGATTGCATAATATACTCTGTATTTAAATTCGTTTATTTCTTACCAGACACTGAACCTTGGGTAGCTTGTACATTCATCAACAGTAATTTATAACAAAATGTTAAAAATCATAGAATCATGCAAATTCATTCAGAGAGTTATGTTAATTTAATTTTAATTAAGAAGCATAATTATTCTAACGTTATTTGCGTGTTGTGATAAATGCTAAATAAAATAATTATAATATAATTATACAATGACAAAAGTATATTTTATTTGTTTTATATTGTTTTATATTCAACAAAAAATTATTTTGTTTGTGCTACGTTATTGTCAATATGCTTTTTCTTCAAAAGTCAGTAGGAAAGAAAAATAAACTAGTAGGAAAGCTTTTGTTACATTCGCGATTCTTGACGTATCTTGCGTGCAACTTGGTAACACGTCGATGCACCTATTGCAGCAACCAGCAAACGATTACGGTTAAACGTGCCGAGTAATTACACGATTATCGGGACTACCGATGATTACTGCAGGCAATCGAGGCAGCCGAGTTCTTGTTCGCGGCTTGCAATTTCGTGGCGTGAGCAAAGTACGAAATGGAGAATGAAGATCTCGAAGGTCGGGACTGACCACGAAACCGGTGCTGTTCTCACGACAGTTTCGTTCTGCGAAGAATGTACTCGCTGACCTACGTTTTACATATTCATTAGAGTTTTGCATAGCACATGCATATGATAAGTAAGCGGCAGTCTGGGATTACTATTCACTGTGTCTGCGTAATCCTACAAATGTAATAACAGTTGAAAGAAAACTTTTGCTAAAACAATCATTGCAGTAAAAACATACGATTTTTAAGTGAAAGTAAAAGAAATCGTTTTTTGTTTCATAAAAGTAGATTTTTTATTTTACAACAATTGCAAATTTTAATTATTATTTGCAACGCGTCTTTTTTTATTATAGTTAATAATAATTATTTGTCTTTTTTTTACGGGAAATCTACAAGCAAATGTCCTATCCGCCATTATATGTATACACTCAGTACGTATGTTTACTACTTTAGTTTAAGAATTTAAAAAAGTTAAAAATTTACACAATTTTAATTTGTATTTGTTAAACGCATATTGTTGAAAGTGATTTTTATATTGAAAAGAATTCAAGAAAAATGAAAGTAATAGTCTTCAAGAAATGGTACATTTTCCCTAAGGTTTGTCACGTATAATTAGCTCAGCATCATATGTGATTAGATTTTCATAATCATAAATAGTCGATGCTGGTATTTTGCATAGAGATCAGATAATGACGTAAATATTAATCATTATTCATGCTCTCCTGAGATATCGAGGTTATAACACCATTCTCTTTAGAAACTCACGTCATTATTCTATCATACAATATCAAATAGAAAAAATCCGATTAAACGTATTGTACGCACATATATATATGTATGTATGTATGTAATGTATGTATGTATATGTATATGTATATGTATGTAGGGTAAGTTAGGGTATGATGGCCATACGGAAAAGATGGCCAATGGCTATAATTTCTCCAATAATTGCTAAATAATGTATTCTCGTAATTATTTTCAAAGATAATCAATATTTACTTTAATTTATGTGCGTATATTATACGAAATAATGATATTGTGGATGTCGTATCACGTTTTTACTTTTAACTGCCTGCAAAGTTTTTCACGTGTTTATTAGAAATTGCCACAATGTCGAATAAATTACAGTTGTGCTGTCGCAATGAATGTTACCTACGTAACAAAAGTATGTAAATTGTAATGTGTAATTATATTTTTTATTTCCTTTTCTATTTTTTAAATAAATACTATGATTATCTTTCTCTCGCAGTTTGGGCAAGATAACCCATGACATTTCGGGATAAGTATTTATGTATATATTTTATTAAAAAAGACGAGAATTAAATTATGCACCTAATATTTTAATTTCACATATCATATGTTTTTTTCTTAGTAATGACAAAATGAGTTAAATTGATCCTAAACTAGTGTGAACATTTAATATGAAAAATGTTTAAAAATAAAATTAAATATGTGACAATATGTGGCAATAAAACTAAATATGTAAAATTATAAGTTTTTTTATTATTCTATAAATGTTAAGTACAAAAAATGTATAGCCAACTGTTCTATAATACTATGGCCATCTTTTCCCTAAAAGTTGTGAAAGATGGCCAATGTTCATGTTTCAATATTTTGATAATAAAAAATTTTTATTAAGTATTTTCTCTTTAATGTCGATAGTTTTACATACTTAAAGCTTTAGTGAAATAATATACCAAACGCAATTAAAAAATAATAAAAATAAAAGTACGTTTTTTGCATTTAAAAAAACTATGGCCATCTTACCCAAGTCTTCCCTATGAATGTATAATTTTGTTTTATAACATTTTCTAAACTTGCATTACTACTCGCGTGTGTATCGAATAAATAATATTTATACTTAAAATAATAAATTTATAAGTTTAGAAATCAATTTTATGTAAATTAAGTTAGCAACGAGAAAATTACGTTCATAGCATAATTGCATCAAAAGCGAGAATTTCTACAATTCTGTCGTAGATTCGCTTTACAATATACATTATATTTATTATTTTCAAAAAAAGTTCATATACTTTCTAAATTACAATCGATGTATTATCACTGATTTGTAGTGGTATATTTATAGCTGTGATAATTAGTGTATTCGTTGTCTTTTAGTGATTTTCACTTTAGAATTAGTGTATAATCTCTAAAAGATCAATATATTTCTTTCACAATTGATGACGTTATTTCATAATGATTGACAAGTTATAAATTATATATATTCTATTCGATATGTATATATCTCCAATAGAAACGGTGCGCTGATTTTAGAAATTTAGATTAAAGTTAAGAGTTAAGAGGCAGAAAGACAATAATAAGAGTGAAACAAAATAATATATAAAACAATTATATTTAAAAGATAGATATATATATATATATATATAAGGTCATCAAGATCGGTAAAAGAAAGTAGGACACAAAAGGTAGAAAAAGTAGGCAAATAACAAAATTATTTCAGTATCCGAGAAATCGTCTTTACTGAAGCCCTTGAAGTAGGTAATTTTGTATGCGAAGAACGTTTCGAGGTTTCGTCAGATAAAAAGAAACGGGCAAATATACATGCGCTGACGATTTTATGAGCAAAAATATACGTTTAAAAGAAAAAGTAAAACGCTGGTTACGCAATATTATCAATATAATATACATAAAATCTTTGAAATAAGTTTTATAATAACGTTTGAAATATAATTTGTGGAAATATATAATAATTTGATAACTTTGCAATAATTTAAACAAATGATTATAACATAATTAAACAAATAAAACAAATTTAAACTATTTAGGACAATGTAAAATGTAATTTAAAATATTCTTTATTTATAATTTAGAAAAATACTATTTTTAATTTTTATGATTTTAAGTAATATTATTTTAAAATAATTCAAATTGCAATAATCTAAAATAATTATTATATTAATGAAGACTGTTTTAAAATCTTATATAATACATAGAAACAACTCTTGTTTAATGAAAGAAAGAAACGTATCTTAACTAAGAAGATAACTGTGCAGAGGCGATAAGCAGAACGAATTACACGTCGAAAAGAGGGAGTCTTTTCCGGTGAAAGGATGCGCAAGAGAACAAGGATAGCATAATGGCTTTGACTGCAAGAACCAACCGGAAGCAACACGAGACACCGGAACCCATACAAATGCCCAATTAATGTACCCGCTTATGGGTCTTCGTAGTCTGCTGGGAATAAACGTGATGCCGGTGAATTTCATCTACCATTCCGACGTGTATGAGGCATCATTCGTATCCTTCGTATATGTCCTTAACGATGGTGATACTTGGCGCTCGCAGTCGCGATCCACGATTTATGACGTCATTTGTTTTCACTGGCGGTTGTGCGATCGCGAGGAAGATATTTGGCGGTCACGAGGGTGACAAGGGTTTCTACGAAATGTATGTAGTCTCCGTTAGAGGATTCGGAATGAGAATTTAGCTCTTTCAAAGCTTCGTGAAATGTTCATTCTAATAAAATTAGTTTTGCTTGTTTGTTAACCAAATTTCTTGAAGACAGCTTTTTATTTTTAGGCCTCCTCTATTCACATAGGTTCTATTTACAGGTGAATATATTTAACCGAGTAACCATCTCGTTCCATTATATTAAATGTGCCTTTAAAAATGAAAAAAATAACTATCAAAAAAAAATTAAAAAAGTAAAAATTTTGAAATATGTATACCGTGTCGTTCTCATAAGAATTGTATCGTTTTTGGAGTTGGAGATTAAACATACTCATGTAATAGTAAATGTGCCATGAAACAGAATGCGAACTTTAATGTAAATTATGTTACGTGCAGTTGAGAGAGAAATGAAAAATCATACTCTAGTTTCCCAGCAAATAATTTCAACGGGAAAGAGGACAGTTATGCAGGCCTCACTATGCATATGCATGCTAAGACAGTTTCGTTCGCAGGTGCCTTCTCTAACTGGCTCGTTCATCACTGTCTACATATTAATCACTGTGACAGGATTGGTTTGTATTTTCATTGGCCCGCAAGTCCGCATCACTGCATTATGACTACTGTCCGTAAATGTCAGTCCATAAAACAGAACAATAATTGTCTCCGTTGTAATCTCTGCATGCGTCGTAAAGCGTAATTTATCGCTTTACTATTGCAACCGTCGAAGCGCCTTTTAATCGGAATTCCAAGCTGTCTATAAATCGCTACCTATCTCTGACGTCATTTCCTGGGAACTTCGTCGGCGACATACTAATGACCGCATAATTGTGACCAAACGCGAGGTGGATACACCTGTCAGTGCATCGGTTGCCAGATTGGCTTCGAGATGTGTGAATTTCTTTCAATTCCCAATTTAATAATTTATATTTAGATATCTCTCTAATTTATCAGGATTTTAATCCTTAAATTCTCGCTTTTTTGTTCTAACCGGAACTTTAAATCCAATTTTTTAAATAGAATTCTCCTTTCTCTACGAATATTATTTTTATAGCTGAAGATTCGTAGGTACGGATAGGTATGTAGAATTAGCTAATTCTGTAGATTATTCTATGGATAGAAAGCAATGAATGTACCTGGCATATGCGAACGTGGCAATTGAATTAACACAGTCAATTCTCGTTTCTTAAAAGAAACGCATGGCCTAAAACCCGTAGCGCTAAGAGGGCAAGAATATTCCTGGCGAGACTATGTGCTACGCAGTGAATACGAAACCAGCAATGAGACAAATCTAATCCTCCTTAGTCAGTGGCAAGAGGCCAGTTTTAATATTAATAATTAGTATTCATAGAGCAGCAAACGATTACGCTATTTGAGAAAAATGTTTTAAATTAAAACTCACGTTTTGCAAACTTTTCCGTCCCCCGTATAGCTGTAAAAAATCACCATAAGAGTTAATCTTGACAAACGTATTTTGTACATATTCGACCAAGTTTTGAGATAAATGTTTTGAATTTAAATTGACCGCCCAAAATAATGAGAATTTTTTAAAGATGTGATAATTTCTTAAAGATGTAATCTTAAAAATTAAGTTTTAACTTAAATTTATTTTGAATTTATTTCGCGCTTTTTTTAAGTTTTTATTGAACAACACAAATATTATTAGAAAAATTAATCTCCTTAAATTTATAATAATTGAGAAATGAAAAATTGATTTGTTACCGGTTTTTAATTTAAGTTTTAATTGCAAAATTTATGCAACTAAGTTTTGGTATACTCCAGTGATTTTTATTTATACAGCAAGTAATTTTATTTATATCTATTACAGATAACATTAAGTCATATTTAATTATGTAATTTTTTTTAATTGAAAATAGTTTTCCTTGAAAAGTTCAAGATTTCTTGACGATCTGATTGTCACTTTTGCAACATTCTTGATTTTGGATATGATAGTCAATATCTTCAACAAATGAAATGTTGATCTTAGAAGAGAACGAATTCTGAAAGAAATCAAAGAATGCGCTACACTTCCAACGATGCATACAACGATTCGTTCTCCTGTTACATCTCGGAAAGGCACATCGAAACGCCTTTCAGCGAAATTCCGGTGCTTCCTCGCTTATTCGCATTTGCATGCACGATCCTAATCTCGCGTTGGTCTTTTTTTCCGGCCTGTAAGAGCGTTGGTTCATTCGCAACGTCTCGCGCTTCGGCGCATCGTGCCGCGAAAAAAGGCGAAATCGAATAAGAAATGGCGGTGTGGAAGGTTTGCTGGTTGCATATCGGAGCGCGAGGATCGATTTGAAATGCCTGGCTCGAAAATTCGTTGGAAAACTTATCACGTTTTGCAGGCTGCGATTTAATTGCACAAGTTGTGAATGGGCCCGTGAGATGCATAGAATTTAAGGCGATCGAATCGAATACAAGCGACCGCATTGGCCACCGGCTAACCACAAGCATTTCGTTTGTGGAAGACACCTGTTTGTATCGAATAGCTTCCTCACGGATGCGAGAAAAGTGTAAATTATCATTAACATTGACTAACCTCACGAATGTGAGAATATTATATAAACGAATTATATTTCACTATTAGCGAGAGAGCGCAACATTATTTTGGCAATAATTCTCTGATACACTTTGTTAAATGATTCTTAAAGATTTTTACATAATCTACATAGTTCTTATCATAAGGCGCATTTATTTTATCTGATACATTTAAAATTATTTTCTATGAACAATAAAAATATAAAATTTATTTATTATCTTAAATTTCATTATGCTCTACATAGTTTTAGGTGGAAATTTAAAACGGAGAGTTGACCTACAAAAAAATGTCATACTTTCCAAATTGCAGTGAATTAGTGAATTATCGTACTATATATTTATAGCTGTGATAATTCGTGAGTATTTACTGTCTTTTTTAGTTATTTTTACTTCAAAATTAGTGTATAATCGCTGAAAGATTAGTGCATTTATTTCATTGATTGACAAATTATAAGTATACCATTGAAAATCTGTGTATTTTTACTGATTGTAATTTAGAGATTACGTTTTCAAATTATATATGTTATATCTAAATCAATAATCGAACAATTGTGCGAGCCATTTTGTGCCACGCATAAAAATCTGCACTTGTAATTTAAAATGATTTTTATATTGTTTGTTCATTATGCAGATCTTATAAAGCTTGATCGATAGAATATGCGCAATACTTTGATGCACGTATTTCGCGACGACGTGCCGCAGACATCCTAACGGAATATTCGGTGCGATGCAAACATTCCGGCAGGCGCGATCTGCATCTCATATCCGACTGCATGATCCGACGTTGCTTCGTATCTAGTTTGCACGTGAATTACATTACAAATGCAGTTACAGAGACCAATGCCTCTGTATCGCGTTCTTATTTTATTTCCACGTTAATAGTCTCACGTCCAAATGTGATTACAATAAGGTCGACATTATCCCGATGACACAGTAGAAGAAGCATTATCCAGAAATTAACAATATGCATATATTGTTATGCATCTAATATGATTAAGTTAAAGAAGAAAGGTTCGAAGAAATCATAAAATTGTAATAGTATCGATAAGAGCCAACACAAGGTAATCATCTGCCAAAAAAATTTTTAACAATAAATGTTTTAACCTTATATTGAGTTCCCTTCAGTATCTTATATATTGTAGTAATGAAAGAGTTAACAATAAGTAAAACGTAAACGCATAACGTTCATATTCCTCGCAATAAGTTGCAGTGAAGCGTATGGTCAGTAAAGTCGTCAAAGTAATAAAATTATGTCTATCAATAAATTAAATGGTCAGAAACAGTCTCAGGTGTGATTTGTGTCGAGATTTCTGATATGAATTATGCGAAAGATTCTTATCTTGTGAAACACGAATAGGATCGAAAAGTTTATTATTCTTGTAAACGGTAAACAATTTTTTATACGTAGGACTACTCTGCGTTGGCTCTTATCAGTACTATTGTAATTTTATATTATAATTGCTCTATATATTGTTTTATACGAAATATATATGGAGCTCCTATAAAATTAGCATCAAAATATTGATGCTAATTGATAGAATTTTGACTCTTTCTCCAAGAATTCTAAAATTGCTAATACATTTGAAAACGGATGCTTGTGCGAGTGAATGTAAAAAAGGTAGAAATCTAAAGATATACCTCTTTCATGTTTTTACTATATGAAAATAGGTTAACTTGGTTAAAACTTATTAATATTTAAAGGTAAATTATTGATTGACTGAATTTATTGATTCCAAATTATTTCAACTCTAACAAGATGATTAATTTTGCAAATAATATCTTCTTGTTTTTTTATTTTTAGGTATTTAAAGTCTATTCTTAATTTTTTTATTCATTAATTTGCATAATTTTTTTCTTTTTCTCTTTTCTTTCAATTACATGTATTATTTCGTATGCCTAGATGATTCGGATGTCTGTCCTCTCTATTTCCTATCTAATCACGACTCCACCCTTGATCGATCTCGAAATACTCGATACGCTGACCTTCGTACGTGGATAATATCCGCCCTTCTTGGTCGCAACGGGCGGAAAATTTCGGTCCGTTTAGAAGGAAAAGGGAAGGGCATAAACCAGCACCTTCGGTATTTAATAAACATTCCACGAAAGCCGCAGTTTCACTGGAACGCAGGAGAAGGCGAGGAAGGGAGGAGAATTTGTCTTCCGCCCCCAGCCGGCTGCCTTTTTACACCGTATTTTTCCCGCGAAGGGAAAGGGCTTAAAATTTTCATTCGATTTCCGCGGGAAATCCGATCCGTCGTTGGCAACCGCGGGTATCCGGTCGCTAGGGGCTGCGAAATTAATTAAATCGTTAACTGCGGACGAGTTTGCCGTGGTCTGGACCGATATATCCAGCTCTCCTCATCCTTTCTACTCTTTCCCGCAGCACGGATCAACCTCTGGGTGAACTCCCTTGATCCTCAGGTCTCTGTATATTTTTTGCTATTTTCTTTTTTCAAACGTTTCGGCTCAATCCCTTAAATACGACTCGTTAAACGCAAAGAGGATCATTGTCACAGGATGTTTTTATCCGGATGGTTTAAATTAATGCGAAAGGCAAATTTTCTAAACAAATGAAAATAAGTTAAAACTTATTAATATTTAGAAGTAAATTATTTATTGACGAAATTTATTAATTCCAAATTAAATTGATTCCTTTTTTTTAAAGATTTACAATTGTTTGAAAATCAACATTGCTGTGACAGAATCATTGCTATAAGATTACGTCAAGATGATCGAGAATAATTGGTACAAAAAACACTAATATTATATGTAATGTTAATCACTTTTAGTGATATAAAAATATATCGTTATTATTATTATTCTAAAGTAATAACGAATTTGAAAGCACATGTTTTATTTTAATATGTTTCTGCAATTTATTAGTACAAGAATTTGTTATAAAAATAAATTATTATCTAAATGTAATAATGAATTTTAAAGCAGTATATTTTATATTATCAGTATACCTATTGTATTTTGTTATACAGTTAGCATTACAAAATGCATTCACGGCATTATTTATCAGCATTATAATTATTTGCACATAAAGCGTATTGGAGATTTCCGGAAACACGATCACACGCAATCGCACCGTATGAATTTGATATCAACTTCTACGGATACATTGCGTGCACTATAAATCGATGTATGCTCGATTTCAATTCGCGTTAGTATGGCTGCGCGTAGCTTGAAACGCAGCATCGTGTTCCTTTGATATCGCATGAATTGAATTGTAACATTTGACAGCGAGCCGCAATTTTCAGATATTAATCCTCGTCATGTTTAGCGCTCTTATTGGCCGTTGAATTTGAATAGTTCGATATTAATTTTAATATTAATTCATATTATTAGGGATGAAATATTAATTAATATGATGCCAGCTGTTGCATATCTAATACTTGTGTAGCATTTATGAATAGTCGAAAGTGAATACTCAATAATGATAAAAATCTTTGTTGAAAAAAAGGATTCGTATATATCATAGGTCGGATAAAACAAGATGTGTCATTATTACATAAATTTTATAAATACCAATTATAAAGTTTATTCGTATATATATATATAGAACACTATTAACTAAAGTATACAAAGTATACAATCGATTAACATAATTTTGAGAATTAAATTCTTCAATAACAGATTTTATGAAATTGTTACTTTGTATACGACCTGAATTTGTACATTAATAAAACACATTGTAATATGTTGTAATTTTATACAATGCAGCATTTTTATGGTTTCGATTTTCAAAATGCGCGCTACCGATTTCGTAGAGACAAGCGCGATGCATTAACACCGAGAAGACTCGCAGGAGAATTGAATACACGTGACCGGGATGAGGATAGACTCGAGAGTTATATCCGAGTATTTTGCCTAGTCTATCCCCCGCGACGCGCCGAATTTACATAAGCGGCTTTTCTCTGGGCGAAGCTTTTCTCTCGGTCCTAAACAAATATTGACCAGGTCGCCTCTTCCAGTGGTCGGTCACTGTCGTCAAATGGCCCATAGCTAGCCACTGTTCGCATTATCCATAAACGCTTATTAAACGGTGGGCGAGATGGGAAATCATGATGTCACTCGCAACCTCGGCTCGAAATGTCGTCAAAGTTTAAGAACGACGTTATTGTACAAACTCGTTTTTTCCCCCAATTAATTGACACTTTTACTCTAAGAATATTAGATGGCAATTGTTATTTAATCCGCAAGATGTTAATCCTTCGTTCATAGAATATGTCATAAATGATTGTTGATTATGAATGTCATTTATAAATAAATTTAAGTAATCAGAACTTTGTACAAAGAATAGGAAAATAATCAGTTTTACGTAACGCTTGGTAAATAATTTTTCACATTCAATAATTCTTTTGATATTATGCAATCTCCATTATCATAATGGCGTATACGTAAGCTGCTTATGAAATAATCAATAATAATCCTGTCATAGTTATCATAAACTTAAAAATATGGAAAAGAAATAGGGAAAATTATATTATTTAAATCTCCGATAATAAAAAAATAGACATCCATAAAACATCAATTAAATCAAGATATTTAGTTGAAGAAGCGCATTAAAAATGAATAATTCACTTAATTTATCTACACAATTCCACGTAATATCACAGGTTCTTGTTAATGAGTAACTGTAGCTATAGTTTACCATTCGATTAGTCAGCCAGACATGTTTCTCACTGACTAACACAGGATTATACGATTATACACGAGGATGAATAATCACATATTATCATTAAGGCAATTGTCTCCTGGTGCTGTTATTGAATTATTAAGATCGCATATATTATTAATGAAACACGCATGTTCACTTTTCATATGATGACGCGACACTACGTAATGGCAATTTATGAGTGGAAAACTAATGGACGTTTTACGTTTTATTATTACAGAGCGCAAGCTGTTTGTTGGCATGCTATCGAAAAAATTCACGGAAAACGACGTTAGGAACATGTTTAGCGCTTATGGAATGATCGAGGAATGCTCGGTGCTGAGGGACAGTACCGGGAAAAGTAAAGCCTGTGCCTTCGTTACCTTCGCTAGTAAGCAGTACGCGATCAATGCCATCAAAGCTCTGCATCATTCCCAGACAATGGAGGTAAGTACATACGTATAGACAATCAAGGAAGTCTTGATATAACGTTTACAGCGTTTTAGATCCAAGGTTTCAAATTTGAAAATTATTATTTAATGAAAATAAAACGAAAACAAAATTTATCCGTAGTTATTAATCTTAAAGTAATTGAAGCTATTGGTTCTTTAATAATAAGTGTTCCTAATTTTGATGAATTAAAAGTTACAAATTTTACATAATTAATGCAATTTAATCTATCAAAATATTAAAGTTGTTAATCTTGATGTTAGGAATTCTCTCAAATCGGAAGTTTTGCGCGTACAGCACGGTAACTAGTGTTCAAATTATTAGTAGTTTGCTACAACTTTAACAACTTTACTACAACACCTTGATTAATAATTGCAATAGTGTCATTTGATATTCTATCTCTAATAACAAATTGAATAATATCAATTGGCAACTTCTTGTACAGGAATAATGTAACTTTTATGAGATTATGATACGTTTTATTTATTCATTTACTTCTTTAATCACGTACCGATCTATAATCTACTGTTAAATTTCACCTTTTATCTTTTTGCATTTACGGTTTCTACAATTAACTGAAAAATAATGAAAAGTTGTTTGCGGAAATAATGAGCAGTCCAATGAGGACATGCAATCTGTTCTCATATTTATTTCGCAAGAAAGAACTGGGTCGCGAGGGCTCCGATCTTTTAAGCGGAGAAACTGTCATGAAGACTGGCAGATGATGACACAAAGCAGGTCGCATACAAAGTCTTTGTAGATCGTTTCTTTTCGTCGCAATTCAACCGAGTCGTCGGATGTATTGGCCCGATGCCACTGTCATCCGATGAAACATCCGTGTGCATCCACAATCCGACTAGTCACCTCGGTGAAATATACCGATTTAACTCGGGGTAACTAAAGCTGAGCGAGTGAAGACGGCCGAACTAGTCGACATCTTGGTGATTCAAAGCTCGCCAAGACTGTTCCATTACCCCTTCTCTCATCCCATATTCTTCAACAACTTAAGCTTTCGCAAATGCTACAGTTGATATGAACAAATAAATTATTAACCTGCTATTTGGCATAGTTAAAAAAATAATGAAATTAATTACGCGGAGTAAAATGAATAAATCGATTAAAATATCAATTTGCATATTAAATGTAGATTATAATTTTATTAGATGAAAATATTAGAACCTTTTGTTAATCTCTACAAGAATTTCGTCTGACAAGGAAAGATTCTACAGAAATTATAATTAAAAAAAATTTTTGAATATATTTTTAAATATATTTTTTAAATATAATTAATACTTTTTTAAATTGTACAATGATTTGTGAACATGAATTGGAGTAATTATAGAATTAGCTGGAATAAATTTAAAATATATAATTAAAAGATTTTTATTTTCTATTCTCTCTTTTATTATAATCTATTTATTTTATTTTAATGCATAGAACTTTTGAAAATCGACCAACGTCTCACTTATATGCATATAAATATTACGTCTTTTTTGGACAACATAATTTAACAAATAATTAATGTCTAAAATTCTTGTATTAATTTCTAAAAACCCAACAAGAATTATGACGAAAACGTTGTTCGTAAGATGAACGCTGTGTGAACCTTGCGTCTCACTTTGTCCTGATTTTTTTACTTTATTATCAGACCTATTTGTTTAATCTACCAGGGACTATAGAACGATTGAAAATAAAAGCTAGAACTCTGAATAATTAATGACTTTCCACGAAACGTTATGCCAACTTTACACACTCATTAACGACGTTACAAGATATATCTAGAGACGTACGCCTATGTAACGTACTATTTCAAATGGTAAGAGCGAGTTGTGCCAAGGCATGCGGACACGAAAGCAATTCTACTTTAATATCACGAATATTTCCGGCTGCAGGTTCTTCGAACTTGCTCATTCGTTGCTACCGGTGCAACCGACGCGCTGATTTCGCGTCTCCATTTGCAGGCGCATTGTGCATGGTGCATCGACCTCGCGATTCGTGTGTATATCGTCTCGCGTCCCGAATGAGTTTCTCTTTCCACCAATGTAATGCTCGATCGCCGGCAAATCCGTTCTCACGCCAATGTTGAACTTGGACTTGAACCAATAATGTACGCCGGATTCAGATATAACACGACGCTCGATACGAAGTATGGCAAACGTTCTAAGCTAACGAGAGGGATATCAAATTGTAGTAAAAATTCTTTTAGGAATCTGGATTGCAAATAGAAAGCAAGACTTATCCTTATAAATATCACAATTCATTATTGATTTAATAACAATCAAATGTAGGATTTCAAAATCATCTCCTTTTATAAATCGCAGTACATTTCAATCAGAGAAAATTTAATATGTTAAAAACTACGACAATCAAAAGTTATATAATTCGAAATTATGGAACATGTGTGTGGACTATATTTTTCTTTGTCTATAACTTTTGCCGAAATATCGGATCTTAATTAATACTCAATTTGTGATATTCTTTACATTTCTTACATTTCACATATCATTTACGATTCCGCGACATCAATGTGTCATATTACTTCCAGGGCTGTTCGTCGCCATTAGTCGTAAAATTCGCCGACACGCAAAAGGAAAAGGACCAGAAGAGAATGCAGCAACTCCAGACGAATCTTTGGAACATCGCGGGAGTCAACATCACACCGCATTACCTAGCCGTACGTGTACTTAATATTTTATAATAAAAGCTCTTTGGTCGATATCAAAGATTCCATTTGCATTGAGAACGAGAACTTTTCATGGCTCTATCGTTTGAGCGCCTTACATTCGTATGCATTATCTATCCTTTGCGACTACGTACATAGCAATCTCAATTTTATTATGCAAAATATATCTAAAAAAAAAACTTAGACATTTTTGAAGAACATGATCCGTATTCTTCGGACACGTGCAACGGCCATCAAAAGCTTTGTTTCTATTGAACGTTTTATGAAATTTGCATAAGACTTTATAAGCGTATCCTTTGACAAATTTGCGGTTGATCCTTTAGCAGAAATTTTATGAAAACCACATGATTGAAGATTTAAAGGGATATTAAAAATTTACAAATTAAAAAAGTTTTATACTAAAGTATTCAAAAATAAATTAACAACTTTCGGCAGACTCAAGGTAAAATATTATCGGATCTGTAGAAATTGCAAAATACATGTATTACAACGAATTTATAGAATGTATGGTGATTATGATTGTTTGCATATCACGTTTATATTTGTAGAACGATGCGCATACGTTAGCGCCTGCATCGTTGCAGCTTCTGCAACAATTGCAAGCGACGACCAGTGCCGCAACTCCAGTCGCCGCAAACGCGGGAGCGGCGAATGCATTGTCGAATGTGCAACATCAATTACTGCTGCAACAACACCTTGGCCTTGGTGCAGCAACTCCTACACACGCGGCACCCCCTGCTGTGCCGAGTCCAGCAGAAATCAATCCCGCGAATCTGCAAAGCCTAGCTACCCTCGCGTCCCTTAGTAACACCGCTGGTGAGTATGGTTAGTGTCGATTATTTTTATTTTATTTTCACTTATTTACACATATTTAATTTCCGCTTTTTGGTGACAATTTATTAAATAAAAATAATAGGAATAATTTGAAATTAAATCTTCTCAATGTGATTATGTTGGATCATTATATGTATAAATTTAATGGAAGAGAATTTCTATAAAATATATTTGTAGAAATGTTTTCATATATGCATCTGTTGCCCATCGTATCAACATTATTTTAATATTCATCAAAAACTTTTTTATTGAATTTTATATAAAAATTATACATAAATTCGTATACACTAATACATAAAATTTAAAAATATGGAAATCGATAAATAACTGCTGTCTTAAGCAAATTTGAGTATATGATAACAAATTAATATATTTATTTTATTTTTTTTAAGTTCAAGATTACAAAAATAAAATTTTATGAAAAATATTAGACTTGGATATTTAAAAAAGTTGATAATATTTTTTATTATTATCTTTTTGTTTCTCTTATTTTTTATTTTTATACGAACGATGTAAATTGTTATAATGAAAACCATTTAAGGAGTATTGAGTAATGCACTGCATAATATCTATCCAGCCACCAGTTCTGTGTATTTACATTTATATTATATATTGCGTCAGTTTCACATTTCTAATATTAGTATTACTGACGTTTGCAATCTTTATCTCTCTTAAATGAGCAAGTTTTAACTTCATCGCGTCACCTTTTGACCCTTTTGAATTCTATACTAGTGTTTCGGTACTTATAGAAGACCTATTTTCGCGTGAACAAGTTAAAAACGTAAATCTTGTACGCGGGTAAATTTAAGTATATAATTCCTCTCAGGAGATGTAATCGGGTCCCGCTCAAAAATATGCCGATTGCACAGCATTGTTCCAATGTAAAGTACCACAGAATATGATCGATCTGTTTTGGCTAGCAAAATGAGATTTTATCCGTTTCATCGCTAAAATTACTTCATCTGTGCAGTCATATCGATGTCAGAATAAATTATATTATTTTACGCTTACGTTTTCTGACTTCAACCGAGTACGATCGCGTCCCATGGGTCATATCTTTTCGAAAGTTATAACGAAATGTCCTGCACCAGCTTACCAAGCAATAATAAAATTCTACGTTTAATGGGATCGGGAAGGATGCCAGGACGATGATATACATGCCTCTACAAGTCTATCATTAACTTTACTCTGACACATATATTTACCATTTATTGCTACGGAACGTATTGGTCATTCGATGACGTTTCAGTATCACGCAATGAATTCACATATACACGAACTGAATATATAAAATGATGTATAGTCTACTTTTGATATAAAATAAAAAGAAAGATTAAATTAAACAAAATTAATATTTTTGATATTGCAAAAAAACCTTTAAAGAAATTGATGCTCTATGTATGTGTTGTTCAATTAATTCAACTAAATTATTTCAAATTAAACAAAATTTGATTTCTTTCGGATTAAACAAAATTTTATATTTAAGTTTTCTTTATCAATAATTAAATGGTACCCTATATTCTCTCTCTCTCTCTCTCTCTCTCTCTCTCTCTCTCTCTCTCTCTCTCTTTCTCTCATCATCATCATCATCATCATCATCATCATCATCATCATCATGGTGTATAAATCTAAAGCATTGAGGGACTCTACAATAAATTGTGACGTGTTATGTTGTAGCGAACGCAGGCGTGTCGCCAATGAGTATGCAGAACCTCGTCACTCTGGCAGCTATGACCGGCGGAAACGGCAATCTCCAGGTGTCGCCAAACAGTGAGTAGAGAATATTTTGCGAGACGTATAATCAGAGAATGTACATTATCGTACATTAATGTGCAGCTGTAGGTTCCGTGCGGAACTGTCTGGTGCTTCGAATTATATGCATAACTTCGGACCACATTATATTGTCGTCCTCCTACCAATTGTACAAAACACCTGTATGCTTATGCATCACGTATGTTACTTGCGGTAGACGGTAAATCCGCTTGAGTGTAGTCGGAGTTTAATGATTGCATGCGTTGTTAAAGTTCCAGGCGAACAGATGAACTGTCCACGCTTTTGTAGGTATACATGGTAAAGCAGTCAAAATTGTGTCGCGATTGCAATGGCAGTAATAATGCGACAGTGTGTCTATACGTATCTTCGCAAACTGTATTAACAGCCTTTAATAGCGTAATAGCGATGAGAGCAACGTGTTTCAGAATAATCGCACAATTATAAATACAAAAATACAATAGTCCTAGAAGTTAGTCGGGAGAAAAAAATGGTCTACATATTTATACAAGTTGCATTGTGTTTTTAAAAACAGGCACTATTGAAATAATAATATTTGTTGAATACAAATTAACTAAATTTATCGTTGTTGCAATTAATATTTTACGTTGTTTTGACAAAATTATTGATAGAAGTTTTGTAAGCTATCTTGTTAAATAAGTTATCACAATTATTATTTTAATATCAATTACTTGATTACTTGATAAATTATTACATGATTGTATATTACGATCATTCAAATTGTCTTCTGAAATATATTTATACTTATATGTTATACTTATATATGTTATACTTATATACAGTCTTGCATGAAGTATGAAATACTTCATGGAAAGATAGACGGGATCAAGGTGAACATAAAAGTCCACTATAGTTTTTGGATATCTCCAATGATAGCCGAGATATTAATTTTTCAAATTGTACGAATGAGAGTGCGTTAAGGAAAGTGCTGATCCGCCATAGCACGGTCCACTGTGTCAAGCATTGCCTGCCGGCGGCAGCTCAGCGCTTCTTTCGGTGCGCTCTCATTCGTACAATTTGAAAAATTAATATCTTGGCTATTACTGGAGATATCCAAAAACTATAGTGGATTTTTATGTTCACCTTGATCCCGTCTATCTTTCCATGAAGTATTTCATACCTTATGCAAGACACCCTGTATATAAATGTTAAATTTAATGACTAGTTTAAAAAAAAAAACACAAAAAAATTAGATGAAATCTGTATTAAAAATACAGATATTATACATCGTTAAAAAAGTTAAACTGTATCTTCATCATATTGTATGTACACTGTACTGTGTAAATGTATAAAGTCTGCAGGTAATGTACGTTTCCGTAACTAGTTTTGTAATTACTGCCTCTCACTCATGTTAACAAAACTAACACATTTTCATTATTTTGCATGTTCACGATACAACTTTTTCTATAATTTATGTAAAGTCAACAGGAAAGTAAGTCTAGTATGCACGTTGCTTCATTGCGTTTTTCGCATATAAAGAATTGTGCAAGTGCATTTGCACAAGAACAAGTTTTTCTAACAGTTGTAATCAATAATCCAGTCGTCATCGGACAGAAATAGTATCTTAATATCGCAAAAAACGAGATCAGAAATGTGATTATAAATATTATATTTACTTTAATAATTTGTTTCATTTATTTCAATAATTTATTTTAAATTCAACTATATATAATTAGAAATGTGAATCATCTGTGATAAATCTTCAATTTTAAATTACTGTAACAAGCTCTGCTTGATTATTTAAAGATCCATACATTTTTTTTATATTAACTTTTTGTGTGCACACGTAGAATCTGAAATGTTCACAACAAAGTAACATCGGTAACTATAAAACGAATAAATCTATTTATCTCCTTTCTCTAAAAGAAGTAGAAAGAACTTGAAAGAGGACTTCAGTGCTATTACGAAAGACCAATGTGTTGTTGAATGCATGTAAAATCTCACACAGATGTATCAGACTGACATGTAACTTTTTTCTATAAGTATCAATTTTACTAATTGTTTATAAAAAATATTTGTGATTAAAACAACGTCTTAAAAAACTTTGACAGATTGTCACTTCTCTATTTAATTATTATGAAAAATAATTAGATAATAGACAAAAAAATGTTTACTTTAAAAACTTACTAAAAATAAAATATTTAGTAAACAATGTTACAATGACAAATAATTATGAAAATAAAATGTAATGGGAGATTATGTAAATTTTTTCAGATTTTTTGAATATTTTAAAGAAAAGAAAATTAGCATCGAGTATGACAGACCTATGTGTGCACTGAGAGTTAAATTACAGTGTAACTAAAAAGACGTGTGTGAAGTTAGCATCTCAAAGTTTAGCATCTCATAAAAAATACTGCAGAATTACTTGCATCCAGCATAGTTCTACAGTTCTTGATAGGTTTCAACAATAGTTCCGTTGAATTACCTATTTTAATTAAATTTTTATAAATAAGATGCTAACTTCTAAAATCACATAGCATCTCACCGTATTTCGAATATACGACCACAGAGAAGACTAAATCTATAGAGTTCTATCATTTAGATTTTGTTTTTCAGGCAAAATAATTGTTTAAAAAATGTTTTAATTAATTATATCACCGGAACTTTTTAGAAAATTATTATCCGCGTCTGGAACTATATGAGAACTGCGTTAAAATAAATAGAACTGTCGATATTTGAACAGCATCTCACGTCTAGCCCTCAAAATTCAAATTTTTCGGGCAAAATAATTGTTTAAAAAATATTTAATTATTTATATCACCGGAACTTTTTAGAAAATTATTGTACGCGTCCGTATCTATATGGGAACTGCGTTAAAAGAAATATAATTGTCGATATTCGACCAGCATCTCATGTCTAGACCTATAAATACAAGTTTTCCATCAAGATAGTTGTTGAAAAATACTTCCTAAATTTTTTAAATTAATTAATTTTGTCTATCTGAGATGCCAGTTACACCAAATTCACGTGCGCAGACGTATACGCATATATACGTATGTTTTGTAACAAAAAATTTTTTTTAATTAATTTAATCATGAGAACTATTGACAGGACGTCTTTAAACGATAGAACTCTATAGATTTAGTCTTTTCTGTGGTCGTATATTCGAAATACGGTGAGATGCTATTATGTGATTTTGGAAGTTAGCATCTCATTTATAAAAATTTAATTAAAATAGATAATTCAACGGAACTATTGTTGAAACCTATCAAGAACTATAGAACTATGCTGGATGCAAGTAATTCTGCAGTATTTTTATGAGATGCTAAACTTTGAGATGCTAACTTCACACACGTACTAAAAAGTACAATTATTAATAAATTATTTAAGAACTTATTGCCTTTTTTACCTTTAAACATAGATTTTATTATAATTTGTTGCAACTGTTACGTATGCACAAAATCGTTTTTATAGAATTGCCTATTATATTGTAGTTTCTCTTCTTTTCTTTCTCACACATACAATGAAATCAGCTTATATATAATATTAAAATATCATAGCAAAAGACAAATTTTTTGCAGATATTATCACTAACTTGTCTCGCAAACTTGATTCATCATCTAAATTTGATACAAGTGAAACCGTTGACTTTGCAAATAGTTCAATGACAAGTCAAAGAATAATATCGACATCACCGGGAAAATTCCATCAAAGCTTTTTATTTCACGTGATTATGCCATTGTATAAATTATCGATTCTGCTTTTGCTGATATTACGTACGTGTTTTGTGTTTCAGCATTAAGCGGCCTGGCGAATTCGACAGCAGGTATGTCGCTATGTACGTGTCGTATTGCCTGGTACAGTATTAACAATTACTAAATTAGTTTCGATCATGCAAAAGGGTCCTGTTGATTGTCTGATTTCCCTATTTCTCTTATTTAATGGTGTACATACACGTGTACGTATGTGCACGTGCTTACACCTTTCCTTGTATCTTTCCTTCTCTTCCTCACATTTTCTCACATTTTCTTATTTTATCTGCGTATCAATTTTCATGATAGATATAAACTCATGTTGTATGATTATACTATAATTAAAAGATCATTTCGAGTTGAAAACATCGAGAACCAATCATTTCAAGAAAATTATAATTACCAGCTAATTACAATAAAGAATTTGATACATAAATAATTTTTAGATATTAAAGGTTAGATTTATCTACCTATATTTTTTTATTAACATGTTTTTATTAGTTATCTTTACCTGTCAAAAACTTATTAACATTTTCTTGTCTATTTCTTACTAATTATTTCTTTCTTTAAAGTTTGTCATAAAATTTTTGATATTTAGCATAATGTTTTTGGTTTTATATGAATTTATTAAATAAAATTAAATGAAATGTACACAATTTCCAAAAAATCACGACACATAGTAATTCTAATTACATAGAAATTTACATAAGAGCATATTGCATAATATTTTTCTGGGGAAATTATATTTGCCAACTATTTAATTGTGAGGTTTGCATTTATGCCATTGTGTAAATTTGTATACAACAATCTTAAGCTACCACAATATTCTATTATTTTTACGATGCAGTAAACATGTCATAACGAATAACGTTACAATCGCATATTTTACAATTTGTTTTCTTTTATGTGAATACACGTACATCACATTTTAACGCTGCATATTTTTTTTTCGTGCGTAGCTGCTCTTCTGGGAAAAACAGGAAATACAGGTGAGATACTCATAGGAAGAGAAATTGTTTGACTGATTCGCACTTTATCGTGTATCGCAAAATTTTTATATCTTCCTTTTGAATTCCTTGTCATTTTTCCTGTCTACTACATTTGTATATTTTTTTATTGTTGTCTTCTGTACATTGTAGTGCAATTGATAATAATTATTGCTGGCTGCAGATTTCGTTAATCGTACAGGTCTCTCCTGCTTCAATCAACGCTATATTTTGAGTTTTGTACATACATACCACGGTGTTCTTGTATCAGTTATAAAGATTCTAAAGAATTTAAAAAATATATGAGGTGTTTTGCATGTTTTAATATTATTCATTTAATATTAAGACAACATGAAATAGATTCAAGTAATTAAAAATTATAGATTTTTATAATTTAAATCTATAATTGCAGCTTGTTAATGAAAAAAAAGAGTATAAAATCTTATTTCTTTATCAGATGGATTTTGCTTTTAATTTTAATTGCTTTAATTTTAATTAATATACATCACAATTTCATATAAATTACGAAGATATTTTATATGAAATATTTAAAGTGTTAAAACGAAAAAAAAAATGTTTAATTAAAATTGCTGAAAAAAATTTTACTGACGTCAAAACATTGAATTTTGTAAGCTGAAAGATCGTGTACAGTAGTTCTGTGACACTCTATATATATGTATATATATTTTATTCACGAATATGAATAGCTGAGCCAATTAGTAATTGATTGGTGTTTCACATTGAATTGTTGCAAAAATTTTCGCAGACATTGAATTAACACATTAATTGGCGAGACCTCGTTGGAGCTTTTAGGAACATGCAGATTTTTATTTTCCATCAATTGTAGTTTTAACAATATGTACAGTATATGATCTAAAAATTATTGTATGTGTATATTCGAGATTGGGAGTGTACGATTCTTACATAAACGCTTATCGCAATTAATGGATGCACGATTTTATGTAATAAGGACTTAATCGGCAACAATATTTGCATTATGAGAAAAAATAGAACTTTTTCCTAAAACGCTTATTGCAATTATTATATATTAACTCGGATATTGGCGCGTGATTTTTTAGTATATAAATGATTGTGCATGATACATGAAAGTGCATTATACTTTAAAATTATTTTTAAATTTATTAATATCTCATTATATAGATATTCTATCTCAATATATTGAGAAATATGACATTGCTCTTATGCTTTAAAATTTAAACTGTTAAAATTCTAATTAAATTCCTGTCAAGCGAAATATTTTATATGTGTCACATTGAAATGTTAGTAATTTTATTTCATGCATATTTCAAATGACTTATTTATAATTATTTATAAATATTTTTCCTGTTTTTAGAAATAATTTTAAAGACATAATTTTATAGATAGTTTCATATCGCTATTTAAATATTTTAATTATAATTAAGATTTACTAATAATTTCAATGAGGTACGAGAATGTATTAACATAAGTTTGTTTTATATATTAAGTTTCAATATTTTTATTTCTCTGGTTATATGTAAATTTATGTTTTTAATTAAAAATCCTGATTTTTTTTAAATGAATGTAATGATGAAGAAAGTCATAAGAGTTTTTACAAGGAATAGATCAAATTTTTGAGAATAAAGTTAATCTTACTTTTTTTAAATAAATTTTCTCGTATAAATATTTCATATAAATATGTAGGAATATTTGATAGAATTATAATGTATTAAACAAATACATTGCTTTCTGTCTCTAATAGTAATAACAAACTCAGCGCGACTGCCTTTATTGCGATGTCATACATGAGGCATGCCTCAGAAATAGTTAGGCTTGGTGTGGGTTAAAAAATTTATTTGTAAATCAGTAAAAACTAACTGTAGTATTTATCTTCAAGGGTCTACCGGAGGCAGTCTTAGTCCTGTAACATCTCTCACGCTCAATTCCTTGACGGGGACGCCGTTAAACGGACTTCAGGACTCGCTAAGCAACGCCTATTCCAGCTTACAACAGTATGCAGGTAATTATTTGACTTTTTAAACAACTTTTGATGTTGTACACAGAGAATTGTTAAGCAGTTCACACTGCTTTTCTACATTCGTGTAAAAACGTAAAAAATAGATTACTTTCTAATAAGTAAACTGTGCGTATTAAAGCTCTCATTGGAAAGACGACGGTGACCGTGGAAAAGAAAGAGTTGCATAGTGAGTAATTTGAGTAGATTGTCTGAATATATATTTCTATGGACCGTTTCTTGTTTTAATATCAAGTCGTTCATATGGTTGACTTTCAAATTAATGCATTTCTACGATACAGAACTGTCATACAATGTTTAAGACAATTTAATTAACGTTACGAAATATTTTATATTAAATATATAATTATTAAAATTAGAGAAAATAGAAACAGTAATTATTAATAAATAAAAAAATTGAATTTCTCCTTGCATTTAATATTAATCGCGCATTTGATATCGTACATTTAGTACCAGCTCGGATTAAAGTCATATAATATAATTTTAAATCTTCTCCACGGAACGTTTTGTAAAGTCAATGCAAATACGCAAAGTTTTAAAATTAGCCAATTAATGTGCGATTAAAATAAATTAATCGTCGGAAATATTGAAATATGAAAGTAAACCAAACGAATACTTGAAAAAAAAAAGAACAATCGATAGGTTTGCATGTGCCTATTATAATATTCATGTTTCCCAGCGCACAAGATACACTCGTGAAAATTGAACAAGTGTGTATTATAGTGCCACGGTTGCAAATATTGGAGAGCTTATAAAATTGCGTTACATCTTTTATACTGTATATATTTTGTACATTATTGAATACTTAATTATTTTTTATTTTATTTATTATATAGCGTGCTTATTGATAAGTAGAACTGTTCGTTATGAGGTGATGTAAATCAAGTTTTGAGAAATAACTAGTCTGTAATTAAGATTTGATTACAGACAAAATTATTTAAAAATTATCAATTTAAATTGTATTAATAATAATTATAAATTATAAATTATAAAATATTTATTATAGAGATTTTTAATAAGCGATTTATATCACTTCGGAAAAGTATGCGATTAGAATTGTATTTCTCGCGATCGATGATATAGCGTAAGCATCATCGGCGTATTTGAATTTTAGGGTTCCCCGCGTTCACAGCAGCTGCGGCCGCTGCAGCGGCGGCAGCGCAAAAGACGAAGTTTACCAACACGGACAAGCAAATTGAGGGTCCCGAAGGTTGCAACCTGTTTATCTACCATCTGCCGCAGGAATTCAGTGACACGGACCTCATCTCTACCTTTTTGCCCTTCGGCAACGTCATATCCGCCAAAGTTTTCATAGATAAGCACACGCACATGAGCAAATGCTTCGGTAAGTTGAATTAACGTTGAGTGAGAAAACAGATAAGATACGAGTGTTTAAACGTACAGATAAATTTGGTGAGAAGTACGAATGATACGACGCAATACGGACTGAAATGGAATTCATGTATTCGGTATTTTGTAATATTGTTTTAGGTTTCGTGTCGTATGACAATGCGTCGAGCGCGCAAGCAGCGATCCAAACGATGCACGGTTTCCAGATTGGCATGAAGCGATTGAAGGTCCAATTGAAACGGTCCAAGGACGCCTCCAAGCCGTACTAGCTGACGTCACAGAACGTTCATAGGTAGATACCAAGGACTTCTCGGACACCTTGG
The DNA here is from genome assembly GCF_013373865.1 of Monomorium pharaonis. Lineage (NCBI taxonomy): Eukaryota > Metazoa > Arthropoda > Insecta > Hymenoptera > Formicidae > Monomorium > Monomorium pharaonis. The sequence goes on from NC_050468.1 coordinate 15,540,735, forward strand.
CCCGACAATATCCTTAGTCGGGACAACACTCGTGCATTTAATTAACAACCGCGATGGTTGATAATTATTCAGGAGCGAAATCGCGTTTAGCGATAGGTCTAGGTAGACAAGTGAAAAGTATTAGGTGGCAGTATTCCACGATACTCTCTAGTCAAGCAGTATTTTCCACGAAGGTAGCGAGTTAACCGGCTACGATCGAGCGTTCTCGGACGCCGAAGAGGAGACGTCGCCGCTCGACACCTTCGCCGTCCTATTGAAACGAGGCTGTGATAATCCAGAAGACTCTCTTGTCTCCGTCGGACTGACTTTTCTTCCGAGGTGCAGGAAACGTAATTTATTCTTTTAACGTGTCGCTTGTGCGAACTGTCCCGCCGAACTGTCTTCTCTCTTCTACTTGCCGGTCCACCCATGTGTGAACACATTCAGTACATTTTTAATCCAACAATCTGTCTATCTTGTTCACGTTCGTGCTACGCCGCGTTCGTATATCGTATTACATCTGTTAATTCCTTCAGTGCTGAGTTAAATATAGTAATCCCGCTTTTTTCGATAATTTATTTCAGTAATTTTAACGAGAGGAGACAAGATAGGATTAATCGGCATTAGTTCATTATTATTTTAGACTACTTGATTTTGTAGCCTATGATTGATTTCAGAGACTATGACCGATATTTCTAGAGCTCATTCAAATTTAGTAAATCCGACGAGATAATCAAAATATAATTTATCAAGATTAATTATAAATATGTGTAATCAATTTTTTTATAAATTAAATGAGCTGTTTTTTTATGTTAAAAGCGCTTTTGCGCATTGAATTGTAAGAAGCATTGAGATATGTGTTGAATATTGTTTATATATTCTCGTCATAAGGGATTTTGCATGCAAGAGATATGCGAATATTTTATTACGCTTTCATGAAAAACAAAGAAATTTGCATGTAAAGGCTTCGTGATGTGATTGTGATATATCTATCCATTTCGAATCTCTTAATTATTCGACTTTTGCCGTCGAATAAAAAATACAATCGATTATCAGCTTTCAAAATAAATGGCTCTAGCGTTTCTAAAGACTTCGTATAAAACAGATTTTTCGAGTTTAAATTTATGTCGATAATTGTGGATTAAAGTTCATATCAGTTAAAGTAATATTCATATTAGGAGTGGGCTTAGCGGCGCGCATTTAACATTAAACGTGCTCATTCACTTCTGAATTCGGTTTATCTAGTACGGAGAACACACATGTTATAAGTGCACGGTGGAATAGCCACGTTTATCGCTAAATGCGCAATGGTATATAATATGGGCCTTTCAAATATTCAATCCGTAATCTGCCCGTACCTATCGCACGGTCTCGAAAATATGTTCGTCTCTTCGAATCTCGAAGGTGCAAGCCTGGCGGCACGTTCACGGATGATGCAATCAAACTACATTTCGTTGCAAAGGCTGCCAGTAAAGCTTTCTGTGCTAACTTACTGTTGCACAAAGTGAAATTACGTACGTGAAGTTCACTAACAACGTAGCTTTTCCCATAGGAGGGTAAGACTAGATCGCTTTGAATTTTCACGCAGCGTTCAAGTCCATACCTTATAACCATTTTTGACGATTTGACTTTTTCTGTTTTTTTCTGTCTGTATTTTTTGTAATTTCTATTTTTTTATTCTTCTATCTTGTTTTCTATATTAATAACCGCAGTAGTTTAAGCTGGTTGTGCTGACAGATACAAGTGATAAAACACTAAGATCTATTACATTTATTGTAATTATGTCAGCAGCTGTTATACCGCGTATATTTTTTTCGTTTATTGTTCGAGACGCACAGAATTCGATACATTCTCACGTGATAATAATATCACTAAGTTTTCTATGGTTAATCACGCTACGACGCTTCATTAGTTAGTAATACTAACATTGCTATGTGATTTTTGGGGGAGGGGGGAGGGAGGGGATATGCAACCGATCGTCGCAGGCGGTGGGTGAGCCAATTGTGTTTCCATTAAAGTACGAAACTGTGAGAAAGAATATTCTACTCATTAATTTACTTTAACGTTACTTTTTGGTTTAATACAATCGATAAAGGGTTTTCAACTATAAAAAAACTGTTGGATAGGAAATACTACATGCAACTGAACACAACAGTTATCTGTAATCTGAAACTGGAAACTGAAATTGGCGAACTTCACTGATTGCGTTGCATTAGCAACGAGTTTTCACAGATGCGCTGTCGAACACTTTGTTTCTCTTTCCTTGTGACTGTCTGTCAAGCTGAATAAAAGTGGACGCTCGTTGCTCGTGTTTAAAAATGACGACTCGGCAAAGTACCTGCGTACACGACGCACGGTGTCATCTTTGGAGGTCCCGCGAACAATTCGATTTGATGGATCTTGATTATTTTTCTGTTTCTTATGTGCATAGTTTTTTTGCCAGACTTGCAGCAAGATATTATTTTATTGAAATATTATTCTAACTTAATAAAGCAATATCTCGAAGTCTTTTTATTAGTTTTCGATTTTTAATCATCAACGCGAAGAGAAATAGTAAAATTATCTTTATCTTCTAATATAATGTATTTATTCTGTGAAGTCCTCTTCCTTACTGATCATACCGTGCCACATGCTCGGTTTGTAGCAGATAATAACAAATAAAAAAAATTATATAGTATCTGAAATGCGAATATGGGCACGGTAGGTCTTCACGGGGCCTCGGAGGAACGATCATCGCGCGCGTCTACCAGGGGATAAATCTTCATATCTGGTGTGTGGTGGTGACTAACATGTCCGTGTGTTTGTTTGTGTGCCAGCAGGTGGCCTGTGACGTTGTGACCGTGTACTCTCGATCGGAGTCGCCGTGCCATGTCAGTCTCAGTCAGTCAAATCGGTATCGGTTGTTCGCTCGACCGGTCACGATCAATCAGTCACGATTCCCCGGTCAGTCTCTCGGTCAGTCTATCTGTGTCTGTCGGTGCCTGTACAAAGAACAACATCCGCCCACGCTCTCACTTCTGCCATAAGCTCCTCCGCCTTGTCGACCTCTTCTATCTATCTTTTCATCTCATCTCCTCGACCTCTCGCGTGCCCATATCGCCCATCCACGAAGTCGCGATGTCGTTCATACCTTGCGATCGCACTGAGAAGATCATCTCGCCGATTCTCAAATGGTCGCTCGTCCTCCTGATCGCAGCTGCACATATAAAACATCGGAAGAATCTTTGGACACACACAGGAGAATTCACGACGTTGGGCGAACGAAAAGTCGTGACCGAGATAATGGTGCGCATGAATTGCAGAAGAACACGATGAACAAGGTCGAGAAAGTGGAACGAAAAGGAGGACGGTGCACCGACGACCGACCTGGGCTCCTCGAATGAAGCTAACGCGTTATGTTAACTGTCTGTCCAATTTCTCTCCCCTGTGTATATATACAGATATATATGTATATATATGTATATGTGTGTGTATATATATATAAAATGCATATATGTACATATACATATATGTGTACGTGTGTATGATATGTACGTGTGTTTGAGAGCGCGATGAGGATTTCCGTGGTTAACTAACGGTAGGCGACGACACACCACGTCTCACGGTAAACGAGGACAGGCGAGGAACGTGCAGCACGAGCTGTGCGTAAAATTTTTCTTATACATAACTATACATATACATAGTTATATACATATATGTTCATAAATCGAATTAACGACTGACAACTATTTTTATCGGCTCTACTATCGGGATCGCTGTCAACGCCTCGCAGCGCCTGTTTATATATATATAATTATACATACGCATAAGTGTGTATGTATCGCGGCAAATTTGGTCAACATGTAGACAAGATAAATGTGTGTATATGAGAAAGTATGAGAAACGGAGGCTAGAAAGGGAAACGCGAAAGGACGAACAATGATCATGCGGGACCGACACGCGTGCGATTTCTTAGGCTTAAATCGTGCAAATATATACCAAAAACGAAACAGATACAAAGAATTAGACAAAAGAAAAAGAAAACAACCGATAGATAGCGAAGAAACGAATATATGTAAGAGATTTTGTAGTAATGACTCTCTTTGTGATAAGATTGTATTGTACCAGGGGACCGTGGTCTCAAAGTGAAACTGGGCCGGACTTGCTCAGGAATAGTACATCAGGCGTCACACATTCGTGCATCCAGTTCTGTATTACCATCAAAAACACTTCGCGAATGTAGACAAGTATGCGAGATGTAACAAATTTTTAATAAATTTTAATATCGGACGAGTTTCCCGACTGCACGCTTGCATCGTCTTCTTCGTCGAATTCATGAATTGCACTTTATACGATTAATCTTGGATTTTCACGAAAGTGAAATTAAGTATGGAATCGATCGGATGGGTTGCCTTGATCGACTCAATGAGCTAAAACTCTCATCGATGTGATATACAAAAAACGGAAATGTAAAATGGATTATTGTAATACCTGCGAAACAATTTCGCAATAAAAAAAAAAGATTCACTTGAATAAGCTTGCATCAATGCACAAGATATTTTGGAATAATTCTTTCTTGATCTTGAATGTAAATTTGTTTATTAAAATGGCAAAATATTTTAATTTTTTACATTTTTATTGATCTTGCGCCGATTTGTTGAAATTTCGGATAATTAACAAACATACGTGAATCCTACATAAGACTTATCTTTGCATTATTTCTAAAATGATCGCAATTCTTGCTAGAATTTATCAAGAAAAAAACACAAACGTATCAATATTACGTTACAGATAGTGCAATTGACTTCGATTAAAATAGACTTACATGTTCTGCTTTTAAGTATAATGAACACATAATGTAAATAATAGAATTTAGAATGGAAATATTTCCATTCTAAATTCAATTATTTACATTATGTGTTAATAATATGAATACTTCCGAAATCATAATAAAAAATGATTGATATAAATATTTTCAGCCGGATGAACACTGCGAAAATTGATTGCATGACGAAGCTGCGCGATGATTGTATTCGAATGAAACAAATCAAGATGCAAAGATATATATATATATATATATATATATATATATATATATATATATATATACAGGGTTAGTGATTTAAAAAAAAAGTCATTTTAAGTACTCTAGTCTGAATATAAAAATGCCTTTGTAAACGTTAATTTAACATAAAAATGTGACGTCATAAAATGGATCGCACATTATTGGATTACATCACAGAATAAGATTTATCATTTTGTTGACTAAATTAACACAAAGATTTCTTCTTTTATATATAATTCATACTTTGAGATTATTATTCTATTTTTATTTGGATTTTATAAATCATTATAAAAAAAGCATAAATAAACAAAATTTATCATATATAATACGATCCTTCTTTTTCAAACAAGTTTTTTTTTAATTCTGAATAACATTAAATCTTTAAAAATATGTAGTATGTTTGCAACTTTGAGTAAATCTTAATTAATTAATATTTAGAAATATCATTAAGATGATGACATCCATGAAGTGCTAATTGTTTAATTATTTTATATAGAAAACACATTTCAAACAAGAAAAAAATTCAGAAGCTTCCTAAAAATAGCTATCTAAAAAACATCTTTACTTTTCAAACTTTTAAGTCTTTTTTTTAAATATACTTTTTCTTTTTTATTTTTTATGAGTTAACCGCATAAATATTGAAAATATTCTCATTTTCTATTTTCCACAATTTTAAAACAATTAAAAATCATCTTTTTCGGAATTTACCCGTCATATTATCTAAGCGACAAAATTGCACAATCTATTTATTATTGTCATGTCACCTTTGATAATCGCAGTCTATTTCCAATTTCGACAAAATATATATCTTTCGATTTGTTTTTTCTTGCATAATCTTGTCTATATTGAACAAAACAAGTTTGCGCGCACTCAATTATTGAATGACAGTATTTTCGTTGTCATAAAAAAAGGTATATTTAACGCTTTATCATTTTTTTGAAATATTTTAAGTAAAATTCTATCATTATATTTTATTATTGTCATTTATACGATTAAGTGTACGTAGTTTTGTTTTATCATCCACAACATTAACATGCACACGTCAAACCAAATAAACGGAGCACCGACGTCATTACAGGGAAAATGTATGTAAACGGACAATGTTACCCAACACTTGCGATTGTCTTTGAGTAGATATAACGTCGTGCTCCGTACGGATTACCAAAGATGTGTTTTTAATTAATTGATGTACTTACGCAACACTAACAACTAATCCAGTGTTAAATGTCTACGCATGAATATGAACTATTTACATATAGAATACTTGTATTATTGCTTTATAAGTGATGATAAATAACAAAATCAATAATATTTGTTATTAAATCCTGTGTACTTAAAAAATGTATATTAATCAATTATAAGAATATTTTTATCCGCATATCTAAAAAATGCTAGAAAAATTATTTGTTATATATTCATCTTTTAAATCAATTTAAGTTTGAATTTTAAGCAAATTTTTTGTAACTATAGATTATAAAATTGAAACTATTTAAAGATAATATCAAAACCAGCCAGCAAGTCATAAAACATTAAAATAACTGTTCAAGTATGCATACAAATGTGTGGTTATTGAAAATATAATTTGAAAATTCTACATAAATTATTACAGATTTTATAAAGAAATTGTTTAATATTCAACACTTATAAATTATGTGTAGATGATTAACACTGATCTACGATGAAATCGATTAATTAACAATAGGAAACGAGCACGCGTACACATTAGTCTTGTGCGTTTATACAAATAGAGCCTAGTCACAAATATTGTTTAATAATTGAAAAATTGCTTCTATGTCCGTGTCATTTTCATCATTGTTTTTCAGCACGTGCGTTGACACTGTTGTTAGTGCTACGTTTATTATGGCTATAATTATTGCTATGTTTATCTTTATATGTATATGTTGTTCTAATTTGATTACTATTCTAAGAATTCTTATTATTACTATTATCATTATACGGTTATTATTTGATTGCTAGTATTATATATTTACATTATTAGTACTCCTACCAATGATGGTAATACCATCGTTGACTTATTATTACTATTATGACTATTACTTCTATTATTTTTATATGTATTATTAGCACTTTACGCGCGATAGCGATTGCGATTATCATCTATTGTTGATAATATCAATCGCTCGCTAATTTAGTGCTGCAATGGCAGACTATCAGTTTAGGTCAGAATCATTTGAGTATTTTTATGTTCGTTTTTACAGAACATTAACATATGAAGAATGAATTTCCTTCGCTGTAAAAACGAATTGCGTACCTTTGAGATCATTAAACGGTCAAATAAAAATCACTTATTGAAACGGTTATTTTCGAATAAAGTACATACATGTTATAATAGTACGGGATAATGTACTTACAATAATTTTTTTTCATGTTCTTATATTAATCATCCAAAGATTAATTAAAAATTGAATGACAAAAATAAAAGGTAATATTCAAAATGTCCTTTTTTCTAGTGTTTGTCAAAATAAATTACAAATTTCAGTGATAAATCTTGCAAAATATTATCTTTTTTTGTATAAGAGACATAAATAGAGATTTTTATATCTCAAAGAAATAGGAATTAATTTACAGATATTTTTTATATTATATTCTCTATTCTAATTTATCTAGAGAATATTTACTCTTTATTGATAATCTTATTGACGTTAAATAACACTTAAATAATTTCACGCGATATTAGTGGTAAGTTTACTTCTCTTTTTTTCTTTCGCATACGAACCGATCAATTCGGTGAACTTATTCGACCAATATTTCAATGGTACGATCGTCTATCCGAATTATTATTTTGCAATCTTAATCTAAATCTGTTGATAGAATATGTTTTTGTTTTTAAATGTTTGAGCTATTACCTCGTAAGATTATTGTTATATACTGTTGAATATCGTATTTGCGTCGTTAATAATCTGTCGTGCTTCTTTATTTTTGTTTTCTTATATGCTAAACTTTTGTTCTATTTTTTCTTTAGTTTGTTCGTCCACCGCGTTTCTCTTCTGATCCAAAATGTCTTTTATTAAAAGATGCGCCACTATAAAGTCATTGAGATGTTGAATGTCCAGTCAAATGTGCACAAATTTGTTTTTTATTTTAATATGTTGAGTGTAGATATGTAAACACATTGGTGAAGTTGAGAAATAATTTTTACAATCGAAGAAATTATCACAGAATTAATCAAGGCTAATAATTATTTTACATAAAACATTAATAGCTATTCCCCAATTTGAGGATGGCCGAAATACTATGAAACTAATGTAAGGAATATGTAGGATCAAAATTTTGTTAATATTTGAATTTTAGCCAAACACACTCAACATGTGCTATCACAAATAGATTAGACATTGCAAATAGTGCGGTATCCAGTACTTAAATAATTGCAATGAGTACTTAGACTTGTAAAGGAACGGGCATTAATTTATTAAGCCATAAATTTTTAAGAACGATATTTTTATGAAATTATGACTCATGTTTACTCTCAAATAATATTGACATATTTTATCAGTAACTATATTAAAGTATACATGAGAAACAAATTTCGATTTTAAATAAATATTGAAACATCTATGTAACTTAAAAATCACAAATTATCAGGAACTGTTATCAAAAAAGGCGCAATTAATCTTCTTTTAATTAGATTAATTTAATCATCGACGAATAATCGTGAATACGAACAGACTATCGAAATTTATCTTGTAATTATTGGCAATTGGCAATTTTTCGTATTCGTGCATATGTACGTAGCACGTATGGACGTGCATTTGTGTTCGGGCATTAAGTGTATGTTTTTCTTTTGTGTATATAACTCTATATACGTACAAAGTATATAGAGTATATAAAATATACACAGATGTGTAGACATACGTGAGTGTTGCGTACGCGATGGTATTCGCCGTCTGTCACTGCGTGTAACGCTGCTCCGCGTTTATTCTTAATCTTCCGCTTTTTGTTTAATTTTTTCTTTTTTTTTTCTTTCTTTTTTTATTTAATAGCTACCATTCGACCTTAAACACCTGGCGGCGGAAACGCGGAGATTGTCGGCGTGTATCATTAAATATACTGATACATTTTCTTTTTTGTTTCGCTTAATCTACAATGCGATCAGCATGTGGCATATGTTGAAAATAACAATACATATATTTATTTTGTTGTTTTAATTTTTTTTTCTTCGCTTTACTACCATTCCTATAATCCTGATTTTCCTTGACTGCCATATTTGACCGCTTTAGCGGAAAATCGTAGAAAAGCTGTACAAAGTATTTGACTACTTTTTTTATGTATGTACATTATAGTTTGAATTTTTAATCCCTTAACAACAGAACTCTTAAAATACAGAAAAATAAATCAACAATTTATGATAAATTTGTTTTGTTTTGCTATTATTTTGTTATTTGTAATTTTGCCAAGAAATTTTTTCACATGTAATTTATCAAATATCATATCACGATAAAAATTTTATTGTAATATTAATATCAAATCTTAAAGATTTGCAATGAAAATTTTACTTAAGGGGTTAATTCATTATACATGAGTAATAGCTTTATATACGTATTTTTTGCATTGTATATAACTGTATGTGTACTGCGTGCTCCAGAGATACTAACGATACAATTGTGACAAAAATGAAAGAAATGTATGTAAATAATTAAATTTTTATGCATAATTTTCATAATTTCGTAAGATTTTTTATTTTTTCATATTTATGTCTAGTAGAATTTACAAAACATTTAAATTTAAATTATTATATTTAATGTAAATTTTACTTTAAAAGGCGGCAGATTTTTAAAAAATTAAATCGAAATAATTGATTTTAATCTCTTCGTGTGACTTTGAGGTACATCATATGATCAACTTTTTATATTAATTTAAAAACAAATCACTGTCATTAAAACAAACCACGAAAATTTAAAAAATAAATTTAACATGAATACCACTAGCTCGATGAAATAAAATTAATATTCTTTTCAAAAGGTTGATATATATTTGTTCGAATATTTTCGTTCACATATACAACACACAGCATTTCCAAACACAAAGTAAATACTATTATTTTAAAATCATTTAACGTATGTTCTAAGTTTGTTTTGATACTTTTTTTATTTATTCAACTATTATTTATAACGATTTTTATTCAAATGTAAAATTTGCAACGAATAATTGCTTGTTTATTCAAATGTAAAATTTGCAACGAATAATTGCTTGTTTCTATTTTATTTTTCCTCAAAATATTCCCGTGTCACTTTGTACGTACGATTGTTGCAATTTTATTTTTTCTTATCATTGATGTATGAATATCAAGATTTAGAATACGGAATGATTAATAGATAAAAAGACGGGAAATAAAAATGTTCGAGTGACTGATTTAAATGACTGACTCGGTAATTTTTGAGAACACAAATTGTTTCGACTTTAATCTAGCAATACTGAAAATATCCAATAAATATTTTTTTAATTACAGAAAAACTAACTGAAAGCATCACTTTCTTATCATAAACTCGTCACTTTTACACGTTATATACGTTTTGTATATAAATCGATAAAATCATTAGTTATTTAGTGCAGACAAAGAAAGAATAATCGTATTTTCAGGAAATTATTTTATCTCTGCGACTTTCATCAAAATTAAATGTAAGGTCATTACTTTCAGTTAATTTTTAATTATGTATATTAAGTTAATATGTATGTGCAATTTCTATTAAGTTCCTATAATGCATACATGTCGACGTTGAAAACAGTATTACTTCAAATTTGGATGCAATCTAAATCTAACACTTAACGCGCATATTGGGGACTTGACAAAAAATTTCTGTAAGCATTATAATTGAAAAAAATTATTTTTCTCTATTATAGAAGATTACGTGCCAAGACATATTCATAGCATTGCAAAAGCTACAGCTGTTGATGAAAACATTCGTAAAGTACAAAATGAGCATAAAAGAACTTTTTATAAATAAACGAAATCTAAAAAATATTTCAAATAATATAAGTTTTTTTCGGATTCCTTTTCCTGTATTAATCAATCTTTTTTTTTATGTGTCAAGCCTTTGACCACATGAGTATGTACGAGTTGCTCTTTTTTTTGTCGCTCACGTTAAAAAGAGAGAGAGAGAGAGAGAATATGAATTGTACAGAATCCGTACGCACATCCACAACAATCATTCGACGATTAGTATGTAGATTGTACATAGATCGTATCTAGTTCATAAGAATATTTTTTGTACGCAGCAAAATCCCGAGTGAGTATCGTTATATGAATTATATCGTTATGTCTGCTACGGTTTTTAAGAGTAACGTGTGTTCACAGTGGCGTAAAGAAATGACCGATGTTCAGATTCATTTTTAATAAATCAATTTCAATAAGTTTATCAGATTTGCTATATACCAATGTTTTATCACACAATACAATTACGAAAAGTTAAGTTAGAATTACAATTTAATATTCTTTGTTCATCATTATATAAGTGTGATAGATACATTGAAAAAAAATTTACTAGATTGGAATAAATATTTTTTCAAATAATACCAAGTAAAAGTTTTGTAAAAAAATTAATAATATTTATTTCAAATAAGATATTATTTTCTAAATTATAGAAAATATTATCTTATTTGAAATAAATATTATTCATTTTTTTACAAAACTTCTGCTTGGTACTATTTGAAAAAATATTTCAATCTAGTAAATTTTTTTTTTCAGTGTACTTATGTACACATACATACACACACATACGCGCGCGCGCGCGCGCGTAAATGAGGAATAAGAACATAAAAACTGTCAAATAATGAAAGTATTAATCTTTCTTAGTAATCTTTTTCACTGTTAAGCTTTTTTTAAAGATATTTTTTTAAAGCTGTATCTAATTTGATTCTCTTATGTAAATCAATTTTTTAAACATTTAAAGACAATAGTATAATTTGTTTTTAATTATAATATAATAATTTAAATTATAATAATTTAATCATAATATAATAATTTTTAATTATAATATAATAATTTAAAAATGAAAATAAACCGGGCTTTTATTATTACTGGCTAAGGTGAAACAGAAAAATTAAGCCACTAAATTTCTTGTACCTTTTCTCAAAAAAATATTTTAAGAAAAATTCCAAAACCTTATTTAAAAAAAAAAAAAAACAGACTTGATACATAATTTTCCTCCAATATAATTTTCCTGTTCTCAACGAAAGAATTTCGAGTACGTATCGACACATCAGTTAAACCAAACTAGTGATGGCCACGGAGTTTATTACTCTTATCATGTAAATATCAATCATAATGTTGTGTGTTTAACTTGCAAAGAGGAGTCCCTATAACTATTGTAAATAGCAACGTTTAACGGACCACAATGCGCGTTCTCGCCTTTAACGGAACTCCGCCACTGTGTACACGCGTCAGCGATTATTCCCGGGTAGGTGCATGGAAGCATATGGGAATGTTGGAAGTTTACGCATAGTCTACGTGCAGAATATCTGAAGCGTCACTCACTCAAATTATGGCTCATATTCGTGCTTCATTTAGTGTTAAATGTGGCCATATAATTTTCAGTTTATAATAACATTAAATGCGACACTCGAACAAATAAAACTTGGAACTGAGTTGCCACATTTAGTGCGATAACTGTATGATAGCTACTATCTAATTTAGCCGTGGTAATTTAGGATTGGATATTCTAGGTAAAGTAATTTAAAAGTATTTTAACAGAGAGTGTCAAAGGCAGAAAAAAATATTATAGAAAAACATGTTTCTTAATATATCAATCCATTATTATTAAATTAATTTTTTTCTATCTAGAGAACTTTCTTTATCTGCAATAAATTTTTTCCTTACAAAATATTTTTATAATTTTACTTTATACAATGCACTTTATGTATATTCTATGCGCAGACTATTGTTCATATATGAATGTTCTACGTCCATATAAGAAAATAAACAATGAAGTATACATGTAGAAAAAGAAGTTATGAACACATTAATGTTTTTTATCCTAAACTATTTCTTTAAACTTTAAACCATTCTTTGAATTTTGTATTCATCGACGGAGAAGAGGTACAACAATGAAACTCGTTATCGATAGTCGACTAATTGTTAATTGCATCGGTTAATCACTTTTAATGAATTCGTGACTGGTTAAATAATTATACTTAAGTCAACAAATAATCGCGCCTGCAATTAAAAAATTTTTGCCTAATTGAAATTAAGGATAACTATCTCAAAAATGTGTGTCGCTCTCGATGTTCCATTTCTACAATGGGGGTTCTTTCTAGACCGTAAATAGACGAAACTTATGCAAACAACAAATGTATATATGTATATATAAATACATAAATAAACTTTAAATTTATGTACAATTTAAATTTCTATGTAATTTAGTTATGTTAATTAGTTAACTAATAAGATAATTATATCTTTCTTTTTTAAAATTATTATAAAAACTGATAAAAATTGAGAAATAATATAAAAACTACACAAACTTGCAATTAAAACTATTAGATTTCCTATGGTCCGTTTCTATCAACGTAGATTAACTTTAATCTCGATTTAATTTACTTGTTATCTCATTCTAGTTCCAAAAATTAGAAAGAGATAAAGATTTCTTTTCAAGAACTTTAATCCGAGATTAAAGTTAATCTACATTGGTAGAAATGGGCTTTAGTAATATTTCGCATTTATAATGTTTTAAGATAATATGTTTTATAATTTTCTAATTAAAGAAGATATTTTTTTAATATTTAAAACGGTTAAAAACAATTTTTTTTAATAACATGTAAGTTGTCATTATTCTCTTTATAAATTTGTTCTCTATCGTCACGTCTAGAATTGACCCTACATATTACTGTATAAATGTATTTATCATTGTCATTTATCATTGTCATAAAAGTCATTTTTAAATTCATTTATGTTAACCTGATTGTCTAAAAAAATGCAAATCAATTAATCCATACAATTTTAATTTAAAAAAATCCTTATTTTGAAAATATTGCAACATTTAAAGTGACTGAATAAAAGATTTTTCACGTTTTTGAGTTTACGTGAATTCGAATTAGATAAATTATTTTTACTTATAGTAGAATCTAGTAAAATAAATTCAATTGTTGTTATCATATCAGAACAAATAGTAATTTTACTTGGTACGAAAAGTAATTGTCAAAAAAATCCAGTTATATCTCCAAAGTATGCACGTATTGAATATAACAATTTTTTCGATAATTAATTTTTTTCTTGGTAAAATTTTGCCTAAACGATGCAGCCTAATTGAGAAAAATTATATTGGAAATGTAAACGAGTAGTGATCAAAAAGAATAACAAATTTATGTATGCGTACAAATATTTCTGTCTTGAAAATTATTTTGACTGTGAGATTATTAAAGTCAAAAAATAAATTTTTAAATTAATTTAATTTTGCTGACACGGGTGATAATAAACGATTTGCACATATGTAGTATATAGACAACACCAGATTTATTATTTCTTCAGTTACCTTTCAGTTTTAATAACAAGATGATCGCTTCACATGATCGTAATATTAATTTGTGACAATTATGTTATCGATAATACGCGAGTTTATCATTCAACATTTACAATACATTTAATATAACTGAAATTAGATGCGTGTATTGTGTTTTACATATATATACATATATGTAATATCGATTTAAGTCTCGCGTTTATTATTTCCAATTAATGTAGTCACAACATAATATTGCAATCGTAATAATCTTTATGGCAATTTAATAAACATGAGTGTAAAAATAATTGCAGAAGCACTTTATAAGATTGCAAAAAAACATTAGTAAATAAATTTGTCAAATGCACTTATTGCAAAAATATATTCCATACCAATTTCAAATACAATTAATTTTGAAATAAATAATTTTTTAATTCAGAAAAGAATTTTAATTTATGGTTAAAATAAAATACTAAAAATAAAAATTTTTTAATTTTAACTTGTGTTTACTACTTTCAAACTGAGTAGCATTGCACTTCATGCATTCATAAATCTGCCAATGGACTTTAATAGGAGTATCATCCCAAATAGCAAATTGGATCATTTTGGTATCAAAATAACATCTTCAATGATATTTTGATAATATCAAAATAATCTAGTTTGCTAAAATCGCTCGAGAGCTTGAGAGAAGATTGATCATTCGTGGAAAAAAAACGTATAAGTTTTTAAAAATATACATAACCAATTATATAAAGAAATACAAATAATTTGATTACCTTTCTTCCAAAACGTACGATAATTGAAAATACAATTTATCCTTGTTTCTAAATGCCATTCAGTAATTAAAAAGATTTTAATTTTCTTCGCAATACAAAATAAAAGATATATCATGAATATTCATACTTCAATATTTTAAATAGATATATTTTTTGTTAAATTTAAAATATGGTTCTTACATCATTATCTATTTGAAGGTGATAAAATAATCTCTCTCCTCAATATAATACGACATTCTTTTATTTTCTTCTTCACAACATTTCCACTAACGATCAAGATTGTAGGCTGTCGATAATATACAGTTTTTACAAAACGAGCTAGAGTAAATAAACTATGAGTAAGACGAGTCGCGAAATAAAGGTTGGGTATCTTCGATGTACTATCATGGTGTCCTGCAGAGTTCTGTGTAATCATTGTAATGACGGCGGTGATAATCGCGTATGATCGAACAACTCGCATTGATAATTAACACGACTTCTAGGCTAGTGTGACACTTATCGGACAAGCTACGAGTGTTTAAGTGTGTGTGTGTGTGTGTATGTGTGTGTGTGTATTTATACACAAACACACACATATACATAGCGAACTTTTAGATTTTATATATCGCGTATGTGGGGCAGCGAGATGTGCCCGTGTAAATGCGTGTGAGCGCGCGCGCCACAGAATTTAGGTTCGGCAGGTTAATAAATCGTATTTTCGAAATAAATCTTGTTCTATAAATTTATATATCCTGTCAGTCCTACCTTTCAATTCATCTCTATAAAAATGGAAAATTTATATTTTTTAAAAGTTGCATTAACGTATGTAATAGCTCTCTTTCTTAAAACTAATTTAAACTCCAAAATATTTCATTGTATTACAAATGAATTTACTATTATAAATAAATTTGATATTATATAAATTTAATATTAACAAAAAACTGTAATATAAAAGCTAGAAGACGATATCGTTATATATATAAATTTTATAATTTTTTTTACTTTTATTACACTTTTTTCTTGGTTTATATATTATATTAATATGTTAATCAAAACACTTGAAAAACTATGTACAGAACATACAATATTACTAATTACACATTATAAATATTAAAAAGTAATAATAAATAATCTATTTTCTAGTTTGTATAAATATCCATTCTTATAACTGATATCTTTTCTTCATATCATTATTTTTATAGAAAAGATAAACTTTTCGTTCTTTTATTAAAAAAGATTTCTTATGACTTCACAAAGTAGGGTCAAAAGTTTAAGGAAATTATAATGTTTAACATAATTATATTTAATGTTTTTTATTTCTCGTTAATAAAAGCTTGATTATTCAACTTATACTTTGTATAATCAATTGACATAAATTGTTATACAATTACATAATACATTAAAGAAGAGAAGGCGGTTATGGACTATAGATGTGGGGTTATAGAATTCATATCTATATAAATACTTTGTGTTGAGTTTTGGGAATAATCGTCCAAATTACTTCTTTACATATCGTTTTATAACGACGTTATAAAACATAGTCACTGATCACTAATGTTTGTTTTGTTGTCATAAAAACCGCATTTCAATATTGTAAATAGCCAAAAGTCTTATAGGTATTTACTCTTTACCATATTTTGAGAAATATGGTAAAGAGTAAATAGTTATTCTCTTTATGAATTTATTCTCTATTGTCGCGTCTAGAATCAATCCTATATATTATTGTATAAATATATTTATCATCGTCATTTAGACAAAAGTCACTTTTAAAGTCATTTATGTAAACCTGATTGTCTCAAAAGAAAATGCAAATCAATTAATTCACGATTTTAATAAAAAAATTCATATTTTAAAAATATTGCAACATTCAACGTAAATAGAGTACGAGTAAGACAATATTATTTGTTATAATATTTTTCTAGTATTTTTACTAGTTGATAATGTTCTATATCCTTTTAAGTTCCATAACTGCAATCCTTTTTCCCCACTCTAATAAATTGTTAATTATGTTTGTTATGTATATCTAAAGAACTTTTGCTTATAGTATGATTGATAGAAATCTATGGGTAATAAACTTGTGCTAACAAAAATTATGACACATAAATATTTACTGAATTATTTAAATAAAATAGTAGTACCTCCTTCTTTCCTTTTCACAAGTAAATCTTATTATACATTTCAATAATCTTTAAGAATGTTAAATATTTTGAAAGTTGAAAATATATGCAGTACTGCTTTTCCAAATACAATTATACATGTGAATCGTTTGATAGATTTTTATGTAATGGCGCCACCATTCATTTATTAATATAATGTCTGAAAGTTACATTCTTCAAATTCACTAAGCCAAATTTCAGTCAAAAAATGGCACGTTGTTTATATTTGGTAATAATTTAAAGTGATCGAGTAATTTAGCACTCGTAACAAAAAAAATTTCTTATAACCGAGCCAAATTTAGAAACAAGAAAAACAACCTACGTATATCAACGTATAGAACAATATATATTTTGTATAAATTTCTCATGTTTCTCTTTTTTCCAAGTTAATCCAGAATCCACCAACAGGTTGCAATGTAAATTCTTTATTGTATACAATTGGTTCAATAGTTTTTTCTGTAGTCTTTAAAGTAAACTGTTGCAAAAGAAGGGCTATTAAAATTTTAGCCTCCATAAGAACAAATCGATTGCCTATACACTTTCTGGGTCCCTGACCGAATGGTAGATAAGTATATGGTGAAATGTTGTCTTTATTCTCCTCATTGAATCTTTCAGGATCGAACTTATCCGGGTTCGGAAAATATTTCGGATCATGATGTAAAGCATAAACAGGAAATAACATTATATGATCAGGTTCGATAATCACATTCCTGCAGCCTGGTTGCGATGGAGGTAGTTCATATCTTTTAGTGCAAAGTCTATCAAGGAAAACTAATGGTGGATGCTTTCTGAGAGTCTCGGAAATCACCATGTCCATATAAGACATCTTCAATAACGATTCGTACGATATTTCACCATTTCCTTCAGCAAGATGCTGCTGTACTTCTTCGCGCAGACGATTTTGAATATCTTGATTAACTGCCAATTCATGAACAACAAAACACAACAAGTTCGAAGTGGTATCAAAACCAGCAAAGAAAAAGCTGAAGGCTTGTGAAACAATGTCGTCCAATGTCATTTTGTATTCACTAGTACTTTCTTTGTCTTGAGCCTGTATCAATAAATGAATCATATCTGGTCTAATGAAATTGTGCTGCTTTCGCGCTCTAATGGTTTCCTCTACGACACTCTTGAAAAATTTAGACATATCCGACGAGAACAAAGTCAGACCAATTAATTTAGCAACCCGTGGATACGATTTTAAGAATATCATCTTGATCACCGCTGGAAGTCCAGAAGCAAATTTGGAAGCCTCCACTCCTTTTATATAGAATTCATTGTCTCGATCTTTCATAGAATTCACACTTATGCCAAAGGCTGTCGTAGCAATTACGTCATTGGCGTATCGTCGAAAGACATCCTTCATGTCAATCATATGACAAAATTTCGGGTGATCGACCAAATAAGTGACGAAATTCTGAGAACACTTTGATACCAAATCAAACATAAACTTCATTTTACTGGCGGTGAAAGTGGGACTCAGTGTATTTCTCATTTGTCTCCAACGATCTCCGCGCAAGGCGAAGGTATTTTTACCAAACAGCGGGTCTACACTTTCGTCAATAAAACTGCGATGATCTGTGAAATGTTCAAAATCCTTTACCATGATGTCTTTAATCAGCTCGGGATCGCGAACAATCACGCTAGGCGAAGAAGAATCCACTGTTCCAACATATTTAGCGTCCGGAAAGCGATAGTATACATATTGACAATAATCGACAAAAGTATAAGCCGAAAACAATTTCCAATCTGTTATAATAGACGATAATGAATTTTGTAGGCAAGGTAGGCCCTTATTCTTCCAGTAAAAATATGTATAATGCAGCACAGTGACAATTTTCAGGATTGCAATAAGAATCACAGTAATCAATAACAGCACAAACGGCGATGAAAGCAATGACGAATCCATCGTAAATTAATGATGGATTACTAAATAAAAGACGTTGCGCGATGCTTTTCAAACGCAGCGTAGAGTACAGTTATATAAGTATAAACGTATATCTTATCATGTGTTTCTCATTGTAAAAAAAGATAGGAGGGAAGAGATTTTTCTTGATATTATCATGACAATATTCTCGTCATATCAGTGTTTGCACAAGATGTATTCGATATGCTTACAATGATTTTTTAATTAAAAATCAATTATTAATGATTATTTTTAAGAAATCTTTCGTGTTTTAATAAAAAATGATGATCCTTTTAATATAAAAATGACTTTGACCTCCTTGAAAATCAAAATCAACATTGAGGTGAGTTTACAAGTTATTTCAAGCTATAAATAAATGTTAATAAGTCGACTTTCTGGCAAAATTCCGTTTATTAGAGAAACAACGTTTCGACCTTTAATTTAGGTCTTTTTCAGGTTTCAATTACAAATTTTGCAATCGAAACGTTGTTTCTCTAATAAACGGAATTTTGCCAGAAAGTCGACTTATTAACATTCATTTATCGTTTATTATTACTGGCGACTATAAGTTTACCTTATTTATTGTTATTTCAAGCTATAATTGTGAAGAGCAAGTTTTACTGTCTTATTATTCAAATTTGTATATATGTTTAAAATAATCGCATGCACACACACACCCACGCACACGATATATTTTAATTTAACCTAAAAATACTAATGTTTTTTTTATAAAAGAATTTGATAAAAATAACTTTAATATTTTAAATAAAAAAAGATGCAATGTTTATTTATCACTCACCGACCGATGCGCAGCGGCAGAATTATTCAGCAACGTCGCTACGATGATTCTATAACAAACAAAGTTCAAATTAAAGCACAATAGAAAAAATAATTAATATAAAAAAATAATATACGGCTTGCAACTCTGTACTTATGTGCATTAAGTACAAATTAAATTCAAATTAAAACAGAGATCACGACTATTAATATTAGATGAGAGATAATTGTTACGTATCAAACTTTTTATTCTTTCAATTATTTATATAATCGTTGTATAATCAATATTTTCCGAAAAAAAAGAAGCTTTATAAAATTAAATTTGTGTAAAACTTTACGTGATTCTATTTCTAATTTTGTAATCTGTTAAGATAAAACCGAATGGAAAAAACTGTTAATTCTATGCAAATAACAATCATACTCACCCCAAGGTTGTTCTGCCGGAACCCGATGCCTTTCCTAGACCTCCTCCTTCTCCTCTCGTTGCACAGGTCACTTGCTACTATGATTCTGTAACAAACAAATGCAAAGTGCAAATTAAAGCGGGATAGAAAAAACAAACAAAGAGACAAAAGGATATTACAATATGGACATTTAAGCAAGTTTCAAACTGTTCAATATATAGTATGCATAAATATTATAAGTATAAGAATAGGTATAGACACAGGTATAAGTATAAAAATAAATCAACAGCAAATAATAAACTGTGGTTTAAATTTATTTTTCATATAAAAGGAGTTTAGCAATTTTATCGAAATAAATCGATTTCACGAAGATAGTTTTCACGAAGAATTACTCGTAGTATTTGCTGTGCAAATGTGTTTTAAAAAATGGAATGCAAGTAATAACAAGATTATTTGTCTGTTAGAGGCTTGGAGGGTGAATCGACTAACACCGACTAACTGTTAACGCACTGTATATAAACCAAGGACTCTATACTACAACCAAAATATTTAAAATTATTTAATAAAACTGTCTTTAATTCTAAATACTCTGATGCATGTACTTTTTCATCCTATCCTAAAAAAATTCCAAGTTAATTTTCAGTCAATTGATTGCTCGAAATATTTTTAATAGTAAGTATAATGAGTGTTACATTTATAATTAAAGCATAATCAAATAAAAGGAATGTCAAAATAAAATATATTTTATACCTTAAACTTCTACATACGAAGGTTTCATCAATGTAAGAAGCTAAAAATAAAGCTGCTTAAAAAACATTTTTACAACATAAATGCATTTATCTTGCTTGAAGGTATTTTGTAAATGTCTAAATGATTATATTTCTTAAACGATTCAACAACAAACGAATAGAAAATTACTACAAATTATTTTATACGACGGCTCCGCAATTAGAAATGTTAAAAATTGATAAAGATCTTATTTTGTAAATAATTAAAAATTGACAATAATATTACTTTTAATTGTTTAAATAATTGTATTTTGTGAAACGGTTTAAATAAAAACAAAAAGAAAATTACTACAAACAAGTACAAATGATTCTACATCGAGTCCCGTTAATTTTTCCAGGTTTAAATAATTATATCTCGTGAACGATTCAACAATAAAAGAAAAAAAATCAGTACAAACAATTACAAACGAAATCCCGCAATCAATTTCAAAATATCCTGAAGACAGATAAAGTTCCTTTATTTTGGAGTTGTATAAATAAATAATTACTTCATGTAAACGGTTCAATTACAAACGAAAGGAAATCACTATATTAATTAGTTTTGTATCTCTCGTTTGAAAAATTTGATGATAGCAACGCCAGTGTGAATACACATGGTTTTGCATTATTTTATAACGTAAAAGAAAAATTGATCAAACAAAAACGCCAATATCTTCGGTCTGGCAAAATCATACCATAAACAAAATAATAAAAAAGCGCAAAATTTAATAAAACAGATTTACTGTGATATTAATTAAAATTTAATACTCACGATACCGCGATATCCCGCAATTATGTTCCTCGATGTCCATCGATTCTTCCGTTATAATTATATTCACTGCAATAATTCATGGGAATGTTTCGGAAGCACCTCTGCGTCGTCCTTTAATATGTAAAATGATAAACTTGTAACGACTACTTCTGCGTTTCATGCCAAAATGTACAAAAATGCGTGGATAATGTCTAAGAATATACCCTTAGAAAGCAAATAATTTTTTGACAATCAAGTCTCGAAAGCACTCGTGTCTATCTCAAAGTATACGCGGATATATATATAATTTAAAAAGAATAATTTTCAAAAGAAATAACTTACGAACAATTGGAAATAAGAAGGTCCGAAAGATCTATTCCCTAAAGTATCCGCGCGCACATGATAGTAACTATATATATTCTTATCAAAATTTTGCAAAACACTTTTGCAAGAATAGTTTGATTTCAACCGTTTTAAGGCCATTACAGGTACATTTCCGTAAAATTTCGACCAATCATATTGTTCAAATCATTGTAACCGACCAAATTAATCAATCGTATTGCTCAATTTCTTACGATAACAATTACAGAAACGTACGTGCAATGGCCTTTATACAGCAGTACGCTTTAAATTCACACTTTATGAATATAGCATAAAACCAAAGAATCATAGATATAGCACGGAATACGGACCTCGATGCTGTGCTGAGATTCCGAGATCTCCAAGCCCGACCATACTCACGCTGCTCACGCATCATCGCGCTTCATCATCTTCTTCGTCGCGCATTCTGCAGGCTCTGCTACGATCTACGTAACCTACATTCGACTCAGCACTGTTTACTTACTCAGCCGACTCGGTAGTCTCGGCATGAGCGTCTTGACCCGAGCGTAGGTTGTAGCCGAGTGCGCGAGTGGTAACGGCTCATGGATAGGCAGAGCGCGATGTGTCCGACTGTGCGTGAATGTGCTCGGAATGGAAGCACAGTCAAGTACAGTACTTGAAATGACAAGATGGGATGATCACCCTCAGATCTCAGATTCCTCTTTAGTGAAATCAACAGAAATTCTTAACCTAGTGTGTATGTGTACTTGTTATTCTTTTATATTTGCATAATGTACACAGTAATACAGATTCTTAATTAATATAAAAAATATATATTTTATTAATAATATTAAATAGTAATATGGCCCAAGCGTATGATAATTACTACAACGATTATCATAAAAACGCTGAGCTGCAACAAAATTTAAAGTATAAGAAAAAGTACCGAAAACTTAAGAGGATCGTGAAGAATACCGTATTTGTGAGTTTGACATATGCAACTTTAATACAAACAATATAATTTGATATTTTTACATGAATGTTTTATGTAAATATAACGATTTATAAATATAATTGTAATTATAATTATAATCTAAATTTTGATACAGGAAAACGCAGCATTATGTGATCAAGTTGCACACATGCAAGAGAATTTGATGTTGGTTAAAGAGGAAAGACTATTTCTTCTACGCAAATTATGCCAACAACAGGGGGAGGTAGAATCTAATTCGACAAGTCTAGCTCGTTCACAAACAAGTAATACAAATTCACCATCACTTAATCCAGAATGTACTACACCAAAAAAAACAGTAAAGAAGAGAACTTCTACAGATGGCTCAGGTATTTTTCTATAGCAGTTAGATGTAAAAGTCCTAAATTTAAGAAGTCTGATAAGCTGATATATCAATGTTAACATTGTGAATTAATCATCTATATAATGAGTATTTATAGTTCTGGTTGTTCTTTTCTTATGTAAAAGTTATAATTTAAACTTGTTACACAGAATCAAAAAACAAGACAAAAAGATATAACAAAACTGCTAGGAGGGTGGTGCAATTGATTCCACTGGATGTACATGGAAGACCAATATTCCCCATAACTTTGGGTGATCTTACAATATATTCTCTTGGTGAAGTAGTATCAGACAGAATTGCATATCATACAGAAGAGCTTATATTTCCAGTAGGTTATTGCAGTACAAGAGTATATGCAAATTTAAGAGATCCAAGAACAAAAAGTTTATATACTTGCAAGATATTAGATGGAGGTCCAAGACCCAGGTACAGAATACTAAAAAGAATTGAAGAGCGCTATTCTTAGGAGAAATTAGAATACAAATATTACAATAATACAAATTTTAAACTTTATTATTTACAGATTTGAAATAGTATCCGATAACGACTTAGATCAACCATTAGTTGGGTTGAGTCCTGACGAATGTCACTCAAAATTATTGACGGCAATTTCTCCAATACTTTGCACAATTGATCCAAAAGGCGCAGATTTCTTTGGAATTTCTCATCCTACAATACAAAATCTAATACAAAGTTCTCCAGGAACGCGTAAATTGGCATTATATAAACAACAACGTTTTGAGGTATGTATATAGCATTCTTATCACTTATTTATTATACTTAAATTCTTAATCATGAATAATTTCATAAAAAGAAAATTATTTGCTAAAAGCATTAATAATTGCTGAACCACAAGTTTAAAAATAATGAACTGTAATAAAATTTTTTAATTAATTTCTCTTTGATAATATATTTGTTTTAAATTTAAAGATTTTGAGAAATATTTTAATCTTGGAATATTGTTTTTTGCAAAACTTTAAATTTGGCAGTATCAAAAGATTCATTTTACTTAGAAATTATATTTTGTAGGTAAGCAAAAATCATGTAATTGATCGAGCTACAAGTCCAGTGACAGAAACGGAAACTGATCCAGGATTAGGTTTTGCAGCATTACATAGACATTATGCTTTGAATTCGTATAGAGTAAAAGAAGAACCTTCGGATCATGACCTATTAGCACTTCAAGACCTACTATCATAATTACTACATTAGAAAATAAATAATACAGTTTATATTATAAATAAAAAGTAAATAAAATATCGTATACCATAAAAAGACAATATTTCGATTGCAATTCTTTTTTTCACATATATGTATTGGTGTAATAAAAAAAACTATGAAATATTAGGTTTGAAAGTTTTAACGGGTTTCAATGAATGAAGAGAAAATGAATATAATTGATTACACAGGCACACAAAAAAAGTGGTCTGTCCCTGGAACCCCACTATTCAATCTCTACGTTGAACACGAATCCGGTGTCAAAATTGCCCCTTCACTCACCATTTTCCACGCAGAGCAATTATTGCAATTTTTAAGATTTTTGAGGCTACCTTTTTGATTAAAAAAAAATGTGGGTGATGGGGGTAATTCTGACACCGGATTCGTGTTCCAAAAAATTACACTTAAGTCAGCAAATAGTAGTACCTGCAATTAAAAAATTTTGGCCTAGTTGGAATTAAAGATAACTACCTCAAAAATGTGTGTCGCTCTCAATGTTCAATTTTTACGATGGGGGTTCTGCCTAGACTGCAAATAAACGACAAACATTTATGTATTTATATACATATGCATATGTACATAAATACATAAATCAACTTTAAATTTATGTTCAATTTAAACTTATATGTAAATTAGTTATGTTAATTAGTTAACTAATAACACAATTTTTTTTAATTATTGTAAAAACTGATAAAAATTAAGAAATGATATAAAAACCGCACAAACTTGCGATTAAAAAACTATAAGATTTCCTACGTAATATTTCACATTTATAATGTCCTAAGCTAATATGCTTTATAATTTTCTAATTAAAGAAAAAGAAGATATCTATTAATATTTAAAATAGTAAAAAAAATTTTTTTAATTACATGTAAGTTATCATTATTCTCTTTATGAATTTATTCTCTATTGTCGCGTCTAGAATCAATCCTATATATTATTGTATAAATATATTATCGTTGTCATTTAGACAAAAGTCACTTTTAAAGTCATTTATGTAAACCTGATTGTCTCAAAAGAAAATACAAATCAATTAATTCACGATTTTAATAAAAAAATTCTTATTTTAAAAATATTGCAACATTCAACGTAAATAGAATACGAGTAAGACAATATTATTTGTTATATTTTTCTAGTATTTTTACTAGTTGATAATGTTCTATATCCTTTTAAGTTCCATAACTGCAATCCTTTTTCCCCACTCTAATAAATTGTTAATTATGTTTGTTATGTATATCTAAAGAACTTTTGCTTATAATATGATTGATAGAACTCGATGGGTAATAAACTTGTGCCAACAAAAATTATGACACATAAATATTTACTGAAATATTTAAATAAAATGGTAGTACCTCCTCTTTCCTTTGCACAAATAAATCTTATTATACATTTCAATAATCTTTAAGAATATTAAATATTTTGAAAGTTGAAAATATATGCAGGACTGCTTTTCCAAATACAATTATACATGTGAATCGTTTATATTGAGAATGTAAACGAGTAGTCATCAAATAGAACAGCAAATCTACATATACGTACAAATATTTGTTTTGAAAATTAATTATTTTGAAATTGTTAAAGTCAAAAAATAAATTTTTAGATTAATTTAATTTTGCTAATACGGGTGATAATAAACGGTTTGCACATACGTATAGTATATAGACAACATCAGATTTATTATTTCATCATTTACCTTTCAGTTTTAATAACAAGATGATTGCTTAACATGATCGTGATATTAATTCCTGACAATTATATGATCATACACGAGTCATTTGGAGTTGATAAAATAATCTTTTTCTTCGATATGATACTTTTATTTTCTTCTTTACATTTCCACTAACGATCAAGATTGTAGGCTGTCGATACATCAATTTTTACAAAACGAGCTAGGATAAATAGAGTACGAGCAAGACACGTAAATAATGATGGAGTACTAAATAAAAGATGTTGCGTGATGCTTTTCAAACGCAACATAGAGTACAGTTATATAAAGCCACGTTCTGTTTTCACGCATGGGTCATTGTTCATCTTCGTTGTTTGTCTAACGTTAAATGAGAATGAATGATACATTATGCATGAAACGGAATGCAGCCTAAGTTATATGGACGTGTGTATTTTATCATGTGTTTCTCGTTGTAAATAAAGACGAAAATAGGAGGGGAGACATTTTTCTCGATATTATAACAATATACGTCATATCATCGACGAAGTACTAATAGTATCTTATCGGTGCTCATGATCAAAGATATTTTTTCAGGCTCCTGTCCTTTTTCTGATTGTTATTGTATAGTTGACCCTGCTGGTTTGATCATGGAACTCACTAGATTGAAAAAATTAATTATACCGGTATTTTTTAATGCAAAGATAGGAGGGTTATAATTTGCAGAATGTGTCATTAGTATTACTTACATTTCTGTAGATTTTGATTTTGAATCGAAAAGCGTGAAATACCTATAGGGATTTTTCCTCGTAAATGCACAATTGACTAGATTTGCGACAATTACGAAAATAAACACTATTTTTAATTTTAATATTTATTTAAATTATAGTGTATAAAATGATCAATGTATGTGACAAATGTAATAATTTCATTTGCACTTTCCTAATCATATACAAAAATTGAAATATTCTTATATTTTATGATTAGCAGTATTTATAATTATGATATTTTTCGTTTGTTTTTATCGTACATGATTTTTTTGGACGAATCCCATGTATAAATGATATGTATGGCACACAATACGTAATTAGAAATATTAGAATCAATAGATTCAATTGATTGAGATGTCATTGGCGCTTACAAAGAACGTAAATTATCATCAAATTTAAAAATTTTTCAAATACAATATTCCTCAGGAAGAATATAAAAAAAGTCATGTATCACTGTTTTATATAGGATTATCTTAATGTTTGAATATCTCAATCTCAGTAATATCTATATTACATAAAGATTACATTATCACTAGATTGGATATATTAACTGCCATATAGTGTACTATTTTTACCTATAGCACATGTTTATAATATACGTTTACAGCACAGCGACGATTGGAGATCTCAAATCGATATTGAAAAATGACTAGCTACAGCATAAAAAGCTCAAAATATGAATTCTCATAAAAATTGAGAAATATGTTCCGGTTCATATCGTTTGTATACTATGGTAATATCATTAAATACCGGTAATCACACATGTACGAATAAACTATATGTGCATTATTATATATGCATAAATAAATATTTGTACTGATTGGTCTTATATTCCAATTAAATAGTTATTTTTATATTTTACAAAAATCGTGATAGAAAAAGATTATTTTATTTTATAATCTTTTTAGTGTCAAAAAATAAATCTACCTTTTGCATTTTTTCTGAACACTTTGTAATTCACTTAAATAATAAAAGTAATATTATTTGTCGTAAGAGCAAAAAATGGGTATCCAAATATTGTTTAAATATTATTTTACAATTATTTCTATTGTATATGAGCTTTTCTGTAACAAATTGATAAATTGTACGCATGTCCTAATGCTTAAATGGCATAAATTAAGCATTCTTCTTCATTTTTATTATCACCGTTTATTGGCCCGCCCAATAGTTTTATTAAATAATGTATTTGCAATTGCAATTACTGGTGAAAATAATTTCAGTTGGCAATCACTGAAATAATTATTCAAATCATTATTTAAATATTGTAAATAATGTTATAAAATAATTTAATATTTAATAATATAAAAGAAACCATCATACCATACTCCAGTCACAGGTTCTGCTTCATTTCCACTTACAATAAACAGTGGAAATAAAATGGAAAAAACACAGCCACTGAAAATGAAATATTGTTTTACAAATTTGTATAGAATATTTTAACATCGCAGTTTCAACTATACATATTGTTAATGAACCCCATAAAAACTTGATTTATAATTTTTCACATTACCAATGAAGGTTAAAGGAAAAACATAAATCTATTTATAAAATCTTAAGTTGAACTAAAAATTTAATAATCAAGATTTTAAATCTCTGTAAATTGCTTAAATAAAAACAGGTATCTATCTTCAAATACTAAGAAATATATTTTTTAAACAGTATTTGTGGAGATTATTTCATACCTTACAAAGTACGAATTGGGCAGTTGGGTAAGTACTGCTAATGGCATACCAAAGCCTAAAAAGTATGGCCAATTGCCTTCAATAAAAGTCAATCGTCTATGCAACTCCCAACCCATGTTGAACCACTTGTATTCGAAGGCATAGAGAGCATATAAAAGGCACATATGGACAAGAGCAAGAATGTCCCCTAATGGCGGTAGGGGAACTTTGGACACCAACATTCCTTGTCCCAAGAATAATGCTTGAACTAATACGCTAAAAAGTGTGTCAGCTATCAATTTGCTTACACTTGACAGAAGCAATGGTCTTCCTTGCCTGTATCTGTATGCGCTGTCTGCTATGTCCTGTATACATACATATATATATATGTAAATGTATTTGTACCATGTATTTATAAATTTATTTATGCACATTGCATAGATTCTGATAATATTTATTACCTCAAAATATAATTTTTGATTGTGCAAAAACTTACTTGAAACCATAAACTGTTAACTATTCTGCTGAGTAAGAATAGTGGTAGCACCCATATTGTACCAAACGTAAGGGATAGAAATGGCTGAATCCATGACCATACAGTAAGACCCATGCCAGGAGAATGGCCAAATATAATAGTCAGTAAGTACTTAACAAATGGTAAAAGTCCAAACTCAAATATCAGTATACTAGCCCAAAACACCCCTCCATTTAATGCACAGCATTGTATGGTTCTCATCAATACCATAGATTCTCTAAAATTAAATGAATTCAATTCTGCTATTGAAATTATCTCTCATTGTGCATTCTTGTGAATAAAATGTGATACCGTTGTTTATTTTTGGTGGGACTTGGCGTAACTAAGTCTCTCCTCCTAAGTTCCACTCGACTAGGAGATTTTCCGATTAATTTTTCATTAATCTGCTTATCCATGTAGAAAAGAACAACAGTACCCTTCAAGCTGTCTACAAACCCCCGACATATTGCATAAATTATTCTCTAAAAATTAAAAAAAATTAATCCAATATGTGTTACATAATTAATACTAAGAGCTGAAATACATCTAATATTTTAAATAACCTATAAATATCATAATTATTATATATTTTAAATTAGCCTTTTAATAACTTTATTAAATAATTTTATTATAACATTACTAGGACTATTATATTATATATAACATTACTAGGACTCAGATAACTTGTACAAAAGTTTCATGTCGCACCTTTGAGCACCGCTGAATATAAATGTATGCATGCGCGCGCGTGTGTTTTACACTTAGCCATGTGCCAGACGAGAATTTGACATTCGTATTTTCACATACATCTCGTACGCAGCGGTGCTCAGCGCATGAACATCCAAGTCCTAAACATTAGGATTTTTCAAAATTAAGACCTGTATATTTTTACTTTCTAATCGTTATTCTCTTATAATTAAATAGTACAACAAAATAAATCTATTAAAATCGAGTAAAAAATTTTGTTATCTGGTTAATTTCGAGTAGATACTTGACTCTTTTGATATAATTTTAAATTAAGACTCAATTATCATAAGTCAATAGTTCGTTTTAATCATTTATTGTGTAAAATTCCGATGGCAATCGGATAAATTTATTCCAAGAGAAAGAACAATTAAATAAAATTATTACGGTTTTATAAATTGTTATTATAACTTTATAAAAATTATTTGTATCAATAAAAGAAATAAGCAACTTAATTTGAATCAATACTCAGTGATAGAAGATACCGATTGCCTATGCAACAAAGAACGTGGTTGAGAATGTGCAAGGACATGTATGATCTCCACGAGGTTAAAGTCTACTCACTGTCACGTTATCCATTATATTGCGATTATGCCTGGTTGGACGTGGCTCAATCTACGTTTAGAGAATAGCCAACGGTACACCAAATAGTCATTTTGCGTACGATAAGGAAAAATGACTGTGACGCGGTTTCGTCAACGAAGAATGATAACGAAGGGTGACAGCACTTGCTCGATCGTATTATGATGAATTTTTTTAGAACATCGCTATATTACTGCTTCGGTGCTCGCGTGTCAAGTACCGAATCGGTACTACCGATCAAGTGAACGATGCCAACAATATTGTCCAACAACGATGTATCTCGTTGTTCGGAGCTCCATCCCCCCTTTGATCCCGCACGAATTACCGATTTCCGGGGACTGATCAACTGTGAAAAACAAACGTGCAGAAGTATCAGCTGATCGGAGGTGGTTCCGAAATTATGGAGTATCCACACTGCATTCTACGCCATGTCAATGACACCTTCCCGCGTAATTCAATGAGAAGATTCATTTTCTAGGGACAAAAGTCATTAGCTAGAGACCCTAGAATATACATTTTTGTATTGGGTGTCGAGATGTCGTGCAGTATGAATCCTCCATTACGCCAATATTTTATTTTTCGTATTATTTTATAGAAAATATTATTCTACACGATGTAGTAGTACTATCTATATAATGTAGTACGAGAAAAAAATGTATATAATTAATATACTGGCAAAATGTATTATACCTTAAATTTATTAATTTACGGTACTTGTGTTTCGCTATAATATTTTGAAGTTAAATTTTACATATTATATTTTATTATTATTTATTATTTTTTCTTTAACACATAAAAAAGTACGTGTTAATCATTTATTAAATATCATATTAAAAGTACAAAAATTTAATATTTGTATTATATATACAGTATAACTTCGCGCACTTTTTCTTTTGAATAAATAAATTTTTTAAATACTGTTTATATATCGTCATTTATTCATCGCTTCATATTATATAATTCGTTTCTTTATAATTTATTACCTTATTATAATAATATATTATATTACCTTATTATAATAGTTAATATCTTGATTTTAAAAGTTGCTACACAAAATTGATTAAAGTTTATATTATTATAAAATACAAATTTAATTTTAATTTATTAAGTTATATACAGTTTGTGCAATCAGAGAGGAACCTATCGCGTCAAATATGTAGTCAAATATCTATGAATCCCGTAGGTAATGTGCATGACTTTTTGGGTCTCTTCTATGCTATGTCCACGTTTATTTGGTTCTGTTTCATGCTATTCATATTTTAAATCTGTTTTATGCAAATGTGCATAATCGTGTTCTATAAATGTGCAATACCACATATACATGATATAAATTCAAATAATTGATTTGATAAAAATTCACTCACCGATTGCTGTAGCTGCTCCTGCTGCTGATGCTGCTGTTGCTACTTCTACATTCCTTTTCCGGAATACCGAGTCGCTTCATGGATGCCGCTTTCTGCTGACATCATCCTGCTACTCTCGAACCGCACATTAATAACGATCGCTCCATACTTTATTTGGCAATCCCGATATTACGGATAATATATCACACGCGAGTAAAACGTAAACCGCGCGCGAGAATTTTACTTGGCGCTGATGTTGTGTTGAGAGTGCCGTCGCGCTAGCAAACGACACGCGAGCCATGTGAGATCGTATGTAATGCGGGGTCTACAATGGCAGCAGGAGTAATGGAGTAGGAGTAAGAAGTAAGAAATATGAAATGAGATTTGCCCATTTCGTTTACTCCCGGTTTTTAATTGGTCAATTGTTACTCTTACTCCTTACTCCATTACTTCTGCTGCCATTGTAGACCCCGCATAAGAGATCGTATTCATGTGTAAAGCGCAGCATCGTGCGTTTGTCTTCGGTTTCGAGTGAAGTGTTCTCGTGCACGTTCGAGCAACTAAGTGTTTGCTCGAAAGGGATACGTTTGGTAGAATATCGCGAGTGCCAATTAAGTGAAGCGTTACTAGTCGTGCGAGCATACGAAATACAAAATTCTCGAAACGAATTTGTCTCCGTTCGTACGTTGTATCTCGGCGCGTAATTTTCATTCAAACGGTTTTCTCCCCGCTTTCCTCGGCCTGCGTTTCCACGAAGTTACGTGACGTCACGACACTTTCGTGCCATGTTGATTTTCATTTCGGGCATAGTTTTTGTGGGCGTGTATTCGCTCGAGGAGGGTACGCAATCCGTTCGATAGAATGTCGATCGTGCCAATAATGAAACTTTACTAGTCATCGCGCAATCATACAGATATACAAAACTCTAGGAGCGAATTGATTTACTTATGTTTAGTGTGCCTCGATTCTTGGCGCTTTTTTCGGGTTTTGTTTCGTGAAGTCACACATCATACCACTGTTTTAAGTTCTAATTGTAAGTAAATTTTTTTTCATGTGAACGAAAATAGTGATTGAATAGGATTCCTCGAAAATCGCGTTCGGCCTATTTGATTTTAAGTGCAAACGCTTGTCCAAAGTTTTTTCCGTCATCGAAAAAAAGCGAGGCTTCCGCTTCGATGCTTCGGATAATCGCTTCTCGGAAATCGTCGAGGCTCCGGGATGCTTGTCCGAAGTTTTTTCTGTCGTCAAAAAAAAGCGAGGCGCCACTCAGGCGCCAGTCCCCTCGACGAATTCCGAGAAACGATTACCCGAAGCATCGAAGCGGAAACCGCAGTTCTCGGAAATCGTCCCCTCCACGATTTCCGAGCCTAACGGTTATCTTTTCTTTTTCGCCAAATCCCCGAGTCGCCCGACTCACGGTAGCCAATCAGCTACTAGCTTCGCCTACTATTTTCTCCTTCCCTCTTTCAAACGCTTCGACGACTCCGCGCGGACCGGGCTCAGTTGCCTGACGAGAGGGGTTCGGTGGATCAGTTGTGTCGCGAAGATTCAGTAGTGAACATGTACGCTGCTCGTCTATCGGAAAAGAATATCGCGATCGCCTCGTGTGTGTGTGTGTGTGTGTGGTGTGGTGTGGTGTGGTGTGGTGTGTGAAGTGCATCGTCGTTGCCTTCCTCGCTGCTTCAGGATTATCTTCGCCGTTGCCTTCCTCGCTGCTTCAGGACCACTTTCGCCGTTGCCTCCGTCTCTGCTTCAGGACGATCGCTGTGGACCGCTGCGAACGAGCATAGTAAGTACATTATATTTTAGTAATACTTTTGCCTGCCCGTCCACAGCGCACCATTATCTAGTTATCTAGTACGTTATACTCCAACAGATAGTTGAAAAATTTTTTTACTCGCATACTCGCGATCTTAAAATTTTACAATCGCAATCATGCGAGTAACAAAATCTTTCGACTATTTGATGGGATATAATGTTCTAGATAATGGCGCATGGCTCCGGGGTACATGTTTTACTAACAGTTTCGTCAATCTATTATTTTTCAACATTTATTTTTCCGACCGTCGGCACCGCATTCGCGAGAAGCGTAAAGTGCAAAGTTATTAAAGTTTCCATCATTATTCTTACGACAGTTTTCGCTAGTTTTCACATAGCTCCGACTATTTCCATTTGTTTTAATAAATAATTTTATTAATTAATTATTTTTCAAAATTTTTTTTTCCTACCGTCGGCACAGTAAAACTGTCGTAAGAATAATGATTGACTCTGTTTGCACCTTATACCTCTGCTGAATGCAGTGACAGGAGTCGGAAAGGAAAATTGTTAAAAAATAATTAACTGACGGAATTGTTATTAAAACGCATGAAACAGGTCGAAACTGTGCGAGAATTATTGAACTGTAAAAAAAGTGATCGAAACTGTTTGCACTTCACGCGTCTCGCGAATACTGTGCCGACGGTAAAAGTAAAAAAATGTTAAAGAATAATTAATTAACCAAATTATTATTAAAACGCATAGAAATGGTCGGGGCTGTGTGAGAACCAGCGAAAACTGTCATAACAATAATGTTTAATAACAATTTCGTCAATGAATTATTTTTCAACATTTTTTTATTCCGACCGTCGGCACCGCATTCGCGAGAGGTGAAGTGCAAACAATTTCGATTATTTTTTAACAGTTCTCAATAGTTCTCGTATAGTTCCGACTTATTCCATGCGTTTTAATAACAATTCCGTCAATTAATTATTTTTAACAATTTTCCATTCCGACTCCTGTCACTGCATTCAGCAGAGGTATAAGATGCAAACAGAGTCGATTATTATTTCTACAATAGTTTTCGCTAGTTTTCACATAGCCCTGACAATGTCCATGCATTCTAATAAATAATTTTGTTATTTAATTATTAAAAAAAATTTTTTTCTCCTGTCATCGGCACAGTATTCGCGAGAGATGAAGTGCAAACAATTTCGATTATTTTTTGACAGTTCTTAATAGTTCTCGCACAGTTTCGACCTATTTCATGCGTTTTAATAACAATTCCGTCAATTAATTATTTTTTAACAATTTTCCATTCCGACTCCCGTCGGAATCTGTTTGCACCTCATACCTCTGCTGAATGCAGTAACAGAAGTCGAAATGGAAAATTGTTTAAAAATAATTAATTAAAGGAATTGTTATTAAAACGCATGAAATAGGTCGAAACTGTGCGAGAACTATTAAGAACTGTCAAAAAATAATCGAAATTGTTTGCACTTCATCTCTCGCGAATACTGTGCCGACGGCAGAAGAAAAAAATTTTTTTAAATAATTAATTAACAAAATTATTTATTAGAACGCATGGAAATGGTCGGGGCTATGTGAGAACTAGCGAAAACTGTCGTTAGAATAATGATTGATCTGTTTGCATCTTATACCTCTGCTGAATGCAGTGACAGGAGTCGGAATGGAAAATAGTTAAAAAATAATTAATTGACAGAATTGTTATTAAAACGCATAGAAATGGTCCGGCTATGTGAGAACTAGCGAAAACTGTCGTTAGAATAATGATTGATCTGTTTGCATCTTATACCTCTGCTGAATGCAGTGACAGGAGTCGGAATGGAAAATAGTTAAAAAATAATTAATTGACAGAATTGTTATTAAAACGCATAGAAATGGTCCGGCTATGTGAGAACTAACGAAAACTGTCGTTAGAATAATGATTGAATTTTTTTCTCCTACCGTCGGCACAGTATTCGCGAGACGCGTAAAGTGCAAACAGTTTCAATCACTTTTTTTTTGACAGTTCTCAATAGTTCTCGCACAGTTTCGACCTATTTCATGCGTCTTAATAACAATTCCGTCAATTAATTATTTTTTAATAATTTTTCATTCCGACTCCTGTCACTGCATTCAGCAGAGGTATGAGATGCAAACAGAGTCGATTATTATTCCTACGATAGTTTTCGCTAGTTTTCACATAGCCCTGACAATTTCCATGCATTCTAATAAATAATTTTGTTATTTAATTATTTTTCAAAATTTTTTTCTCTTGCCGTCGGCACAGTATTTGCGAGACGCGCAAAATGCAAACAGTTTTGATCACTTTTTTTTGACAGTTCTCAATAGTTCTCGCACAGTTTTGATCTATTTTATGCGTTTTAATAACAATTCCGTTAATTAATTATTTTTAAACAATTTTCCATTCCGACTCCTGTCACTGCATTCAGCAGAGGTATGAGGTGCAAACAAATTCCGACGGGAGTTGGAATGGAAAATTGTTAAAAAATAATTAATTGACGAAATTGTTATTAAAACGCATGGAATAAGTTGGAACTATGCAAGAACTATTGAGAACTGTCAAAAAAAAGTGATCGAAACTGTTTGCACTTTGTGCGTCTCGCGAATGCGGTGCCGACGCAGGAGAAAAAAATTTTGAAAAATAATTAAATAACAAAATTATTTATTAGAACGTATATATAGAAATGGTCGGGGCTATGTGAGAACTAGCGAAAACTGTCGTAGGAATAATAATCGACTTTGTTTGCATCTTATACCTCTGCTGAATGCAGTGACAGGAGTCGGAATGGAAAATTGTTAAAAAATAATCAATTGACAGAATTGTTATTAAAACGCATGGAAATGGTCCGGCTATGTGAGAACTAGCGAAAACTGTCGTTAGAATAATGATTGAATTTTTTATCTTCTACCGTCGGCACAGTATTCGCGAGACGCGTAAAGTGCAAACAGTTTCATTCACTTTTTTTTTGACAGTTCTCAATAGTTCTCGCACAGTTTTGATCTATTTTATGCGTTTTAATAACAATTCCGTTAATTAATTATTTTTAAACAATTTTCCATTCCGACTCCTGTCACTGCATTCAGCAGAGGTATGAGGTGTAAACAGATTCCGACGGGAGTCGAAATGGAAAATTGTTAAAAAATAATTAATTGACGGAATTGTTATTAAAACGCATGAAATAGATTGAAACTGTGCGAGAACTATTGAGAACTGTCAAAAAATAATCGAAATTGTTTGCACTTCATCTCTCGCGAATACTGTGCCGACAGCAGAAAAAAAAAATTTTTTTTAATAATTAATTAACAAAATTATTTATTAGAACGCATGGAAATGATCGGGGCTATGTGAGAACTAGCGAAAACTGTCGTTAGAATAATGATCGAATTTTTTTTTCCTACCGTCGGCACTGCATTCGCGAGAGGCGTGAAATCCAAACAGTTTCGGTTATTTTTTTGATAGTTCTCAATAGTTCTCGCACAGTTTCGACCTATTTCATGCGTCTTAATAACAATTCCGTCAATTAATTATTTTTTATTAATTTTCTATTCCGACTCCTGTCACTGCATTCAGCAAAGGTATGAGATG
This sequence comes from Monomorium pharaonis, assembly GCF_013373865.1. Lineage (NCBI taxonomy): Eukaryota > Metazoa > Arthropoda > Insecta > Hymenoptera > Formicidae > Monomorium > Monomorium pharaonis. The sequence goes on from NC_050468.1 coordinate 15,578,265, forward strand.
CAAACAGAGTCAATCATTATTACTACAATAGTTTTCGCTAGTTCTCACATAGCCCCGACCATTTCCATGCGTTCAAATAAATAATTTTATTAATTAATTATTTTTCAAAATTTTTTTCTCCTGCCGTCGGCACCGCATTCGCGAGACGCACAAAGTGCAAACAGTTTCGATCACTTTTTTTTGACAGTTCTCAATAGTTCTTGCATAGTTTCGACTTATTCCATGCGTTTTAATAACAATTTCGTCAATTAATTATTTTTTAACAATTTTCCATTCCAACTCCCGTCGAAATTTGTTTGCACCTCATACCTCTGCTGAATGCAGTGACAGGAGTCGGAATGGAAAATTGTTTAAAAATAATTAATTAACGGAATTGTTATTAAAACGCATGAAATAGGTCGAAACTGTGCGAAAACTATTGAGAACTGTCAAAAAAAAGTGATCGAAAGTGTTTGCACTTCGCGCGTCTCGCGAATACAGTGCCGACGGCAAGAGAAAAAAATTTTTTTTAATAATTAAATAAGAAAATTATTTATTAGAACGCATGGAAATGGTCGGGGCTTTGTGAGAACTAGCGAAAACTGTCGTAGGAATAATAATCGACTCTGTTTGCATCTCATACCTCTGCTGAATGCAGTGACAGGAGTCGGAATGAAAAATTATTAAAAAATAATTAATTGACGGAATTGTTATTAAGACGCATGAAATAGGTCGAAACTGTGCGAGAACTATTGAGAACTGTCAAAAAAAAGTGATTGAAACTGTTTGCACTTTACGCGTTTCGCGAATACTGTGCCGACGGTAGGAGAAAAAAATTCGATCATTATTCTAACGACAGTTTTCGCTAGTTCTCACATAGCCCCGACCATTTCCATGCGTTTTAATAACAATTCTGTCAATTAATTATTTTTTAACAATTTTCCATTCCGACTCCTGTCACAGCATTCAGCAGAGGTATAAGATGTAAACAGAGTCGATCATTATTCTAACGACAGTTTTCGCTAGTTCTCACATAGCCCCGATCATTTCCATGCGTTCTAATAAATAATTTTGTTAATTAATTATTTAAAAAAATTTTTTTTTTCTGCTGTCCGCACAGTATTCGCGAGAGATAAAGTGCAAACAATTTCGATTATTTTTTGACAGTTCTCAATATTTCTCGCACAGTTTCAATCTATTTCATGCGTTTTAATAACAATTCCGTTAATTAATTAATTTTTAACATTTTTCCATTCCGACTCCCGTCGGAATCTGTTTGCACCTCATACCTCTGCTGAATGCAGTGACAGGAGTCGGAATGGAAAATTGTTTAAAAATAATTAATTAACGGAATTGTTATTAAAACGCATGAAATAGGTCGAAACTGTGCGAAAACTATTGAGAACTGTCAAAAAAAAGTGATCGAAAGTGTTTGCACTTCGCGCGTCTCGCGAATACAGTGCCGACGGCAAGAGAAAAAAATTTTTTTTAATAATTAAATAAGAAAATTATTTATTAGAACGCATGGAAATGGTCGGGGCTTTGTGAGAACTAGCGAAAACTGTCGTAGGAATAATAATCGACTCTGTTTGCATCTCATACCTCTGCTGAATGCAGTGACAGGAGTCGGAATGAAAAATTATTAAAAAATAATTAATTGACGGAATTGTTATTAAGACGCATGAAATAGGTCGAAACTGTGCGAGAACTATTGAGAACTGTCAAAAAAAAGTGATTGAAACTGTTTGCACTTTACGCGTTTCGCGAATACTGTGCCGACGGTAGGAGAAAAAAATTCGATCATTATTCTAACGACAGTTTTCGCTAGTTCTCACATAGCCCCGACCATTTCCATGCGTTTTAATAACAATTCTGTCAATTAATTATTTTTTAACAATTTTCCATTCCGACTCCTGTCACAGCATTCAGCAGAGGTATAAGATGTAAACAGAGTCGATCATTATTCTAACGACAGTTTTCGCTAGTTCTCACATAGCCCCGATCATTTCCATGCGTTCTAATAAATAATTTTGTTAATTAATTATTTAAAAAAATTTTTTTTTTCTGCTGTCCGCACAGTATTCGCGAGAGATAAAGTGCAAACAATTTCGATTATTTTTTGACAGTTCTCAATATTTCTCGCACAGTTTCAATCTATTTCATGCGTTTTAATAACAATTCCGTTAATTAATTAATTTTTAACATTTTTCCATTCCGACTCCCGTCGGAATCTGTTTGCACCTCATACCTCTGCTGAATGCAGTGACAGGAGTCGGAATGGAAAATTGTTTAAAAATAATTAATTAACGGAATTGTTATTAAAACGCATGAAATAGGTCGAAACTGTGCGAAAACTATTGAGAACTGTCAAAAAAAAGTGATCGAAAGTGTTTGCACTTCGCGCGTCTCGCGAATACAGTGCCGACGGCAAGAGAAAAAAATTTTTTTTAATAATTAAATAAGAAAATTATTTATTAGAACGCATGGAAATGGTCGGGGCTTTGTGAGAACTAGCGAAAACTGTCGTAGGAATAATAATCGACTCTGTTTGCATCTCATACCTCTGCTGAATGCAGTGACAGGAGTCGGAATGAAAAATTATTAAAAAATAATTAATTGACGGAATTGTTATTAAGACGCATGAAATAGGTCGAAACTGTGCGAGAACTATTGAGAACTGTCAAAAAAAAGTGATTGAAACTGTTTGCACTTTACGCGTTTCGCGAATACTGTGCCGACGGTAGGAGAAAAAAATTCGATCATTATTCTAACGACAGTTTTCGCTAGTTCTCACATAGCCCCGACCATTTCCATGCGTTTTAATAACAATTCTGTCAATTAATTATTTTTTAACAATTTTCCATTCCGACTCCTGTCACAGCATTCAGCAGAGGTATAAGATGTAAACAGAGTCGATCATTATTCTAACGACAGTTTTCGCTAGTTCTCACATAGCCCCGATCATTTCCATGCGTTCTAATAAATAATTTTGTTAATTAATTATTTTAAAAAATTTTTTTTTTCTGCTGTCCGCACAGTATTCGCGAGAGATAAAGTGCAAACAATTTCGATTATTTTTTGACAGTTCTCAATATTTCTCGCACAGTTTCAATCTATTTCATGCGTTTTAATAACAATTCCGTTAATTAATTAATTTTTAACATTTTTCCATTCCGACTCCCGTCGGAATCTGTTTGCACCTCATACCTCTGCTGAATGCAGTGACAGGAGTCGGAATGGAAAATTGTTTAAAAATAATTAATTAACGGAATTGTTATTAAAACGCATGAAATAGGTCGAAACTGTGCGAAAACTATTGAGAACTGTCAAAAAAAAGTGATCGAAAGTGTTTGCACTTCGCGCGTCTCGCGAATACAGTGCCGACGGCAAGAGAAAAAAATTTTTTTTAATAATTAAATAAGAAAATTATTTATTAGAACGCATGGAAATGGTCGGGGCTTTGTGAGAACTAGCGAAAACTGTCGTAGGAATAATAATCGACTCTGTTTGCATCTCATACCTCTGCTGAATGCAGTGACAGGAGTCGGAATGAAAAATTATTAAAAAACAATTAATTGACGGAATTGTTATTAAGACGCATGAAATAGGTCGAAACTGTGCGAGAACTATTGAGAACTGTCAAAAAAAAGTGATTGAAACTGTTTGCACTTTACGCGTCTCGCGAATACTGTGCCGACGGTAGGAGAAAAAAATTCAATCATTATTCTAACGACAGTTTTCGCTAGTTCTCACATAGCCGGACCATTTCCATGCGTTTTAATAACAATTCTGTCAATTAATTATTTTTTAACAATTTTCCATTCCGACTCCTGTCACTGCATTCAGCAGAGGTATGAGATGCAAACAGAGTCAATCATTATTCCTACAATAGTTTTCGCTAGTTCTCACATAGCCCCGATTATTTCCATGCGTTCTAATAAATAATTTTATTAATTAATTATATTTCAAAATTTGTTTCTCCTGTCGTCGGCACAGTATTCGCGAGACGCGCAAAGTGCAAACAGTTTCGATCACTTTTTTTACAGTTCTCAATAGTTCTCGCACAGTTTTGACCTATTTCATTCCAGGGATTTTTCAAAGCATTGAAAATTTGTCCGGGAGAATTATGTGCGTCCGGGATTTTAAATATTTTAATTATTTATTTCTTTTACCGTGCTTTTTTCCAATGACATCACTTATTGAGCGGCTGAGTAACAATTAAATATAATAAAATATATTAAATATAATATATTATATTATATTCAATAAATTTATTAAATATAATAAAATTAAAATACTTAATAGACTCTTACAAGAGTATACCCTTGAGGCGAAGACAAAATCTTTCCGTTGGAAAAAATAATTTGTTAGCGAAAGTGGTTTGTCTCTTCCACCTTTCGGATCTAGTAGTGCTTTTTGTCGAAAATTATAAGTTATGTTCTAATTTCTTAATACGTTAGTCCATGATTCTCGACTTATTTTCAGCTAATGGCTGTTTTATACTTCGTCTTTCTTTACTAAATATAATTTGACAAATTAGTTTACCAATATTCTATTAAAAAATGACTCAATAATTAATCATTATCTAAATCAATAAATTTAAATACCTTTAGATGTACTCGTATTAATAGGCACATTTTTATTATTATCCGTAGAATCTAAATGTATCAATTAATTTATTAGTTAATTTTACTCTTATATTTTTTTATTTGGACCATTTGCAAACGGCTCGTATGCATATGTAGTCTATAATATATTTTTCAAAATAAACATTATTTCATTACTCGTATTAATTTTAATTGTTAAATTTTAAAACTAAATAAGTAAATTTTACCTCAATCTCAGTTGGAAATAATTCTTATATTTTCTTAGATACGATGTGAAACTCTTCAAAATCAGGGCTACAAAAATGTTATAAAGATAAGATTGTCTATCCGATCTGCAACAAATGTTACTGTTGCATAATATTTTTTCATTGAATTTAATATTTTCAGCTTATTGTGAAATACGCGCCACTTTTTTCAGTCTTGAAATACAGTTACTAGCTATCTGGTACTCAGAAGCATCTATAAGATTTCTTCCGCAAAAACTATATATAAGTTAATTATTGGGAAAATAATACATATTTTAGCTAGGACTGACCACCCTGGCTAAGATATTATTTTTCGCAAAAGCTGTATATAAATTATTGGGAAAATAATACATACCTTAGCCAGGACTGACCACCCTGGCTGAGGAATTATTTATCGCAATAAATTATTCGCAGTAATTCGGGAAAAAAAGGAAACCTTACAGATGCATTACAGATTACAGCATTGAGTTAGTTTAGTGCATCATAGTATCTATAGCTAGTAATTATTTCAAAACTGATAAATGTGTCGGTGCGGTTTATATACGCTACAAATATTAAATTTACAAGAAATTATTATTTAGCACCAAATTCTCTTGCCGTAGATCAAATAATGTAATAATGTAATTTTAAAAAATGCCGCTATTATATGTAAGGTTGTGTTATTCACGGTGTTTAATTTAACGATTGTGTGTTCTAATATTTATACTTTTTCTAGTTTAAATATCTTTACTTCTTTATATTTGATTGATTTTTTATAACTATGGCTGTTCACATTTGCATAAAATAGATTTAAAATATGAATGCATATAATTGTAAAATTTATAGCATGAAACAGAACCAAATAAACGTGGACATAGCATAGAAGAGACCCAAAAAGTCATGTACATTACCTACGGGATTTATAGATATTTGACTACATAGTTCAATGTGCACATTTTGTGTACATAGAGGCGCTGATGGATGAAAACGACGCGATGACCGCTGTCGGGAGTCTCAGGTTTCTCTCTGGTACAATAAAATTATTTTACTGCGTATCCCATATTAAAACATAAGAACTTTTTCATATGTCTCATATGAAATTTTTATCGTCTTGTTCTGCACCAATATTAAATAAGTTTTTCGTAAATAATCGTCAGAAAGCAATACAGCGTTGCCAATTATTTACGCACGCGCGCCATTGTGATCTGTGATGTTCTAGCACTTCTCTAGCATGGGCTAGCATGGCAAGTTGGCAACATAGTTACAACGGCGCGGCCTCCTTGCGGCTTGCGGCCTCGATGTTTCTACATTGTAGTACGTGGTTTCTACCTCATAGTATCGTGAAATGACGGACGCGTAGCGTCCAGAGAATCTAGTGACAGAAGTCTGTGCAACGCGATTTAGCATCGCCACATTGCAATTTTTTCTTATAAAAGATTGCTTTTCTACAGTGAAAGCTACGTTTCCACTGTTATAGGCTGTAACCTGTATTCTACATTGCGTCCGTCTTTATGCCACATTTTTACTGATCACCAGAGAATTGTTCATTATTTTAGTTGAGCAGGTAACAAACGGAGTATTCTGATTTTTCTTAGAAAACCTCGAACAAATTGGAGCCTGTAACTGTGCTTCAAAACTTTATAAAAGAACAAACATCAATTTATTTTTCAAATGTTCAACTAAACAAGTACAATTGTAAGATTTATTACTTTATCATTTTACGTCAAAAAAAAAAGTTTTTCATTTTTTTAGTAATAAAATTATCATAATTCTATATTATAATTAATTACATATAATACTATGTATACTAGAATATATACGGAAGAATCACAATGTGGTCAAATCATGGAGCAAATGGATAAAGCAAGTGGAAAACATTTAGACTTCCGTTGATATTCTATTGATATAACTCATATCAGAAAAAGCTAGATATATTTTTATCAGCTTCCGGGCATTTGCAACATTTAGGAAATGACTATTTTAAATATCTTTTAGTAATAAAGATATATAAGAATGCTTTCTTTGGGATCTTTATTCATTAGTCTGAGAAAGTTATTCTGCATGAATTTTTATTTTAGTGGTATTCTATTTTATTTATTTTTATCTAATTTTATTCTATTTTATTTTCTACTGTATATATCTTTATTCCGTTTTATTTTTAATTTATTATTTTGTTATAAAATAATTGTTTTACATGATTGATTTATTTTTTCAGATAATATCTATACTTTAATGATAACTTGTAAACATGTTTATTAGATATCTATTAGATTATATATATATATAACTTAATCAGCTATATAAGTGTACTAAAATTATTAATTACATTTAAAAATAATTTGACGTAAAATGATAAAGTAATAAATCTTACAATTGTACTTGTTTAATTTTAATAATAAAATAATCATGGTAAAAGAAAAAAAAATAAACAGAAATACTTAAAATTTAAATAATAATAGTGTGTATCACGGCTCTTTGTATTAACATAATACTAGTTAGTATATTGGAATGCTAGTAGAGCCAAAGCCAGTTGGTGTTTGCTATAAAGTATATTTCTTCTACAGAGCTTTTTCAGTACAGACGTTTCGGCACATTTTCTTTGGCCATCCTCAGTGTGTGATAATCTTATACATACTAAAAATTCTTTCCTATGCTTATGGTATATCTAGACATTTGTCATTCCTTCCCATTTTTCACAATATTGCTGTTAAACAGTGGGATTAATTTCTATGTATCCGTGAAAGTCCTTGGTATTCTTTATTTTGGTAGTCTACAGTTATCTGCAAAGACACAAACGTTAAAAGTAGGAATATTGACAGGCTATAAAGACGAACAATGACACCTATAAATAAAGAAAGAATACCAAAGACTTTTACGGAAACATAGAAATTAATCCCACAGTTTAACAGCAATATTGTGAAAAATGGAACGACAAATGTCTAGATATACCATAAGCATAGGAAAGAATTTTTAGTATGTATAAGATTATCACACACTGAGGATGGCCGAAGAAAATGTGCCGAAACGTCTGTACTGAAAAAGCTCTGTAGAAATATACTTTATAGCAAACATCAACTGGCTTTGGCTCTACTAGAAATACTTAAACCATTTAATTTTTTTGCTTTAATACTTTATCTTAAATTATTTAATAGTATATATATAATATATATAATATATATAAATTACTGGAAAAAGATCTATTATTTTGTGTAATCTTTTCTTTGTATATAAATTGATAAAATATTTGTGTGTGATAAAACTTCTTTTTCCATCACAAAATATGTCATTTATTTCAGATATTTATATTTTATAATCGTGATTTTTTAATGTACAACTTTAAATATAATTGTAATAAATTTGTCAATTATTACAGTCAATCAAAATGAATACAAAAATCCGAAGAATTTGTTGCATTGGAGCCGGTTACGTGGGTGGTCCTACATGCAGCGTTATCGCATTGAAGTGCCCAGAAATTCAAGTGACCGTTGTTGATAAGAGTAAAGAGAGGATAGCACAGTGGAATTCACAGAAATTGCCGATATATGAACCAGGCTTGGATGAAGTGGTGCGAAAATGTCGCGGGAAGAATTTATTTTTTTCTACTGATATTGAGACAGCAATTCAGGAGGCTGACTTAATATTTATTTCGGTGAACACTCCAACGAAGACTTTCGGCAACGGCAAGGGAAGAGCAGCGGATTTGAAATATGTGGAAAGCGCTGCTAGAATGATTGCGGAAGTTGCAACGGGAAATAAAATTGTTGTGGAAAAGAGTACCGTACCAGTAAGAGCGGCTGAGAGCATCATGAACATTCTTCGCGCTAATCACAAGCCAGGTGTTTCCTATCAGGTAAGAGATACATCACCCAAAAGTATGTTATATTTAGATTTTTTTGAGTACAACTTTTATTTAAGTAAATCAAATGGATTCCACATTTTATAATAAATACTTTGTCAGATCTCATAACACATTACGTACAAAATGTATCTAATACCAGGTATTTATTGTAAAATGTAGAATTAATTTGACTTATTTGAATAAAAGTTATGCTGAAAAAACTTAAAAGTTGATATATTTTTGGCCAGTACTGTATATGTTTATTATTTTTTAATGTAAATAGTAATTTAAACAGAAAGCGACAATTTTTCCAATAGTTTTCTTCTTTAGAATTTATTTAATACATTTAATTTTTGATACTATATCTTTTTCTATATTTACCTTTATCTATTTAAGTATTCTTGATATTGCAACATTACATAAAAATTATTCAATGGATTGTGCAGTAAAATTTGCAAAATGTTGAATTGCATTTTTAAAATTAATATACTCGGTACAGGTGATGGAATTTTAATGCATTTTTGCTGTACACATAACTGATTGACTGCCAATAGTAATCGCATCTAATAATAAATCTTGTTAAATTAATGTTTTTCATTTAAGATGACATGATTCTTACTTCATACCACATGATTATTTACAACCTTTTTTTCGCTAAAATGTTTGCTATAAATATGCCCAACAATTTCTCACCATAATTGTCTCCTTGTTACCAGAATATTAATTTTTTTAGATTCTTTCGAATCCGGAATTTCTAGCTGAAGGAACTGCCATAGAAGATCTAGTAAATGCGGATCGGGTACTGATTGGTGGAGAAAATTCGCCAGAAGGACAAGCAGCCATCGAAGAACTTTGTAAAGTGTATGAACATTGGATTCCAAGAGAAAATATTTTAACAACTAACACATGGAGCTCAGAACTGTCGAAATTGGTGAGTAATTGTACATTTCACATTCTAGTTGTAAAAGCAGTATTGCTATGTAAATAGGCTATGTAAATCTTATTAGACTGTTGCAACATACTGTTTACAAATGTAGAGAGATTACGTAATAAATAATTTTAATTCAAAATGTAATATGTAATAATAACATAGAATATAACAATAAAAATAATTCAGATAAAATTATATTTTACATTTATATACATTGTTTAACATAATTATACAATTTTATGTATATTTAGTGGAATCTGTTGTGATAAATTACGCTTGTATGTGTATCAAGCCACAAACTACAAATTATTTATAAATAATGTAACTTATTCATTGTAGAAATTTTATTATCTTAGTAAAACTCTGTTAAATTCTTTGTAAAGTGTAAAGTAAATATTTATTTTTGATTTTAGGCTGCAAACGCTTTTCTCGCTCAACGTATTTCTAGTATCAACTCATTGTCAGCAGTGTGCGAAGCTACGGGTGCCGACGTGTCCGAGGTCGCTCGAGCGATCGGACTTGATTCTCGAATCGGTTCCAAGTTCCTTCATGCGTCGGTCGGTTTTGGTGGTTCTTGCTTCCAAAAAGACATTCTAAATTTAGTATATATCTGTGAATGCCTAAATTTGCCCGAGGTGGCGGCATATTGGCAACAGGTGATTGATATGAACGAATATCAAAAGTCACGATTTTCTGCGAAAGTTATAGAATCTCTTTTTAATACCGTGACGGATAAGAGGATTACCATGTTGGGTTTTGCCTTTAAAAAGAATACAGGAGATACTCGTGAATCACCAGCAATTCATGTCGCTAAGACGTTGTTGGATGAAGGCGCTGTTCTTCACATTTATGATCCCAAGGTCAGCTCTTTCTCTTTTCTATGTACAATGTGCTTCTGGTGTATCGGATTTGTTCTTTATAACAGATTCCCTACATTTTATTACGATCTGTCATTAATTGTTTTTATTAGTTTTTATATTTTATATTTTATTATTTTGTTACTATTTTATATTATTTTATGTTTATATTGATAATATTTTTAAGATTTTTGAAAATTAATTAAAATTAAAAAATTTAATTTAATATAACAAATATTTTGATATACATGTAATTTATATCATATACAACGCATATTTTATATTGTTATTAGATATGATAATAATTAAGATATAAAATGTAAAAAAATATTTTAAATAATTAGTAATGACCAACGAGTATATTGCTTTTTTTATACGATGCCTTTCTATTTACAGGTTGAGGAAACTCAGATTATTCAAGACTTGACTCATCCGAGCGTAACGAATAATCCTGAAGATATAAAAAATCGAATCAGTATTTATAAAGATGCTTATAGTGCCACAAAGAATACACACGCGATAGTTTTATGCACAGAATGGGATGAATTTATTGTAAGTAACAAAAAGGAAAGAAAACATCATTTTTGATAATTATAATGATTTATAATATTATCTAATTTTGTCATGCAATTATATATTTAATGCTACATTAAAATGTAATATAATATTGAAAAAATTAATTAATATTTTATTGTTTTTTTTTTTTTGTTGTTTCAATATAATTTATAGGAACTGGATTATACGCAAATTTATGCAGACATGATGAAGCCAGCATATATTTTTGATGGAAGAAAAATTTTAAATCATGATCGATTGCAAAGGATTGGTTTTGTTGTTCAAACTATTGGTAAAAAACTCACCAGATCCGCAATTTCGAGAGCATGGGGTAGTCAAACGCAAGTTTAAAAAAACGGACCAAACTATAAGCAATACTTCCAATTTTATAAAATACGTCAACAATTATTGCAATAATTTTGATGTGTTAATTCAAACATATGTATGCATTTGTGAAAGTAGGAATTTCATTATTTTTTAATTAGATATATTTATCTTCTAATAGATGATATCGATACAGACTGCGCGTCGTAATTTAGGTAATCGAATACAGATAATTCGGTTACATGCGATGTTTATTTTATTTTAGATTATCAATTTATATTATTTTTTAGAAACTGATGGATTTAAAAAAAGATGCAATCACAAAATGCAATATGTCATCAGAAATATATTTTAACAATTAGAAAATATTGCAAAAATATAATTTATATTTGAGATATTTATCATAATTTTTTATCTAACTGAATTTTTTTATTAAATCGAGTTCTCTCAACGAAAAATTAGATCTGTCTATGATACTATGTTTAAATATCACTAGGATACTTAAAAGAAAAGAAGAAATTATTACATTTTTTAATCTCAAAATCTTTAATTACAATCTTTTTTATTGTATTTAATATCAATCTAATGTGGAAGTTCAATAGATTTCGTAGTATCCTTCTTTTGAATCATTTGGGCGATTTACTTTAATAGTTGGAGGTTTATTAAGATATGCCAATTGCGTGACGACCAAGCTTGATAATTAATGTTAACAGTGACTGTAACAATAGCGGCGTTATTTGTAATGATTATTTTTTTTTTGGTAACAATCGTTTTTTTTTTATCAGTAATGGTAACATTGTTATATTTTTACAGTGACGGTAACGAATCTAATTATTATTTTTTGTAACTTTATGAATGTATAATGTAATGCTTATGATCTATGTTGACTAATCAAACCCACTATACATTTGAACTGGTCAAATAGCAACAGACATTGAATACAACTTGTGAAAAAGTAACAAATCGTTACCTTCTAATATTAGTAACTTTTTAAAATCAGTAATAAGTAATAGTAAGTTACTTTAAAAAAAATGATGATAACATTAATTTTAAATAACGTTCCTCAACTTTGGTGATAATTAATGAAAATAAAAACGTATTAAACAACAATATAATGCAATTGATAAAATGTATTTGCGTCATTAAATAGTTCAGAGAAATTAATTCATTAATTTTTATAGTTAAAAATCATATTTTAGTAACAAGCTTTATAAAATGCATAACTAAGGCAATACTTTTTATTGCAAACATGATGGAATCATGTCTTTCTCCATGTTGCCAAAATCTTTGTTTTTTAAAAATTATTTAATTTATTTATAATTAAAATTAAGTAAGTTTAAAAGAAAAAAATTGCGAGAAAGTCTTGACAGCGCTTGAAGAGTATCATCGTGTTTACAGTGTATTTTCTATAAAGTGTTAAAATTATAGTTTAAAAATTGATTTCCAATTCAAAATAGATTAGATCATATTATTACGGTATCTATTGCTTTAAGATACTATGAAATCTCTTGAATCCTTGTTTTATAATTTTAATCTAAATATTTAAATATACTATCAATTGCAACAGTACAAAAAATTAATCATTGAACGAAAACTATGTACGCAATGTTAAATTACAAGAAAATGATAATAAATTTTAAGTGCTATGAACGTTATATATCTCTATTTTTGTTTATTTTTTTATGATTATTTCAACAATTTTAATGGCATTTTAATATTAAGTTAATAAAAGCATATTCCATATATATTATCTCTTATAAGGCGTATTTATATAATAATAAATAATACGCGTAATAAACATTTATTTTATTATTATTATTTTGAGTTTTTGACTTTTATTTGTTATCATATTTACATTAAATGATTATTACACATTTTAAAAATAAATGTTTATTTTAACATTTTGTTTTAAATTTTATTTGTTTGATATATTTTAATTCGTTTGTAGTCAGTACTAAATCTTTTACTATTGCATCATTTTTATTAATTTATTGACATGAGAAACGCATTTTGCGGCAATCAAATTTGTGATGTATTTTTGAAGTTTACCTACATTTATGGATATTTTACTTTATAGACTTACGAAGCAACCCTTTTGTACCTTTAGCTTTTTCAGAAGAAATGTATTTTCTATGGAGTTTCTATGGACTTTTGCAGGTGCTAATTCTAAATCAAAATTAAAATTCAAAATGGTGAATTTAAGATGGCAGCCATGGAATGCAAAGTTTATATAATTATAGTTTATTGAAAACATTTTTAGATAGAACTATTTGTTTGAAAGTTATGATAAGTTTTTGTAAGTGAGACATATATGTATAGTCTAGAGATGTGCGAATTATTCGAATTTGAATCAAATCGAATCGAATCTGACGATATTCGATTCGATTCGAATCCGAATCAACATAGTTCGAATTCAAGAGATTCGATAACGTCGAATCACTACAATTCGAATTCGAAAAAAAAACCGCATAAGAAGACTTAAAACCCATTAAATTCTATCATGCATCCAGCGCCTTTGCGGTCAGAAAATTCTTCTAAAGAATTTTAGGCTGCGTTTGGAAACATCACCCGGGTGCACTCGAGTATCGTTCTGTCTTTGTTTACTACCCAAAGTTAAACAAAGACTTTTAATAAAGTATAATTTTTAATTTTAATATATGCTTAAATGCTTTTTATTTTACTAACACATTTCTCATTTGACGCTAAGGGATCACATATCACAATTAGTCCTCTACAATTCTGCTGTTGTAACCGCATTTTACATAGGTTCGCATAAAGACTCCATTTTGCATTTTGTCTTAAGTATTTGAATATTTATTGTCAGTTATAATTATCTCTACCAATACTATGTCGTGATTTGTGGATTATCTTGCTAGACTCTTGGTGCAAACGGAGTAAGTTGCACATTGCACAGTTGGTCGTTACGAGACTTCAGACTTCGTTAATTTTGATTCACCTATTCGATGTTTCAAATGCTTATGTCACATTCCTGGCTTGCAGGATTCCTATGCGTTGATTCGATTCGAATTCGAAATATGGGTGATTCGATTCGATTCGATTCGGCGATATTTTTGTCAATTCGATTCGAATTTTTTTTTGTAAATTCGATTCGATTCGAATTAGAAAACCTTGATTCGCACATCTCTAGTATAGTCCATGCAGAGGTACAAAAAGATTAATACGGTTTTCATGAATTTATTATTAAAAGTATTTTGAATAAAGTTTAAAGAATTTACATATATAATTTAATTAATTTGTTTACAGTATTACATATCAATTTAAGTTTAATGTTTTTTTTTTTCGAATTAATGCATATATGAAATAAACAAAGTATTTTTAACATTATTATATTTTATTTATAAATGTTGTACTGATGACACATTGTACACTATTTGAAGTTCAAGAATTATTTTATAGATTATATTATATTATAATAATCATCAGTTACTGTATTTTCATAAAGTTCCAATGTTATTTTTAACATTTACACTTACATATACATATGTAAATTATATCCTATTGCGTAGCATATATATTGTGCGTAGTTTTTAAGTATATATTATAAAAGTTTTTAAATAAACATTTATAGAAAAACTGTTTAGTGATTAATATCCTTGTGTATATTGTGATTTATTAAATATTTAAAGAAAATAATATTCAACAGCAGATTCTATTCAAAGAAAAATTAAGTGAGGAATCTACTCTGTACTGAATTTTGTAAATTATGTTTCAGATTTTCTAAGAAACGTAAGAAATATTTAAAAATTAAAAATATTCGGAGATCTTGTTTCGAAAGATTTGATTTGTAATATTTTTTTATAATGCAAGAAAAGAATAATGTCAAATTATCTTGTCTTATGAATTACAAAGTTTCGATGCTAATAAAACTGAAAGTACCTTAAAACAGGCGCATGCGTAAATAATCTTGACAGTAACGTATCAATTTTTTAGGCCCTGATGTTAACGTGGTATATTTGAGAAAAAAATGTAACGCGGTAATATTGCAAGGTTTTACATCTGCAAAATATAGTGAAGAGTGTATGAATTATATGTTTAAATAATTTTATTAATAATAAAATTGAAAAGTCACTTACTTTGTTAATTCTGATGTAGGAGTAAATTTTTTTGCTTGTATACGATAGTCAAATTATTAGTATTTTTTGTATAAATAATGAACAAAATATTTGTTCTTGATTTGTTTTTAATTTCCTAATTACTTTAACTCAGACGGATTAAGAAATTAGAAATGTCTATATATTTCTTTATATTTCTTTATATCGTATACTTTTTATATGAAAGTATAAATATGCTTTGTGCGAAGTGAAGTATTAAAATTGCTTTTAATCTCTAGATCGCTAATTAGTTAAAATTTTTTATTAACCACAGGATGTTATGAATGTACGAGAGTCAACTGATAAATGCTCCAAGTTCTTCAGCTTTTACAACGTATTTCGGAGCACCGTCTATTCGGAGCAAATGGATATTTTACAACGTAATAAAAGGTTTCTTTAATTTTTATTACTTTCTTATTATTTTATTGATTCGATCCTTATATCGTTTTGGTTTTCAGCTCATTTTCAAAATAAAATTGTGAAAATGGAGCAGCATGCACGCGTACAGCTGTATACGAAACTGACGAAAGCAGTGACGTATTTTACGGAACGCTTTAGGAGCCAACGGCAGTAGTGGCGGTAGTAGTAGCGACACGAGTCGCTGTCCCTGTCCTACGATCAGCGTGAAAAGCTCTAGCGAGCGGTCCGCGTGACAGTCGCGTCGAGATTGCGCCGAAGTCGTGGAGTGCCGACGACGACGACGACGACGACGACGGCGATCACGGCGACGACGATGATGCGCGGCGAAGTGTCGTTTCCGCAAGTTTCGAGTCCGTTGACGTGCGGTTGTCAGTGATACCGTCGTAGGCTACTGGTGAAACGTACATACACGTTCCCCGTGTACGTGAGCGTGCGTTCGTCATCGGAGAATTCGCAATAGGCCGGGCCTGTCGGTAGGAAAATGGCGGCGCGCCTTTCGCGGCGGCGACGTCGCGCGATCTAGCGTATCTGAGATATCGTCGCTCGTGCGAAATAACCGCTTCGTGGAGATCTCTTTCTCTCCGGAAGGAAGGGCTCCGCCTGCACCCGCCTTCTTCCTTGGCTCTGTCGAGCGAGATAATCGTCGCCGCCGGGTGTTGCTCGATCGGCGGGGGTATAACTTGTCGGCGAGCGGCGTACAGGCCGGAGCAACCGTGCGCTCGCTCCGGACGATGTGAAAACGCGGCGTGAAACAGCAACGGCAGCGGTTACGGCGGTGCGTGCGTGCGTGCGTCCGTCCGCGCGTGCGGTGATATAACAACAATAATAATAATAATACGCGTTGCGAGTCGCGCTCGCTCTCGGAAGCGAGCTCTTATGCGAGTGAGCGCCGCGAGCCAGCGGCACGGACGGCAGCGACCGCGGTGACAAGTGTCTCGTCGGCGAGGCGGCACCTCGCCGCCTCACCTCCTCGCCCGCGCGTGGTCGCCGGAGGATGATACCGCGGCCGGCGGCAGCGGTCGTCGGGCCTCGCGCGCGACGATCCTGCCGCGATCGACGGCGTTGAGCCGGCGACCCTCGATTGCGCTTTGTGACGACGGATCATCCGCGACAACGACCATCACCATCATCACGGCGGACCACCGGCTGCTCCTTCCGTTCAGGAAGCTCAGGAAAGATGAGAGGCGTCCGCGACGGCGGCATGGCGAGCCTCCTCGCCCTGGCGCTCCTCTGTCTCCTCCACGCGTTCTCCCCGGTGAACGGTACGCTATATTCCTTATCTCGATATATCGATAACACTAATAACTTTTTTGCAATGGTGGAAATGCACTTTCGACACTTGCACTTTCAATATTAAACAACAAGTTATATTTATATCAGTGGACGGTGGTAATGCCGGTTTCAGACATGTGAAAATTGTCCGACATTGCCAGAGTTTATAACCCCGTAATAATGTTTTGTATGGGGTTTTGTACAGTTTTCTATTAAATCAAAATTTGCCGGCAAAATCATGAGGATAAAGGATAGGGGTTGATCTGGTTTAAAATACAATATAACTCTTCTTTTTAATTATACATTGAAGGGGAAATTAAACTTTATTTGGAGCTTTTAAAAAAACATTTATGTCAAATAAAAATTGTTTCGGTATAATTGGTAATAGGAAGCTTTTTATTTTCCATCTCGTATAATTTGGAGATTATACGCGGATTGACATTTTGTTTTTAGAAAAATAGACAATTGTTATTAAAATTAAAGTCACAGAGAAAAATAAATATATTAGAACCGTTAAAAAATTAATAAATGAATAAATGTAAAAGGCCAATGAAACAAGAAAATATTAGATGTTAATTTAAAATTATGTGTTTAAACACTATACATATAGTCATAATTTTTTGTAGCGCATTTATAATTTTATTAAATTAGCATCTATATAATATCTGCTCGTTGGTGGCCTTTACACTCATTTAATTGTCTAACAATAAGTCAGAGATTCTCGATGAGAGCTTCTAAAATTGGGGAGCAATGTATGATAAAAGAAGGATGAAGTATATTTATTCTAGAACATAATTCGTATTTTTTGTTAATCTGCAATATCGACGATCGTAGACTATCGACCATCATCTTCGCGAAAGAAAGAGAACTGATGGATATGTACATATTTGAACAATTTGATTTCGCCGAGCAACTACACTCTTGCGCCCGAAGTTATTTTAAAGTTATGTGCAAAAGTCAACTCGTGGTAGATAATGCGAGCGAAAGAAAATTGTTAAGCGTTAGACAAAAAGAGACAATGATTTCTGCGAGCCTCTTTGTTGAACGCACTTCTGTTTGTCCCACGCGTTCTGCTTTGTAGACGATCCTTCTGTGTGTTCCGCATGTGTGTATGGGTGAAGTCTCTCTCTCTCTCTCTCTCTCTGTCTTTCTCTGCTCTTTCTGTATTTTCGTCGAGCCTCGTCTCGCGCTCGTTTTATCGTTCCTCTGTGTAGCGCGTCTCTGTCTCTTCCTCTGTCCCTCCGTTCCAGTCTCCGTTTCGCTTCTCCGCCCGTTCTCACTCTTTCTCCCCTTCAACGACGCGCACATAACGTTGCGTAAGTAACGTGCCGCGCCGTGGTGTACAGAAGGGCCGTTTAATCTCGTTGTTGCACGAGGTCCGAAAAGCATGCGGAAGGGTGAGCCGGTGCATACGGTCTCGGCGAGAGAGACTCCATACTTTTTCAAGAGCAGCGCCGCATCGGAGCGCAATTTACCCCCTTCAGTATTCCGCTATACCGGGGGGGGGGGGCATTGGATAGCTTAATGATAGAGTAGTCATGCATCAAATGGAAGACCCGGCTTTGATTCCCGCTCCTGCCATTTCACGTATGATATGAGTAATTTTTACTAGAAAAATATTATTTTCTTACGATTGAAACAAGAATCAAGAACACAATCTTAAAATCTTAAAATAACTGAATAATTTATCAAAATTATCATAAACTGGTGCTTTGTTTCATAGTAGAAGGGGACTACAGTTTTACATTAAAAAAGAAAAAAGAAAAAATCTACTAGACAAGGTATTTATAGTAGAAGTATATCGTTATAAAGATGATGTGATTCTTTCTTTTTACATTCCTTCTTGTATTCTTCTTTTATTTAAAATTATCACATTAAGTTTTAATTGTGTAATATTATCTTTTCACACAAAATTTATTTATTATGATGATACATACATTCTTAACTTTACTTTGTAAAACTAAAAACAAAAATTACCGCTTTATTACTCAGTCCATAATTACCAAAATAAAAAATTATAATTAATAATAGAACAAATTATAAAATTAAGGAGAAATGGAATTACTTATTTAACACACACACACACACACACACACACACACACACACACACACACACACACACACACACACACACACACACACACACACACACACACACACACACACATCCACACACACACCCACACACCCACACGGTGGTTGTCCTTGTGTAATCGTTATATACATATGTTCATCCTTGTTTAATATGTTAAACTGCTTCATGTTTCATTTCAACGTGAGAGATATTAAGTGTATTAGCAGTCGGATCTGTTTATTGCCCAGATAACTGTTACTCTTTAAAAAAAATTGCGATATTTTAAAAATAAATTATTTTAGATATAATAATTTATTTTTTAAATATCACAATTTTTTTTAAATAAAAAATACGTTAAATTTATAAAATAATATATTTTTAATTTGATATCTCGAAGTTTTACCAATACTATATATGCTTTTATTATCAAAGGTTACTTAAGTTTATGATAGAGTTCAAGGAAAGGTTAATATCTAGATATTTTAAGATTTATGACAGTAATTTCTTTGTAAAGTATCATAATTATTACAAAAAAGTAAAATAATTAATGTAGTATTTTTAATTTGATACCGAAACTTTGTACATTTATTATCAAAATATTCAACTTAAAGTAATATAATATTACTTTAGAGTTCACGATAGATTTAAGAAAAACTTATTAGTGTTTCTTTTTCTAAAACTTACTTATTTGCAATAAATACAAAATACTTTAAATAAATATATTGCCAATAAAGATTATTTTTTAGTAAGCAATATTTTCGAGACATAATTTAGTGATCACGCGAATTTGTTTACATCACATGTTTCTATCGCTACCATCTGCACATTCTTAGCTCATTTATTAGTATATTTAATTAAGATACATCGTTACCTTGCATTATACATTCCATAATCCGTACGTCTTACTTTTTTTGGTGTTGTAATCAATGCACGTCTGCGGGAAAACATTCAATTTTGATTTGTATCTGTTAACTAATTTAAACAGCATTTAATAGATATTGTTTTTGCGACACGTGAGAAATTGTGTATCCAAAACACAAAGTGAACAAGCGATTCAGCAGAAATAGATTTCGTAGTTAGTCATTATATTATGAAAAGCATAGCAACTTTAACCATTAACATTGAACTCTACTGTAAAAAAATCTTTTAAATTCATATTATCTTTTTAGATTCAGATATGGTTTTTTATTTTGACAAATATTTTTCTATACTCTCTAAATTTCCTAGAGTAAAACATCACTCTAAAAGAGTGAAAATTGAACTTGTGTAATGTTCGAGTGATTTGTCACTCTAATTAAAGTGAAAATGCACTCTATAAGAGTGAATTTTTACTCTAATTAGAGTGACAAATCACTCGAACATTGCTACACAAGTTCAATTTTTATTCTTTTAGAGTAATGTTTCACTCTAAGAAATTTAGAGAGTATAGAAGTAAGAATTTCTTGCTTAGTATCAAAATAAATATAGATGCAAATAATTAGTAAGCTATAATGTAAACAGTATAAAAACTTGAGTGCTATAAAACTTTATTCAGAAATACTCAATTTAACGATATTGTCGGCATAATGAAAAGGATGTCTTGTTCTTTTATCTCTCAACATACAAATACATATACAAAACACATACAATTTTTATCTTTTTGAATTATCTCTCGCGTATTTTATTCATTCTTTATTTGTTATATGTATTTTTGTTATATCCTTCCTCTTACGTTCGGCTTCGCTCTGATGGATTCAATGTTTGGTAATTGTCGTGCATGTAAATCGGGCTCTCGAAACCTCATTGAAAAAACAGCACACGCTTCTGCAACCGATAGTCAAAGTACCGTGCATGGCTATTTCTTTATGCCGTCGGTGCATTGTTATTCTATAGATTCTTACGGGGTATTAACATTTGCAGGTTGTTTGATAAAAGTGTTGTAAGATCCAGGAAAAGAACTGGCGTTATAACGACGTTAACGAGATTCCATGTATAATTATATGTATTTATATTATATCACATAACGCATATAAACGCAAATAATAACTAATACCTCTCGTAGAAGACGTCTTACAAGGAGAGGGCGGCAGATTTGGGTCGCCGATTGTAATAAGCTTTTTTATAGTATAATATTTTATAATAAGAGTAAAGCTATATGCAATATTCTTAGTTGTTTTCGAGAAAATTAAAATATATGTACAGTATTTTCAAATTCTCCGTATCTTCAGTTTTATTTACAGCTGTTCGGAAGAAGGCGGCGTAACCGAGCGGTGATAACGCTTGCTATATGATGCGTGCGAACTTAGGTTTTCGATTTCCGTTGTGCGTTACATTAAAACATTTTTTTTTACCTAAAAAATATAAAGTGTAAAATAAAATAAAGTCAATGTAATCAAGACGATTTTGTTTCTTAAAACATAAGTACAAAATATTAAAAGGCATTTTTTTCTAAATTTATCTATGTCTTTTATAAAATGTGCATGGTGTGAACTTTTGTTTTATAATAAGTACTTATGTATTTATTATTATCCAAATAATTGTAATCTATTTGTAAATATGATAGATTAATACAAAGTTTTAATTTATTTTTTATTTCTTTGTATAATCTCTTTTATTTTTTTTTCTCTTAAATTTCTTTATAATTTGTAATTAAGTATTAAAGTATAATTTTGATGAAAAAGTGGCATATAATATAATATAATATATAAAAGAATATGATCATGAGATTCATGAGTTTTGTGCATAAATTTAAAAGAAAGTGCCTTTTAATATTATAATTGCATTTCAAGAAATAAACTCGTCTTGATTAAATTAGCTTTATTTTATTTTATTTTATTTTTTAGGTAAAAAAATTCAAAAAATTCTTACATATGATGAGAATCGAATCCGAGTTCGTAGCATAGTAACCACGAGCACTATGATCACGGCTATATGCCGCTTTCTTTTGACGACTCTAATAAATCTGAAAGCAGGGAGGATTCAAAAATATTATATTTTTTAATTTGATATTTTTTGAAAATGGCTGAGAGTTGTGTACGTACTGAAAGGCTTTGCTTAAGTATTATACTTCAAAAAAAGCTTATTACAATCGAAGATTAAAAGCGAAGAGATAATATAAAAATGATATAGTAGTTTTTATTATTCCATATTTTATAATGTGATTTACATTGTAAATCATTAAATAAACTTTTGAGAAATTAATATTTCAAAACTGGGATAGTAATAGTAAAAGAGTCAACTATCAAATAAATTGACGGTTTAAGACAATTATATAATAAAATATAATATTTCTGTGAATATTAAATATTTAGTTTACAAAAAATAAGGAAATGCCACTTTAGAAGGCCTTTCAAATAAATTACTTCTTAGTGACTTTTCCTTATGTTATTATCTAGTTATTTTTGTTATTTGTAATTTGATATTAAACAATAATATTAACAAATTTTTATATAAGTTTTAAAAAGGTAATTATGTGTAATTTTTAAGGCAACATTGAAAAGTCAGATGTTGCCAATCATGGATAATCATCGTGTAGCAGTCAATATGTTAAAGTCACGGCTTATTCGTGCCATTAAGTGATAAATCACGGTACACGATTTAGTAATTCTACTGAATAACAATGCCAATAAAAACACTTTTTTATTGGAATATATATTAGAAATAAATTTATGACACTATAAAATCGTATACATTCGCAATTTAATAGCTACACAGTAGAACTATCATTGAATCTCGGTGATTCGTCACTTACAATGAAATTTATCCGAGTTGAGATACTTCGATTCCTTTTAAACTTGGCAATGTAGAACTATGAAATGTAGAACGAAAAATATTTTATCCATGTTTTTGAATTTTTTCTATTTTTGTCCATAAACAGTTTTAAGAACAGTTACTATCTTTTAATTTTTACCCTCACATGAGTATCACATCACATAATAGTATTTAAAGAACAAAATTTAATACAGAATATAAAAGTTTTTACCGCTGATTACGAATATGAGATCAGATTTTCAAAATTATTTGCTTAAAAAAATCTTTAAAGAAATTAGCAAAAAATATAAAAAAATACGATTATAAAATAATATAGATAGATATATAGTAAAAGCTATTTAGTTAAATTATTTTTAATATGGCAAATTAATCAAATTTTTGTAATAAATTGTTTACTTGAAAAATGTTTCAAATAAATAAATGTTTGTATAAAAATTAAATTACCTTTGTAACATCTGAATTGAATAACTGTAAGAGCAAAAAATAAAGACAATAACTTAATTCTTAGAAAGGCAAAAATGGGAAAAACATGGATGAAATATATATTTTTCATAATTCTACATTTGTGCCAAGTTTGAAAAAAAAGTTTGGAGTGTTTTCCATTAGGACAGGTTTACTTGTTAGTGGCGTGATTGAAGTCGTCCGTGTATACCATAGTCTTTTTATAATATACACTTTTTATACTTTCAATTAATTTATTATTGAAATAATTATTTATACAACATTTTTTTAAAACTATTATTAAATTTTATAAATATTTTAATTGTAACTCAGAATTTTTTGAAAGAATAAATAGTTAATTAAAAAATGTTATTGATAAAATTTGCCACGCTATTCAATTAAATTATTTATCAAAAATATATACATTTTAATTATTAAACATGAAAAAAATAATATAATAAAAAGATAAAATATAAATTTATTTATGTATGTGTGTAACAGTGCATTTTTTAAATAAATTTTAGTACTATTTTATAGCAATGCTTATTGATAACGCTTTTATTATGAGATTTAGGACGGACAATGGTTATTTATAACGTATCAAACGTGATATCGACGCAAAATGTCTGATAAACACCATTATGTTACACAACGTCGCCATATTCTCAACAGTCATATCTGTCTTAAGTTTTCAGTTGTAATCTGCGATCGAACGCAATACATAGATAATATTTAACACGCACGTCATCTTACTGTCCAATAAAACATTGAAGTCATAACATTTTCTCTCGTAAGATATGGAGGGAGGGTGAGTGACGTGATTTTGATCAATATCAGGTACGAAAAAAATATCCATCTGTCTCTATCTTTCTTGACACAAGACATCATAATAAAAATACATATTTCAAGAAAACTGTTAGAGATAGCTACAAATTATTTTTAATAATTTCCGTGTTTATTGGTAAAAAATAACTTGAGAATTTGAATTGAATTTGTCAAGAAAAAACTGTCTATACTGTGAACAATGTATTGTTTTTTAGAGGTAATAATCTTAGAAGTAATAATTACGAAATACATGTAAGATAATTGTTAGAAATTTTATTTAATGTTATTTCAGTTTTGAATTTATAACTTGTTTACAACTTATACTTGCAAGAAATATTGTGCTTTGCATATTATGATAAATTTATATCTTATTATAAAATATTATTTTATTTTATTTGAGCAGCTTTATGTAATTTTAATTAATATCTGTAATTAATTAATGTTAACATTAATATTATTAATTGATTAATTGAATATAAAATTATACAAAATGTAAAATTTATGGACACAGTTAATGTTAAAAGTTCAATGAAAACATCATTGCGCGCATTTGATGCGTCTTATGAATGCGTAATTTAAGATCGCGATAGTGTTTTTTCGATATTGTAATGCTGAATTGTAAATTAGATTTAAAAAGAAATCGCGCGATGCCAGCACGACCATATTGAATTAATTATCGATTAATAAGTAGAGTATTATTCTTAATATAAGACTTTGTATTAATGGATTGAAAACATATAATGTAACATAATCGTATAAGAATATCTTTTTATCAAAATTGATTCTTATTTGTAATTTAAATGTATATTATATATGTATGTATATGTATATGTGTGTATACACCTATATATATTTATAATACATGAAAACATTTTTTTTTCTTATTTAAATTAGGATTAAAATTTCTTTTTACGTAAACATTAATACTTTTATTTTATGTTTTTTATTTTCTTTTCTTCTTATAAACAGAAAGCACATGAAGAATAATATTTTAGATAGATAAGCCTGTTAATTTATATATAATTTATATATACCGTTGTTAAATTTGTACTGATTTCTATTATAATCTATTCTATATTCTTTAAATCTGTTTTCTACTTATTGACTGATTTTTGTTTCTTTGTATGATATAGACTGATTCTAAATATTTAACACATACATTTTTTTTAAGAATTATAATAAATAAAAATTTTTGTATTAGTTGTAATAATATCATAATTCGATATTAAAATTTTTATTTTCTAAAAATTTTTAAAGTCTTCTTGATAACTTAAATTTTATACAATAATCTTTGCTTGTAAAAACTGAATTTATCTCAAAGGGTAATTGAAATTGATAAGTATTCAACGTATCCTGGAAATTGTGTGTCAATATTTGCGAAACTTACGATGCAATGTTGTATTATCGTAAAATAAACTGCCCCTCAATTGTGGTAAGTGCCGTATAGCGTTTCACGATAATATCTTCCTTCCCATATTTCTTCCATTCCATGCTGAACCACGCAAGCGTTTCTTTCGCGAAATTTATTTTGCCTCTAGAACTCGATATCATCATATAATCCATATATACTTAGTCACAAAAGTCTATAGAAAATAGGAAAAATATTGATCTATCCACATTTATAATCATATTCATATAATTTTTCGATGTGGTTATATTATTATAAGCTAATTGTAATTATAAATATAAGAAATTATAACATATAATAATAGTGTGTATAAATAATATATATGAAGAAATTAATAATTCGTCAATATAATTTGATTTAAAGTAAATCTTTAAGTTATAATAATTGTATAAATTGTAAAAAGTAAAAGGCATTTATCTCTCTATTTAGAAACAAGTAAAAGGCATAATTATATTTTTAATACTCTAATACTCTAATTGAATCAAAATATTTGGCATCATTATTTTAAAAACTATTAATAGATTAAATACTGACCTACTAATTGATTTTAATACAAAACATTTAGAAATTGTAAAAAGCATGATATCTAATTTCACTAAAGAATATTCAACATTTTATGAAAGAATATACTTTAGATTATTTTTATGTAGGTAATAAGACAATTAAAAACTTAAATTTCTAGATATTTGTATAATAACTTAAATCTGTTGTTTTTAGGACTGAAGTGCTATTGTGATATCTGCTCGGATACCAATTACACCTGCGAAACCGATGGTTATTGTTTCGCCAGTACGAGCCTGAAAAACAACGTCATTACGTATGCTCGGAGGTAACGTATTTGCACGTGGATTTTATTGATGAGTGATCGCGATTTACACTCGAAACTCCCTTTTATTGACTCATCTCTTAGTCGCGCCGGTAGATTTGCTGTCAATTGAATAGCATTTAATCAAAACTGGCAAGCTCTTCCGATCTTCTAAATTATATTCACTTTTTCCACTACTAAGTTGCATTATTTAATTTGTTGATTTTCAGCATGTTATATCAATCATAAGGTATACGTCAGGTTATTGAATATTAACAAAATGATTTATTACGCATGATTGATTAGAAGAGCAAAATTAAGTCCGTTTCGAAAAGAGATTTGACACGGGCATATTGACGTTCATAATGAATCAGATAGTCATTATGGTGTCTGGACCGATGGTTATTAGCGTATGTTCAATAACGTTAATGTTAGTGTAGATTTTCTAAGTTTTCTCAACAAAACAAGATCCGGTTTGCTATCATTTTCTTGGTGTTATCAATAATATTTATCATATGAACAGACGGTTCATAATACATTGCGAAACTGTATAATCAAATGCAAAATTATTTAATTAGGTAGCATCGATTGTTTCAAAGAATTTTCTTATTAAGTTATTGTTCTTTTTAATTTTAATTTTAATTTTAATTTGTGATATTTTTATATTTTTTGTACTATAAATGTATTCGCGTTTAATTTAATTATATTCTTATCCATAGAATTTGGCATGATAAGTTTTTTACATTTAAAATATATTCTTATTTTTTAAGAATATTATTTGTTTCTTTTAGATTTATTACGAACAATATTAGTTTTTGGTCAATATGTACCCAAGAAAAACTGAAATACATTTATGAGAATAAATATGACATAAAATACCAATTTTTATTCTTATATATTTGTGAATTTTATTATAATTTTATCATATTTTTTATCACAAATTAATTTGTAGTTTAGTGTTTTTTGGTAGATAAGTTTTGGAGAGATAATCCGTAACAATATCTTCTTTTATTTGATTAGATAGATTGGTAAATACTAGTGGATAAAGTATTTACTTAAAGTTTTCTTACGTAATTTATCACGTATGAGGTTTGTGTATTTAACGGTTCAGGTCACTGATCATCTGTAAGAAATTCCGCGTTTTAGTTTCTATCGAATGACGGCTTTCGGTTGTTTAGTTTCGACATTGCGATCGATGTCCTCGTGGTTTTCATGAATAAACGTTTAGCCGGTTTTTCCAGCCCACGTTCTTGCCCGGGCCATAATTAGCGCCCTTTTCGGCGGAAATGAATTATTGTTGTCGGCTAGTCGTCGCGTTGGTAACGCTGCCGAACGCTGCAATGCGTGGTAAGACTTCAAGTTCGACCGCTATGACCTATGGAAATTCTGGTCGCGATCGATTGCAGGGCAAACTCGGGGCGAAATTCGATGTTACCTTCCCTTCTTCCGCGGTATCGATTTCGAATACGTCGAGGAAGTTTCTTACGCGCAAGCGTGGGGGTAGCCATACACAAATTTCAATCCAACCTAGGCAGATTAGATGTTACTGCCATAACTAGGGGATGTTATTTTTTTTAATACCTCATAGTGTAAATAAAAGGCCGAAAAATTTGTGCACTTTTGACAATTATTTCAGGTAAATCGAAACTAAAATGGAATAGAACGAATTTTTATTGTGATGAATATTAAATGTATTAAATGCATCAATGTAATTTAATGCATTCTTTAAGAAACTTAAGATAAAGATCTTTTCATTGATATTTTAAACAATTTCTTAGGATATCAAATTATATAATTTAATTATAAAAATTATTACTTGTGATTTATATTAATCCAATCTTTGTATAATACGCAAAATATAAAACATTATGATAATTAAATAAAGCATTCAAAGAATAAAAACAGAAATAAGAATAATTATACAATTTTATTTTGGTTGAAGTAATGCATGACTTACTTTTTTGTTTTATGTATTATATTTGGGACAATATCAGATACAAAAAGTGCTTGTGTAACATTATACAGGGTTATATATATAATGTTCATTAAATTATGCCATAAATATTTACTATAATATAATATTTACTATCTTTTTAAAATTTTAATATATATTAAAATTTTTTATTTTATCTTTTAATAATAGTTTGCTGTACTTAATCGGGTATTTATTAATTTTTTCTCTAAAATCATTCCGATATATACGCACTCATTGAAAATTTAATTTATCAAGCATTAATTACTATGTTTAGGATAAATAATTTATATCATTAAACATTTTATACTGTCTACTGCTAAAAAAAGATTATTTTTTGTGTTTGAAAAAATCTTTGCATTTTTGCTGTTTATAAAAAAGAAGGAAAGATATGCAGTCATAAATGGGACAATTAGGTTGAACAAAAAATACAATAGCTAAGTAGTATACTCCATTCTTTTCTATTTCTTTTATATATTTTATTAGTATTATTATATCAAAATAATGGATAAGCGCATCTATTTAAATTTACAATAGCTTCGGAAAAGCTTGTAAACATTCGCCATCAAAGAGGTCAAAAGTTGAAAAGATAGCGCAATACTGTCTGCGAAGTATACCGCGAATTCGACCTTTGGTCCTGTAAAGATCGACATTTTCTTTATCATGGTTGATACTTGATAGTATATTTTATTTC